>NC_057387.1:98904227-99210727 GCF_019320065.1 Cervus canadensis
TTTCTGGTCTTACATTTAGATCTTTAATCCATTTTGAGTTTATTGTTGTGTATGGTGTTAGAAAGTGTTCTAGTTTCATTCTTTTACAAGTGGTTGACCAGTTTCCCCAGTACCACTTGTGAAAGAGGTTGTCTTTTTTCCATTGTATATCCTTGTCTCCTTTGTCAAAGATAAGGTGTCCATAGGTTCGTGGATTTATCTCTGGGCTTTCTATTCTGTTCCATTGATCTATATTTCTGTCTTTGTGCCAGTACCATACTGTCTGATGACTGTGGCTTTGTAGTAGAGTCTGAAGTCAGGGCGTTCCATTCTTCTTCTCAGTTCCATTCTTCTTCCCAAGATTATTTGGCTATCCGAGGTTTTTGTATTCCATACAAATTGTGAAATTATTTGTTCTAGTTCTGTGAAAAATACCGTTGGTAGCTTGATAGGGATTGCATTGAAACTATAGATTGCTTTGGGTAGAATAGCCATTTTGACAATATTGATTCTTCCAATCCATGAACATGGTATGTTTCTCCATCTGTTTGTGTCCTCTTTGATTTCTTTCATCAGTGTTTTATAGTTTTCTATGTATAGGTCTTTTGTTTCTTTAGGTAGATATACTCCTAAGTATTTTATTCTTTTTGTTGCAATGGTGAATGGTATTGTTTCCTTAATTTCTCTTTCTGTTTTTTCATTGTTAGTATATAGGAATGCAAGGGATTTCTGTGTGTTAATTTTATATCCTGCAACTTTACTATATTCATTGATTAGCTCTAGTAATTTTCTGGTAGAGTCTTTAGGGGATTTATTTTTAAATTTACTTTTAATTGGAGGATAATTGTTTTACAATTGTGTTGGTTTCTTCAGGGCAACAATGTGAATCAGCCACAAGTATACATATATCTCCTTCCTCTTGAGCCTCATTCATTTCTTGATTTCTTGTCTGGTATGGCCCCTAGCCAGGCATAAATGTCTGGGTCCTTCTTGAACAGAGCCAGATATAAGACAAGTCGGGTAATTTTTCCATTCCTCACCTCTGATAATGCCTGCAGCAGTGAAACTCCCAAGGACTGAGTGCTTACTGTATGCATAAGGCCTTGCTCTAAGGGCTTTACACAAATGACTTCATTTTATTCTCAGTAGAATCTTGTGAAGGAAGTACTATTATTACTCCATTCTGCAGATTGGAAAACTGAGGCAGAAATTCAAGTAATCCCAAGCAGTCTGACTCCGAGGCCCCACTTTTAACCATCAAACTACATTGCCTCCCACGGATCCTATCTTGCCTTGGTCTTCATTTCAGGAATATCACCTGCTCCCTGGCCTGATGATGAGCTTCTAGCAGAGAAGTCATTTTTCCACATCACCTTTTCTGGCACATAGCTGGATGTATAGCAGGTGTTCAGTAAATATTAGTTGGTTGATTTATCTTATTTTATTTCAATTGATTTTATTTCTGAGGATGCCACAATATCACATTCTGTGATAATAGTAAATATGTCCCAGGATTGTAATACAGGTTCTCCAGTTTCCTCCTTTTCGACTTTTAAGTATTTCTGAACAGTCTACATACTTTCTTGAGAATTACACATCACATTCAGTATTAGTAGCCGGACTAATTCATGCCCTTATCATTTTTAAAGAAGAGCACTTTTGTGTGTGCTCTCGCAGCCTTGATAAGGGCTTCTTGGTGGCTCAGTGGTAAAGAATCCACCTTCAATGCAGGAGACGTGGGTTCAATTCTTGGGTCAGGAAGATCCCCTGGAGAAGGAAATGGCAATCCACTCCAGTATTCTTGCCTGGGAAATCCCATAGACCGAGGAGTCTGGCGGGGTTTCAAAGAGTCAGATATGAATATGACTTAGGACTAACAAGAGCAGCAACAGCAGCCTTTATATCTTTCTTTGTAGGATTGTTTTCCAGAACAAAAGTGATTCTAACCGGTAACTAGCCCTGTGCCCTCTAGCCTCCTGGAATGAAGTTGGTTGTTGGGTGGATCTTCTGGGGTGATTGGGACAGATTTAATAGACATTGTTGGTGCTCTGCCTGGACACCCTGGGGTCACTTTGACCAGTTTTGTGCTCCCACCCCACAGCTTTATGGCCTTTGCTGCCCCTTTAAAGAACTGACGTCTTGACATCTCGGTATCTCGTTAGCCAGCATTAACTGGTGTGGAAATGAGAAACTCAGCTGCCTCTGCTTGGGGAGGAGGCAGCAGATTCAGGAGGAGGCGAAGTTTGTACTCCAGGAGTCTCCTGGGGTCAGGCTGAGGCTGGGACTTCACCTGAGGTCAGAGTGGCTTGGCTTCTCCCCCCACTCTTTTCCTGAGTCTCTTGGGAGCATTTCTTTAATGAATCCCCTGCCTAGGAATCTTTGTCCTACTCTGGGGGAACATGTTCTCAGGCCAGAGCTATGGGTTAGATGTCATTTAGACCCAAAAGATACCTCTCAGTCTCTGTTTTAACTCTCATGTAGGGTGAATGCAAGGCACTGTCTCCCTACACCTGGTACCCCGCCATCTCAGGGGCACCCATCCATCTCTTTTCTCCTCACCAAAGGCTCATGCCATCAGTAGCCTCTGCTTGCAGCCCGCTCATTTTCCAGATCCCCTTCTCACTTTTTATTTACCAAACTATCAACTACTGTCTGTTTCTATCTCAGTCTTTCAATATTCAAGAAGTATTTCTTGAGTTCCTGTTTTGCACTGAGCATTCTGCTAGGTATTGGGGGAAACAACTGTGCAGAAAACTAAGTACTTGTCCTAACAGACCTTACCCTTCTGGGAGGGAAGAAAACAGCAAGCAAGTAAACAAATCAATAAGCAGGATAATCACACATTAAGATCAAGGCTGGGAGGGAGATGCTGAGCGGTGCTGAAGAAGGGTAATGTTGGGGGCAGCTGCCTCAGGTCTGAGTGCCTGTCTCCCCTCACACTCCCTCTTCAGCCTCTGTGTGAATCACACCCACTCCTCATAAGAAGACCTCTGACCTGCACGCCCATCACGACCGGTGGAGTTCAGACTTCATCTTTCTTACTTTCTGAGCAGCATTTTATTAAGTTTCATTAAAACTCTGCATCTTCTTTTCTGCCCTTGACTTCTGAGCCACCATCCCCTCCTGGTTTCTGTCCCATTTTCCTGGCTCACTCTGCCTGGTCCCTTTTGCCATGGCTCACACCCCCTCTGCTTGGCCATTAAGAGCTGAAGTAGCCCAGGACCTCTTCTTCCTGTGGACTCCCCGCTGGGGTCAGTTTCCGTACATTCCGTCTGGACCACTCTTTGGAACACCTGACTATCTATACAACTGTCTTCCTGACATCTCTGTTTGCACAGCACGTATGCTCAATATCTGCTCACACCCACTCCCCCACCCTGTCAGCCCCACCCTCAGCCTTTGAGTCTCTCCTCTTTGACATCCCCCTATCAGGAAGGTGCACCTCCAGCCGCTTGAGTCAGAAACCAGACTTCCTCCTCTCGTCTTCACTGCTTATCACACCTGTCACCACGTCCTCTCCATTCCTCTTCATGGGTTTGGATCCATCCACTTGTCCATTCTGACTTCCACCCCTTTGTCCAGGCTTGGCTTTGGCAAAAGCTTCCTAGCTGGTCCCCCAAGCCCTACCTCGATCCTTCCAGACTGTTCTTTGTCCTGGCCCTGATCCTGTCTGTGGTTTCTTGCTAAATGAAAGATGATGGAAAATTCTTAATATGAGCTACATAGCCCTAGAAGATTGACCACTGACTATTTCCCCAGCCCAGTCCCTCCTTTCCCACCCCCCCCCCCACCCTGCCACCACCAGCCTTCCTAACCAGCATGTTCTTTCTCAGTGATGAGCTTAGCTTTGCATGTGCGTCTCCCTCTCCCTGGATAGCATTTCAGGGAGGCCCTCTGTGGACAGGCTCACATGTATATGAAGGATCTGCTCTCTTTATCCCTGAAGTGCTAGGATCACCATGGCGGGTAGGGGATATGGCCACTGTCTCTCTATTCCCTCTCTGGGGAAACTGGAAGCCATCTAGGCTGTGGCATGCATCCGGTGGGGAAGGAACTTAGAGAGGGAGGGAGGGGATGGGAGGAAATCTCCCACAGGTTCAGGCAAGAAGGAGGTACATTGTCTGTAGAGAATTTAAAAGCAATAATAAAACCCATTAAAAGTCTGTTTGCTTTTTACTCTTACCATGCACCAGAAATTCTAAAAAGTGCTGATGACAAAACGCTCTCCCCCACTGAGGAGGGCTGCTCTCCTCTTCCCTCAGGTGGATCTAGAAATAAGTCCGGGACTCCACCAAGAAATAATAGCAATAATTGTATCATTTACCAACCAGCATGTGCCAGGCATCTTGTCAGATGTGGAAGGATTCATAAGACACTGACTCTTCATGGCAGCCCTATAGGACAGGCATGATCGTGTGTTTAAAGGCAGGCACACCGAGACAGAAAAGGCGAAGTCGACAAAGGCCCCTCTGAGGAAGCCCTGAGCAGGGGCAGTTGGTCCTGAAGCAGGTGGCTGTGTTTCGCCGGATGCAAAGTAGGCTTCCTGATCTTGTTCTGTTCTTTCTTCTCATGGGTCTCGCAAGGCCTGCGCTTCCAAGAAATCTGCTCTAGGGAAAGGCTTTGTAATTCAGAACTAACCCAGAAACACTCCTGATATGGTCCAGCCATTCCAGGATGCCAAGGTTCTGTTGACCGGGGAGATGACTATGGCCTGGAAGCTTTCTGGTGCAGGGACAAGACCCTAGATTTGGAGAAACTTGGGCTGGATTAGAATTCTGGCCCTACCGCTTTACAGGACCTGGGGAAGACTGTTCTTAGAGCCTCAGTTTCCTCATCTGTAAAATAGGGATAATAATAAAATTTACTTCATAGAGCTCTTGGGAGAGCCAAATGACTCAGTGAGGGTGAAGCCTTTACCACTGTGTTCATTAGATTTTAGACTCTATTGTGTACGTCAAGCTCAGGGTAGAGTAAATGATGTGTAAGGGACATGGGACATACATGTTTTCCTTCCACACAGAGGTCATCTGGAGGAGTTTCAACATCCATATTCCTGGGAAGACACCCCCTCCTCAGTGGGGTCGTGAAACAGACAGGAGGGAACTAAAAATGCCCAAAGATGCACAAACCCCATCAAACAAGCAAGCAGATTTCTGGTTGAAGCAGTCTCCTGGTGGAGAGAGGGCTTTTCTGTAGGAACAATCAGTAAACAGATGTGTTCCCTGAACATAGCACTGTTAAAAAAGGAACTCATTGATGCAAATGAAGACATCATGACAGAGGTTTGATTTTGCCCAGTTTTTATTAGTATCCCCTCGCCAGTGATACAAGGAAACATCCACAATGACAGGAGCTGTGTGCTCACCGTCCCTTTCTTGAGAGGTCTCTGTGGCGAGGACGCCACCCCACGGGATTGCCCGGCCCTGCGTCTCTGCAGAGAGAGCATGGTTGCTGTATTAATTAAGCAGTGGGTATTTAATGCTTGTTGAATGAATAGATCTGGTTTGTCTTCCAGCCTGGGAACCAGGGCTCTTAGATTTTATGTTATTTTCCCCAAACTGTCAATTCTTACAGCACTCCAGTGAGAAAACAAAGCCTCTGTTTGCTCCAGCTGGAAGGCAGCTTCATTTGTGTCTCTTCTTACCTGTGGAGACAGTTACTTTCAGAGTCAGACTTACACACAGCTCTGTGCACCCCTGCTGATGGTGGTCCAGTGCCTTTGTAAATTCTTAGAGTGGTTCTGTTGCTTCTCTTGTGCATCTTCAGCGTGCAGAGATGTGTGTGTGTGTGTGTGTACGCATGTGCATATGTGCATGTGGGCTTGATTGTGTGGGCAGGCTGACCTGAAGACACAACTTATCCCTGAATCCCAGAGGGTTCTCCTCTGAGCCCAGTCTAGGATGTGGGGAGAATGTCAGACATCCTGTGGACAGTTCTGAGCCTTTGCTCTAGGGCTGTGGAAAGGCACTAAGCTGAGACAGGTGCAAGGCGATGCGTTTTGCTGACATGGTGTCAGCATTTCTGGGGTGGGACTCCAGATCACTCCTTCCTCTCGCTCCCCCCACCCCATCCCCTGCACCACTCCACTGCAGAGAAAGACCGTCTGGGGAGGAGAGGCCTTATCTCTGCCCCCTTGGCTTGTGTCCATCGACATTAACTCACTGGAAACCACATTTTTCTTTCTTATGTTGGATTAGAAGAGCCTGAATTAGTTTGGTATCCATACAATGGAAACTTTGATGCCCCTGTGAACCAAGAAGGAAACAAATAAACATGAAACCAAAGGATGAAACCGTCCTGGCCTTAGGATGCTGGGAGGCTGAATGACTGCTTTATCCTATACAGGAGTTGAACCATGTTAAGAGCAAAATTGTGTCCCTGCTGATGGAAGCACTTAGGCTGGTCTTTCCCCCCAGCGCCACACCCCTTCCCCCATGGCCACGCCCTCCCCCTTTATTCCACACCTCCTCCTTCCCAGCCCCTGTGTCCTCCTTCTCCCAGCACAAAAGTGGCTCATTCAAAGACTCATATCTTGTTAAGAATGTGGGCCTCATTCGCAAACACACTGTTCTGGAGGCAGGACCTGACAAAGATTCTCTTGGTGACCAAACTTTAGGCAGGCCCTTCTATTTCAATTAGTTTTTGCCTTTCGAGCCTCTGTGTTTGTTTCTGCATTGTCCAGTTTTAACCAGCCCTGCTAAGTCAGAATCCTCTATTCTGCATGCCTGATTACCCTCAATATCTGATCAGTCTCCTTTTCCTCCATCTCCTTCCCCCGGTGATAACACCCCAGCCTGTCTTCAGCAGGAACCTGTTGGGTTGGCTTAGTCAGAACATCCCTAACCCTTGATGTTTCCTCTTAGTAATTCTCCATCCACTAACCCATGCCTTGCTCTGTGGTTATAACTTTCCCCTTTTCTCTATTGTATTCAGAGTTGAGCCCCACCTCTCTCACCTACTGCAAACCCCATGACAGTGATCCCTACATCTATCATGATGGCCCTCTAATAAAAGTTTGCCTTTTATGCTTTAACAGGTGTCATTAAATAGTTTTTATCCAACAAGCCCTACAAGGGTGCTGTCAGGATCGTCTGTCATGGTGGGGTCACCTCTTCTTGAAGACTGTTTGAGGGACCTTGGACAGAACAGTAAAATGCAACTAAGAGGCCTGACTTTTGTAGGAGTATTCAGAGGACTTGAAAGTGAGACTGGAGGGGAACTCAGGTCTAGCGGAATAGACATCAGAGGAACAGTGAGCCAAGCAACTGATATGGTTGCCTCCACAGACAGACAGACAGGAAAGGCTGTGTCTCTGGATGTAACCTAAGCTCACCATGATCAACGAAGAACAAGCTAATTCAGCACTAACTTGAGAAGAAAAGGAATCGTCATAAACTGGTTGACACCCCACGTCTTTCACTCGTCTATTTTAATCCTAAGGCTTTTTAAAAATAAAAGCTAACATTTATGGACTTCCCTGATGGCTAAATGATAAAGAATTTGCCTGCCAATGCAGGAGACATGGGTTTGATCCCTGGTCCGGGAAGATCCCGCATGCCTAGGAATAACTAGGCCTGTGTGCCACAACTCCTGAAGCCCGCTTGCCCTAGGGCCCACGCATTACAACAAGGAAAGCGTCAACATAGCAACTAGAGAGTAGCTCCTGCTCACTGCAATTAGAGAAAGCTCACTCACAGCAACAAAGACCCAGCACAGCCCCCCAAAACAGCTAATGTTTACTGAGAGTTCACTTTGAGACGGGCATTGTTCTTGTCTCCATTTTACAGAGGGCAAAAGTGCTGCACAGAGAGGTTGAAGAACTGGCCAAATGTCACACAGCTGGAGTGTTGCAGAGTTGGAATTTGTATCCAGGAAGCCTGGTTCCAGAACAAGCCTCCTCTTTTGCCACACTTTATTTTCAAATATGTTCAAATATATTAATAGGTACAGGAAGCAACTTTTGACATTCAGTGTATAATGAACTATATAGTCAATGTTCACTGGGGCAGTGCTATGATTAGTGGTATGCTGTATATTAACAATTAAGGGTACATTTTGACCAATGAACAGTCTTTCCTTCGGAATGTTGCCTGTTGCTGTCCTTGACTTCTGGAAAAATCACTCCAGAATTGCGGGTGGTTTTCTAAGGATCTGCTACAGCAAGAAAAGTTCCATATTACCTTTCTTGTCTTTCTCATTTTACCCAAACCCAGTCTATCTTTAACCCTTTTTCTTGCCCCAGCACTTCCATTTCCCTGCCCACCATGTCCTCATTATCCTAATCTAAGACACAGTACATGTTTATCAGTCACTTGCAGTGTCCCTTGAGGATGGTCGCAGCCACACCGTCCCGCTGTCTGATTTCCCATGCCCAGAACTTCCTCAGCCTTGACTTCCACCCCCTCCTTACCATTGGCCAGAACAGCCTTGCCTTGAGGCCACTGGCTGCTCATGAGGCCCCCAGGGGGTGGGATCAGCAGTCACACTCAGCTGGCTGGCCCCTTCAGCATCCCAGGACACTGTCATTTGTCAGTGGGCAAGGGTAGCAGCCCCTCACCCAGTTTGTAAACCACCAAGAACCACGTTGTTATTCTAGCCTTTTCTGTATCCCAGAATGAAAGATTCTCATCCAGTTGTACTTCTAAACCAATTGCAATCTTCCAAGTCATTAAAAAAAAAGGGTATATTTTAATTTAATCAGAGATATGCCTTTCTGCCAGTCAGCACTGCTGATTGGCCTGAGCTGGCCTGTGCTAGCATGCAGTGGTTGCCAACAGTCCAACCCTGAGTATTGATTCCTGTGAACATCTTCATCACAGGTGAAGGTTGGGCCATGTGAAATATTCAGAATAACTACTGGACCTTCAGTTCGTTCAGTTCAGTCACTCAGTTGTGTCAGACTCTTTGCGACCCCATGGACTGCAGCATGCCAGTTTTCCCTGTCCATCACCAATTCCTAGAGCTTGCTCAAACTCATGTCCATTGAGTTGGTGATGCCATCCAACCATCTCATCCTCTGTCATCCCCTTCTCCTCCCGTTTTCAGTCTTTCCCAACATCAGAGTCTTTTCCAGTGAATCAGTTCTTCACATCAAGTAACCAAAGTATTGGAGCTTCAGCTTCAGCATCAGCCCTTCCAATGAATATTTAGGGCCGATTTCCTTTATGATTGACTAATTTGATATCGTTGCAGTCCAAGGGACTCTCAAGAGTCTTCTCCAACACTACAGTTCAAAATCATCAATTCTTTGGCACTCAGCTTTCTTTATGGTCCAACTGTCACATTCATACATAACACTGGAAAAACCATAACTATTTAACTTTGACTAGGCAGACCTTTGTTGGCAAAGTAAAATCTCTGCTTTTTAATATGCTGTCTAGGTTGGTCATAGCTTTTCTTCCAAGGAGCAAGCGTCTTTTAATTTCATGGCTGCAGTCACCATCTGCAGTGATTTTGGAGCCCAAGAAAATAAAGCCTGTCACTGTTTTCATTGTTTCCCCATCTATTTGCCATGGAGTGATGGGACCGGATGCCATGATCTTAGTTTTTTTGAATGTTGGGTTTTTCACTCTCCTCTTTCACTTTCACCAAGAGGCTCTTTAGTTCCTCTTTGCTTTCTGCCATAGGGTGGTGTCATCTACATATCTGATTAATACTGTTTCTCCAGGCAATCTTGATTTCAGCTTGTGCTTCATCCATCCTGGCATTTTGCATGATGTACTCTGCATATATGTTAAATAAGCAGGGTGACAATATACAGCCTTGATGTACTCCTTTCCCAATTTGGAACCAGTCCATTGTTACATGTCCAGTCCTAACTGTTGCTTCTTGACCTGCATACAGATTTCTTAGGAGGCAGGTAAGGTGGTCTGGTATTTTCCAGTTTGTTGTGATCCACACAGTCAAAGGCTTTAGCAGAGTCAATGAAGCAGAGTAGTTGTTTTTCTGGAATTCTCTTGCTTTTTCCATGATCCAGTGGATGTTGGCAATTTGATCTCTGGTTCCTCTGCCTTTTCTAAATCCAGCTTGAACATCTGGAAGTTCTTGGTTCACGTATTGCTGAAGGCTGGCTTGGAGAATTTGAGCATTACTTCACTAGCATGTGAGATGAGTGCGACTGTGTGGTAGTTTGAGCATTCTTTGACATTGCCTTTCTTTGGGACTGGAATAAAACTGACCTTTTCCAGTCCTGTGGCCACTGCTGAGTTTTCCGAATTTGCTGGCATATTGAGTGCAGCACTTTCACAGCATCATCTTTTAAGATTGGACCTTACGGATCTAAATAGTATGGGAATTGTTCTAATGAAAGGGGGTAGAATGAAGGCTTGGACCAAATGTGGGATGTGTGGGGGGTAGAGTAAGAGAAGATGGAAGTGAAATCTAGATGTGGAGGAGAAGGAGGTAGAGTCCTGGAGCATCCTTCCCATGGCTTAGAGCTGGGGAGAGGAGAGCCTTCATGGGAGGGGTCTGTGGGGGCGGGGGGACCCTGTGCTCCTTTCCCACATGAATCAGCTGAAACTGTCCGTCCTCTCATAAAAGTATCCACTTGTCCAATGTTTGGCTTGGCCAATTACTCATTTGCTGTGCTTCCAGACCTGGCCACACTCAGACTTGTTCTGGGTTTTTTTTTGTCCCAACTTGCTGGTGCAAGCTGAATTTCCACTTCTGTGTTGTGGCTGGCCTGGGGGCCCTGAGAGTGTGCTCCTGAGAGCATGTTTTTCAGATTGTTTAGGAAGGACCGCTTGTCTGTTAAATATAGATGGCACCTGACAATGTGTTTCCAAAGAGGCACACTTGGGACCTTCTAAGGCCAACGTGTGGAGGAACCAGGGGGCTGGCAGAGAGCAGTGTCGTGTCTGGGATGTCGTTCTCAGTGACCCTGCAGTGCTGATCCTCCTGGAGCCATGACAATGTTTGGGAATGTTGTGTTGGAGTGTGCTAATGCCAGCCTGGCTGGAGGTCAGTTTGCATTTCTGAATAAACATCTTGGTGTTGCTGGCGTCGGGGAAATGGGAGTGTTTGAATGTTTGCCATTTTTTAGATGCTGGAAGGGAAAGAGAAAAAGCAAGTGTTAGGATCCTTGGTGTCAGTGTTGAAGACAGTACAAACAACATGGAGGAAGTGCTGAAGGAGGGCTGAGAAGCCCTGTGGCTGCATGTCTTTGTACCAGGGACTAAGTTAGATAGTAAACATGAGCTCTAATCTATAAGGCAACCTCAGAGGGGAGTAATGTGAGAGTGTAGGCTGTGCCTCCACACTGTGAATCCTGGTTCTTCCACCAACTAGTTGAGTAATCCTGGCCTCAGTCTCCTCATCTGTAAAATGGGGATAAGGATGGTATTGTGGCATGGAGTGGTTAGGAAGATTAAATGAGTTCTGATGTGCAAAGTGCTTTGAATAGTGCCTGGCATTTAAAAATTTCTACATAAGATTTATTAAATATATATGGTACTGGGGCTCTGAGAGGAGAAGCAACTTGTCCAAGACCTCTGAACTACTAAGTAGTGGAGTTGGTGTTTGAACCCAGGGCTCACTGGCCCTAGAGCAAGGCTTCTCAACCCCAGCATATTGGACCAGATCCTTTCTTGTGGGGGCCGGCCTGTGCATCTGAGGGCATATAGCGGCATCTCTGGCGTCTGCCCCCTAAACACCAGTAGCAAGAGCCTGACCCTAGTTATGACAACTGGAACTGTCTCCAGATTCACTCCTGGCTGAGAGGTGCTGGGTGTGAGGGTCTAATGCCCCAGAGTGGGTAGCAACAGTCTGATCTCTCAGTTAAAAGTCCAATTCCCAGCTATCAATTTTTTTTTTTTTTTTAAATAGACCAGTGGTGGGAGAAGGCGTGGGACCCTGATGGCTGGTGTCTACACACACTGCAGCCAAGAAGCTCCTGCATCCAGGCCCAACCAGCAGCTTCTCTGGCATGTTTTCGAGACGTTTGCTGTTCTTTTGGCTATATGTGTTTTCACCAGACCACAGGGTAGGCTGAGCCATGCGGCTGGTTTGAGTTTCTCTCCGCGGCTGTCAGAGCCAGTGTCTGTGCTGCCAGACTGCTGGAGGCAGGCGCTCCTCGGAAGCACAGCTGGTGGGTTTGATTGGAGTCCGTGTGCAGGTTCCAGAGGGGAGAGGGTCAGCGGACGAGGAGAGGAGAGCTGACATCCATTCCTGCCGTGTCCTGAAGCCACCCCACTCGCCTCCTGCTTGCTTGTGCTTCTTCCTGTGTCGTTTTCTCCCCCTCCTGCCCTTCTCTTTCAGTTTCACAAACTTGAACGTGTGGCAGGGATGGGCTGTGCTTCAGAGCGTCAGGGCAGATGCGGGCTGTGAGTGGGGCTGCCGCGTTCTTGGCACACAGCTGCCGATTCCGCTCTCTGAGCCTCATTTGCAAGAAATACGTTGGCCAGCCACTCGGGGTCTCTGACCAGCTTCTTAGAAAACTCTGACTTAGCAGTGTGTGTGGCTTTTGGTGCAGGGGAGGCCTGGGGGGAGGGCAGATGGGGAACAGATAATTTTTTTTTTTTGTTTAAGTAAAGCTCTAGTGTTTAGGCCACTTAAAGAGAACTCTGCTGGGTCCTATTCAAATACTTGTTATTGTAGGTTGATGGTTTTACATCAGTATTCACAGCTTGGATGGCCAACATTTTTTGTGCTGATCCAGATCTTGCTGGCCCCTCATTTTGATGCAAGCTATCTCCCCAGCCTGCTCTTGACCTGTCAGCAGAAGGACGATGTTTGCCCTTGTGTTGAATTGCGGTTGGGAAGCAGGCAGTCCTCAAGCGTTGACAGGTCTGGAGGTGCCATTCCCATGAAAATCCCTCTCCAACACTTGCTTCTTATGAGTTTGACTGCTCCTCTTTTCCCATTGGAACCCATTTTTTCCTACAAGCTATGAAATCAGGATGCAGGAAGACTTCACTGTGGGCTGGACTGTGGAAGACAGCTCCACAGTAGACACAATTAACCCTTGATCTTCTCTGGGGGGAGGGGGCGCCTTTTGAGTGAGCTTGTAGGCTAAACCAGCCCACAGGGATGCTCAGAACAGAGAGAGAAAGTGAATTACCAAGGACTTCTGGTGGGTTCTGCGAGCAAGAGCTTCCCTCCCTACCTGGAGGGAGACTCATTTGTCAGACTGCCAGCTAATATTTGCTGAGTCCCAGCTGGACACTGTGCTGGGGGCACACCCAGGACAGCTTGCAGGAGCTCCTGGGCCTAGGGATCCAAGTGGAGTGGGTGCCCAGAGCAGGAAGAGGGCAGAGCCAGGCAGTCGGTGTAGGCACACACAGCATCATGGTTTCTGTCCCCCTGATGTCATCATTTGGGGGTTGGGATGCACAGTTAGGGGAAATGAGTTTTGTGTTTTGATGACATTTAATTAAAACTCTCAGTCCCTCTGCTTGAATGTAAACTCTCGTCTGTGAGTAGAAATAAAAGTGAAATACAGGGTTGGGATTTACATTCGGGGCTCTGAGTGTATGGCCTGCCTACTGTTTCTTTGGTTTTCTCTGTGATTGCTGAGCCTTTCCTGAAATTCTTGTCCCTGTTAGCCCAGGGTTGAAGTTGGAACACATAAATCAGATAGCAGGCGAGTCTCCTGGAAAAGGACCAGGTTGGGTCTAAAGCTGGGGCCCTTCTGGCTAAATGCTGCTGTGAGGTAGGGTGGTGGGCAGTCTGGGGAGCCTGGAGCCTCCGGGTGAAGAAAGCTACGTGTCAGCCCACGTTTCCAACTCGCCTGCTCTTTTCAGGGCTCCCCCACTCCCTGGTTAGAACAGAGCTGTGGGAAACAGGTCTCCAGGCTGGCTAATAATTCAAACCTCCTCCTTACAGATTATTCAGTAATCACATAGTGAGGAGCAGGAGATGTGTGAAAGTGGACTATTTATTTCCAGGTGAGGGCACTAGCTTTTTGGGCCCATATAGGACCACTGGGTGGAGAAGGCAATGGCACCCCACTCCAGCACTCTTGCCTGGAAAATCCCATGGATGGAGGAGCCTGGTAGGCATCGGTCCATGGGGTCGCTAAGAGTCGGACACGACTGAGTGACTTCACTTTCACTTTTCACTTTCACACATTGGAGAAGGAAATGGCAACCCACTCCAGTGTTCTTGCCTGGAGAATCCCCATGGACAGAAGAGCCTGGTGGGCTACAGTTCATGGGGTTGCAAAGGGCCGGACACGACTGAGTGACTAAGCACAGCACAGCATGGCACAGGGCCCACTGACATTTCATTTTGTACCAGCCAGTGTTAACCAGCCCCGCAGTCCTCATCACCTCTCCCACCCTGTACTGCTGTAGAGCGCCTTAGAGAACCGTCCTCCAGGCAGCTGCCTGGCTGGTCCCCACACTGAACATGGACTTGAATCCTGGTTCCATCACTGACCAGCTGGGTGACGGTGGGGAAGTGCCTTAACTTCTTTGAGCCTCACGCTCTTTGTCAAACGGGCCAAGTATTCAATGAGAAACTGTATTAAGAGGGCCTGGAACAGTGTCTGTCTGTAGTTCTTTGACACTTAACGGACTTGTTGCTTTGCCCAGAAATCAGGCCGTTTCTGGCTTCAGGGTTCCTCCTTTGTGCCCCCAATCACCCTTTACCCACTAGTCCTTGTTCATCTTTCTCTTAAGCTGTAAGTTCCTCGAAGGCAAGTACTGTGTTTAGCTGTCTTCATGTTGCCAGTGCCTGGAACATGGCAGCAAACACTTCAGGGGTGCTTATCCCACTCCAGGCTCAGTTCTCTGTACTTTACATGTATACACTTGATCCACACAGCAACCCATGAGGTAGTACTGCGATTTTGACTCCCATTTCACAGACAAGGAAACTGAGCTTTGAAGTAAATGAATAACACGCCTAGTAGCACACAGCTAGCAATTGGCAGAGCCAGGATTTGAATCCACCACGCAAGCTATCTCTTAGGAGTTGTTTGTTGGGAGGTGAATGGCTGGGCAATATTAGGAAGAGGAACTGGGCTGATGACTGGAAAGCAAATGCTGCCACCGTGTCCCAGGCGTGGCGAGCTGCTGCTTTCGCAGTGTCACCGTGGAAATGAGAGCTCCTTCCTTTTGAGAGTTCCATCTGAGAGTTGCTCACAAGGGCACAGTTTGTTATCATCATCCTTCTCAGGACTTATCTGCGTCTCCATCCCCACACCCTGACATAGTGGAGAAATGTGGGTCCCACACTCTGCCAGGCCCTCTTGCTCTAGAGTTCATTGCACATGTGCCCCTGGCAGCCAGTGAGAGGAGGTGGGGGCCCCCAAGCTGTCCTTTCATCTCAGAAATAATGGGAGACTGGACGTAGGATTTATTCCGAGTCCAACCCAGCAGAAAAATTGAAGTAAGGGATCCCTTCAGCCTCAGGAGAAAGGGGTGCTAACACCTCAAATCTCTGCCGAGGCCTGGAATTGGCTGTAGCTCTTTGGGGAGTGGGGTGGCACTGGAAGGAGAGGCCTGGGGCATAGGATGGTGTCCTGCCAGTAACCCTGCGGTTCATGCCTGTAGGTGTTCCAACTGCACAAAGCTGTCTGAGTCCCCAGTAAAGACTCTCTGTGCTAAGTACACTCTAGAAAGTGTGTGTGTGTGTGTCTGTGTAAAGAGAAAATAACCATGATCCTGGAGCTAATAATAATTTCCACTTCTTACTCTTTCTCGGGTGCGGTTTGAGTCCTTTTCCTGGCGCACGTGTCTACCGGTGCCATTCCTCTGTTTCAGTCTGCACACCTCAGCTGCTCTGGGTTGCCTCTCCTCTCTGGCTCTTCCTTGGCCCTTCTCTGCAGACAAGCTGCCCCACTTTGCTTTTCTTTGTGAAGAGACTTTCCTCACGTGTCTGCCACACTTATCTGAAAACACCCTCTGCTTAAGAAGGAGCCCTTAAATTGTTTTGGTAATGAAGATTTAAAGCAGTTGAGCAGACAGTAGGACTTATGGGGGTGATGGAAGCAGTCCATCTCTGAACTGTCCAATACAGTCCCCACTAGTCACGTGAGGCTGCTGAGTACTTCAAGTGCAGCCACCGCAACTAAGGCAGATTTTTTATTCTATTTCATTTTAATTAAACTTAAAAGAACCACACGTGGCTAGTGGCTGCCATTTTAGTACAAATCTAGGGAATACAACACCTAGAAGAGTCAAATCATGTTTAATGAGGCGGTGTAGGAATTCGGGATTATTTATCCTTAATCTGGGTTTTTGGTTCTAAAAGAGTCAGATTGCAGATTGCACACTCAAGTCCTGAAAATGCCTCTTGCCCTTGCCTGCCTACCCAGGTGAAGTAGAAACTTTGTGTATTGGGTACAGTAATAAGGGTTTCCCAGTGGCTCAACAGTAAAGAATCTGCCTGCAATGAAGTGGGTTCGATCCTTGAGTAGGGAAGATTTATATTTGCAATTAACAAATACAAACTTAGATATGATCACATAAATTTCCTTAAAATGAGAGATGAAATCACATCCAACATGAGCCTTAAAAGCCTGATATATGTCACAAATTTTACAAAATCCAGAAAAATAAAATATTTTTATTAGTTATTTGTCTAGCAAACCTCTATACTTTTTCCCCCTTAACATCTTTTGGCTGAAAACTCATTGATCATCTCTTCATGCAATAATGATTTTGTAATTTTTCTAAATGGAAGCTGAAAAGATCATTTAATTTTCTTCTGGCATGGTTGATGAAATTTTTTTTTTTTTTTTTATTACTGATAGCCTTATTGCATAAAATGTGACTTTGTACACAGATTCACTTTTTTTGTTGTACAGCTATGGGTTTGGGTCCTGTAGTAGATAAATTTTGATAAAACCTGTTTTGCATAATTCCCATCAAAAAGGAAGAAGTGTCTATCATGTTTATAACCATATTTGATGTATTATCAAATGTATTTCTGACAGGAGAAAACTTCCCTTTTTGAGTAGGCATCACTGAGTGACAACTAAATTCTCCTACAATTCCACATGTCTGATGAATGGGAGAAATGTCCACTGACTAGCTTCTGGCTCTGTGTATTTCAGTCTTCATCTTTCCTCCACTTCGCACGTATCTCAGGTACCAGATGGTGCACCTTCGAGTCTCCATGACAGTGAGTGGGCCCAGTAGGTGGATTCCTGGAAGCCATGGGGACATCTGCAGAGGCAGCTAGCAATAACCTGCTCCTGTATTAAAGTGACTAAACCGCAGACCTCAAGCCCACTGCCCCCAAACTAAATTTATCCCCAAGTCGACTTCCACTTGGCTGGATCCCCAGTGCCTTTAGCTGCCTTAATATCACTTGACTTGAAGGGAAATGCAACAGGAAGAGACATCAGAATGGAAAGAGACAGTGCTCCTAATAAATTGCAGCTAAAATACCTTAATTTTATAAATTAAAAAAAAGATTATATGATTTTGCAAATACATTGCTAGGTTCTTGAAAGAAGCCCATCCAAGAGAGGCCTAAAGCTTTCCTCATTCACCTCCCAGTAAATCTGCATCTGTTCATTGCTCTGAGCCACAAAGTTTTGATTTTTAAAATGGGGAGAATGAGGCCCATTTCATAGTCATACTGAGTATTAAATGAGTTTTTGTATTTGAAAACCCATTAAGACATGTTCAGTGTGGAAGAATGAATGAATGCATGAATGAATGACAGAATTAATGTTTGTTAGCATCTGTTGCAAGTCTAGTGGCCTGCTTTATTATTTTTTTAAATTATTTATTTATTTTACTTTACAACATTGGTTTTGCCATACATTGACTTGAATCCATAGTGGCATGCTTTAATTCACAGTGGGCCCCAGACTGCTGAGCAGTCCTAGGGGAGCCCTCACTCCAACCAGAAATGGGAGTGGAGAGGCAGAAGCTGAAACCAAACTCTTGTGAGTGGAAATACTCAAGGTATTTTTTAAGTGGGCAGAATTTGATGATTTTTCCTCAACCAAGTCTTGCTGTTCATAACTCTTCGATGTGTTGTGGTTCAGGGGCACTGTGCCTGGGTTATCACATTAAGGCTGGAGAACAGTCTTAAACAGCATGAGACTGGAATATGGTTCTTAGCTGGTTCAGAGCCTCCTTTGTATAAAGGCTGTTTGGCCAACAATGTGGGGACCTGATGTTTTTGGAATTCAATAGCCTTGACCAGGACACTCCCCAGCAAAGTTCTATGGCCAGACTTAGATACCCTTGGATCTAAAAATTGGTTGTTGGATCAAGAGCTGTGGTGATGATATCGAGAAACATTTGAAATTTGAAAGGTGTTTCCTGGGGCCTTGATCCCCACCTGGGCCTGCCCTAGGTAGC
Organism: Cervus canadensis; assembly: GCF_019320065.1. Classification (NCBI taxonomy): domain Eukaryota; kingdom Metazoa; phylum Chordata; class Mammalia; order Artiodactyla; family Cervidae; genus Cervus; species Cervus canadensis. The sequence continues at coordinate 98,922,470 of NC_057387.1, forward strand.
TGCTGCCCTCTGTCAAGCCTGGCAGGCCGCGAGGGGAGGGAGGCTGGTGAACAGAACCCAGGCACAGATGGCAGGCCTGGGGGACCCTGAGTATGCTGAGGAGGCATCATGAGAATCCAGCTGAGGCCAGATTTGTCTTGACTCTGGTTTCCTTATTTACAAGTGAGGAAATTAGTCCAGCTAGCCTCTAAAATTTCTTCCTCTGCTAACCTTTTAGGATTAAAAAATATTCAGGTATGTTGGAATTGACCCACCTCCAGGCGGTATGCTTCTGAGGTTGGCGAGATGGCTAATATCAGCAGAAACACATTTCAATCCTTGGCACCCTGACTCCATTTCCCCATCCTTCTGTACCAGTGCCACTTGCTGTCATCCTCTGGTGGTCAGTGGCAGCCACAGAGAACTGTAGGTCAATGGCCTGCAGGGACACCCGTGTATCTTTTCAGGTGGCAGAGGCATATGTGTTCGTGCTTGGCTGCATGAGAGAAGCAGGCCTCTGAACAGTCCAGTGTAAGGCTGTTTACAGGAAAACTATATCTTTGTCTATATGCATAGAAAAATGCCAGAAAGAATTAATCCAAAATGTTAACTGTGCTTCTCTCTATGTGGTAAAATGATTAGTCACTTAATTAAAAAAAATTTTATATTTACAGCTATCTATAATTTTTAAATGTATTTCTTGATTTTTCAGATTTGGAAACTCAGATAAGAGTTGAATAAAGAAAAATTATTTGATGTGGACTCTGATTTAAAAATATTAAATCTTTTTGTAGCATTAAAAAAAAATAACCTGGATGGGTAAAGAACTTGAAAAAGAATAGATACATGTATATGCATAACTGGATCACTTTGCTGTATACCTAAAACTAAGACAACATTGTTAATCAACTATACTGCAAGGTAAAATAAAAATTTTTAAAAATTAATTAAAAATATTTCCCCCAATTTTTCTCTTAAGTATGTACTCTTGTAATTTGGAGATGGGGGATGAATGGAAGGTGTTCATGGGGAGCTGGGGTTGGGAGACCCCAGGACAGAGCCGCTTCCACATTAGCTGGCATAAGGATCATTCAGGGAACTTGTTATGGCTGCATGTTCCTGGCCCCACTTCTAGAGATTGTGACTCTGTGGGTGTGGGGTGGGGCCCAAAATCTGCCAGTTACACAACCATCCCAGAGACCGCCCTTTGGGGAACACTGGTCTGGGGACTCATCCTTTATGTGGAACTGGGTTAACAGAAGTGTCGGGAGAGATCTAGCTAGAAGCAGGCAGGTGAGCTGAACATCCAGTAAATCAAGCTGAGACTCCAATAAGATGATGTCTCCAGATAGAGGTGATTCTGGGACAGAGGTCAGGACAGGCCTGCCAAGTTCTCCAAGGAGCAGGCTGTGCCAGCAGCATCTTGCTGTCAAGTTCTGCACCCCATCAGGCTGCCTCTGAGGCTGGGAGGGCAGGCTGGATCCCGTGGGGCCAGAGGTTCTCTTTTGATCCTGGCTAAAATGAAGAGTTCTGGTTCTGCTGCTTCCCAGTTGTGTGCCTGTAGGTGAGTTACAGTTCTCACCTGAGTTTTGTGTAAAGTCAATGATGCCACCAACTGCATAGCCATTTCATGGGAGAAGGAAGTGGTCCATAGCAGGAGGTCATGAACATTCGTTGTCTATCCTTTCTTATTTGCCATCTGCTTGGGAGAAGGAAGTACCAGAGACCTCTTAGCCAAGGGGAAGGACCCAGTCCTGTCAATAGTGTGCTGCGGTCAAATTGTCTGCCCAGGTCATTTTCACAACAGCTCCTTCATTACAAGGCACAATATTCCTGGAGGATATTTACTGGCAGGATGACTAAGTAGCTGGCCCAGCCTGACCCAACAGCTCCCTTCTGGCCCTATCCTAGTCTGTCTGTCTCTGTGCATCCTCAGAGCTCCTAGGTGGTCTGGACACTGTCCCTACTATTGTCTGTGTGGCTCAGGATCTCCTTGGATGGTCTCCCTCAGACCACCTCCATTAGGACTTTGCTTTACCCTCCATGCCCCCTAAGCAGCCAGCTGGCTCCTTTCTCCTAGACAGTTCCTTATTTTAATCAGAAACTTCCAGCAAGCCAATTCAGCTCTGCTCCTCTTTGGTATTTTTCAAAGTCTGCTTTTATTTATTTAACCCTGCTTACATGACAAACCAGAGCTGCAATATAGGGAGTCTTATCCAATGCCAAGCATTTAGCAAGAGACTTTCCAAATGGAAAGTCATGTTCTTTCATTCCTTCTCTGTTTCAGTCATTCAACAGAAATTTCTTGAGGACACACTGTAACAATGAGAATTATGTATACGCTATATTTAAAATGGATAACCAACAAGGTCCTACTATATAGAACAGGGAACTCCGCTCAGTGTCATGTGGTAGCCTGGATGGGAGGAAAGTTTGGGGGAGAATGGATACATGGATATATGTGGCTAAATCCCTTTGCTGTCTCCCTGAAATGATCACATTATTGTTAATCGGCTATACTCCAATATAAAATAAAAAGTTAAAAAAAAGAATTATCTTGTATTGTGTATCAATGCAGGAGACTCAGGTTTGATCCCTGAATTGGGAAAATGCCCTGGAGTAGGAAATGGCAACTCACTCCAGTATTCTTGCCTGGAAAATTCTATGACAGAGGAGTCTGATGGGCTCCTCTGTGACCCCCTTTCCATGGGGTCACAAAGAGGCGGACACGACTGAGCATGCATGCAACAGAGGCTCTTTGTGTGCCCAGGATGGGTAGTCCCTGACTTGTAGAAGATCACCTTCTGCTGAGGATACAGACAGGCAGGTGGTTATTTACAGGATGGTGAGAAGGAAAGAATGGGCTGCCTTGGAGCAAGTAAAGATGGCCACTCTTTCCCACCCTCTAGCCCCACTACTCTGGAGCCTGACTATTGTGTAATATAGCTAATTGCACAATGATCTCTTTTCTAAGTGAAGTCTACTTCTCCTGCAACTCCTAGTTTAGCCATCCTCTCACCTGCATACCTAAAGCACAGAAGACCCGTGAGGCCTCCATCAAGAGTTGGGGTGTTGAAGCCCCAGCCCCTGCAGGTCCTGGGATTGGCCTGTCTGCATAGGTGTAGACTGCCTTCTTCCTTTTCAGTTTAAACAGAAAAACAGAAGTGCCAGGCAAACACAGGGACAGTCCTGTGGTTCCTTTTCCCCCTGTAAGGCAGCAGGCGGTTGTTTATCACAGAGAAACAGGTTTGCCCAGTGGAACGTTTATTTGGTTTCTTTGGCTGATCCTGGGAACACACCTGCCACTTTGCCACTTCCTGAGAATCAAGCAGTTTCTTAGAAAAGGGACACATTCCTTAAAATATATTGTGTGGTTTGGGGGTATGATATGGTTTCTTGGATTTTTATGATTTAATGTGTCTGCAAAAACATTAAGCCACAGATAAAAATACACTGACTGCTCTTTATGAGAAATTGGACTTTCCTTAGCATTAGGGGACTGGTCATTTTAGCTTTTATGCTGGCTTTTTTTTGTTTGTAAGTTTTCATTTACTCCTCCTCCTGCTTCTCAACACTTCTTTTAGACACATTATGAGGGGGCAATCATTGGTACAGTTCACTGTTGTGAAACTTCTACTGATCAACCAAAATAATTTGGGCTGAAGTTTTACAAGAGAAAGGCAAATCATGAAATCAGTTTTCTTAGATATATTTTTTAACATGCTATGAGGATGCTCTGAAAGTGGGATATTAAAAAATAGGATATAATATAAATTATAAAAAATGAGATATGATATAAATTATAAAAATATGTGAATTAAAAATATTTTAAAAATATATTTTATATACTATTATATAGACTTTTCTTGGGGTTTTCTTGGAGTTTCATCTTGATAAAGCCATCATAATGTGAAGATATTATACCTTGAAAATATATTTAATATACCTAACTGACTGAACATCATAGCTTAGCCTGGCCTATTTTAAACATGCTTAGAACCCTCACATTGGTCTATGGTTCGGCACAATCATCTAACTTAAAATCTACTTTATCATAAAGTGTTGAATATCTCATGTAAATGATTGAACACTGTACTGAAAGTAAAAAACAGAATGGTTGTTAATGTATTGGTCTTCTACCCTTGTGATTGTATGACTGACTGGGAGCTGCCGCTGCCCAGCATCATAAGAGGATTGGTCAGCATATCATAGCCCCAGGCAAAGATCAAAATTCAAATTTTGAGCTATGGTTTCTACTGAATGCATATTGCTTTTGCACCACTGTAAGTCAAACCATTATAAGTCAGATACCATGTGTATGTATTATATATATGTACACACACATATATATATATGTACGCACGTGCACGCACATATATTTATACACACATATATATAAATATATGTGCGTGCATGTGTGCTAAGTCACTCCAGTCATATCTGACTCTTTGTGACCCTGAAGACTGAGGCCTGCCAGGCTCCATTCTCCATGGGTTTCTCCAGGCAAGAATTACTGAAGTGGGTCGCCACTCCCGTCTTCAGAGGATCTTCCCTACCCAGGGATCAAACCCAGGTCTCCCGCATTGCAGGCAGATTCTTGACGGTCTGAGCCACCAGGGAAGCCCATATCTGAAATACTGTACAATCAGACCTGGTTGTTATGGCAAATAGCAAGGAGATAGCCCTGAATGTATCTATTCATAAAGTACAAGTACATTTATATTTAGTATACTGTACTCATTAAGGCAGGAAAGAGGACCATGAATGTTGTGGAACATTTTTCAAATGAGTATTTAGAACTGCTTGCACATATATTTACCAGAAAATGTGAGTAATCAGCATACCCTGTTTCCAGAAATTTCTACAGTAAGTTTTTTTTTTTTTGTAGAAAGACAGTCAAGCATTAGATAAGAATGTGAAATTATAGAGGCAGATTGGCCCAGGTTCATATTGTGATTCCAACCATGACACCTTGACTTCTAGGACCTCTCTCATCTGATTCCTCATCTTTAAAATGGGTGTTGTGACAGTATCTGCCTCTCATGGTTGCTGTGAAGATTAAGACAGTGCAAGAAGAGTCCTCAGCACAGTTTCTGACACATACTAGATGTGGCACTGATGCTGGTTCTCGTGATTGTGGCTGCCACTGTCTTCTCCATCATCATCATTGCCATCACCTTTTTCATGATCGTCCTCCACCTGTCAGGGCCTTTGCTGCAGTCACTTCCTCTCTCCAAAGGGACCTGGGTTTGTGGCACTTGCATTGCACAATGTTATGATTCAGTGTTTCTAGGAAGTTGGGATAGGATAACAAGCAAGTTTCTGAGTCTTAGATAGAACTTCTAGAAATAGTTAATTGACCTTGTATGTCTTAGCTTGGTTATCAATCCATTTAGATAGATGCCACCATGTTAGCACTCGACAATGTGACATCAGCTGTCACAACCTTCCAAAGCCTAATGGCATTGATACTTGATCCGAGATGAGAAAGATTTTGGCTCCTCAGCTTTCCTATTCTCTGTCAGATCTGAAAGCAGCGTCTTGAGAGCAAGGAAGCCACTCAGAGGTCAGATTCCTGTCATGCTTTCCCTTTCAGATGACCGCCTCATGTCTGGAGACCTTGAAAACTGATCTTGAAATCCAGGACTGGATCTGTTCAGTGTTTTTTTTTCTTTTTTTAATTAAAATAGGATCTTTCAAGGGCAGAAGTCTCTTCCTGCTTCTCACCCTGAGAAACCCTGCTCTTCCTGAAGGTGACAACTAAATACATACAAATGTAGCTTATCTACAGGGCTTGTGAGGTGTTCATAGAAGTTAATGCTGCATTTAATGGGGCATAAAAGTGTCTTTGTTGTCATGCCAACAGCATTCCCTTCCTGGTGAACTGCACCACCAAGATGGATGACAGAGGTTCAAATCCTGGCTCTACCAACTATTAATTGGATGACTCTAGGCAAGTTAATTTCTCATAACCTCTTTGAGAGGTCTCACTTTCATTACCTCTAAAATGGGGCTAATAAATAAGACTGCCTCATATGGCTGCAGTGAGTTTTAGTGGTTAGTAGATGTAAAACACTTGGAACCCTACCAGGCACATAAACAAGGCTATGTGAGAATTTGCTGTTGTAGCTGATTTTACTTTTACCAAATAACTACTTGGGCTGTGACCTTCCCTAATTTTCTAAAAACTTCAAATACAAGCTGTAGAAAAGGAAATAGAAGCAGAGATTTCACATGGTGGTACTCCTTGGTCTGAAGGATGTAAAATATATCAGATGTACTCTTTCAAGTTGGGGGAAACAAGAATTTGACAGGGAGCAGTGGGCTGGGGAGACCAAGAGGGGACTCTTTGCCAGAGTCCTGGAAATGAAGGGAGATTGGTCTGAGAGACTGTGGTCCGGAGACCAGAGTGTTTGTGCTTTATTTAAGGCATGCTGTAAAGGGCTCTGGGGTATGTTAAAACAGAATTGGTTTTCATATACTTCAATTGAGAAAGCCATGGTATTATCACAGGAAGAGAGGAAGAAAAGGTTGTGGGTAACAAGCAGCCCCAAGCTAACAGATGTGATGGAGGGTTGGGGTCTGTGTATTGTGTGGTCCATGAAGGTGTTAGGTAGTTAGAATAGGGAAAAGGAGTCCAAAATGGTGGTGGCTAAAAGACAAGGAAGGGAAAAGCCCGCGAAAATAGAACAAAGGAAGGTCAAAGAAAGGTCCGAGGAGAGAAAGAGAGAGAGAGAGAACTTGGCTCCTCCTTTTATATGCTCTCTCATGCATACTCTCTTTCTCTCTCTTCACCTGCCCCCCACCCCACGTCCTGGCGCACTCCTCCACTCTCTTCTCTTCTTCCAGGATGGATTCTCCTGCTATCTTCTAAATAAAATAGAGCTGTAACACTGATTTGTCTAAGAGCTATGACACGGTTTGTCCAAGACCCAAGAGCTGTGACGCGCCGAGGGCTTTAATGTCCATTGCTCCAAATCATTGTTGTGACGAGACAAAGAAATGAGGAGCATACACTCACCTGACAGAGGGAAACAAGGCTTACAGGGCTTGAGAATCTTACTTGAGACTTGGCCCATCGATGGGATGCCCAGGCTTCCTGTGGTGAATGGTGCATCCTGTCCAGTTAGGAGAGGCAGCCCTTCTTGCCAGGGTAACTGGTAAAGGGGAGGACTCCCCTAGAAAACTTCCAGCACATGGAATAGAGCATGTGAGCAAACTATGATCCCCCACTGAACCCAGAGTGCTTTTTCTCCCACTGAGCTGCTCATCCCCTGAGGACTTGAGAACAGATAGAGTCTGGGCCTTCTTCATCTCTGGATTTCCAGGAGGTCTCAAAAAATGCTTAGGGGCTTGTGTTATGCATGAATTACAAATTTGGGATAACCTCTGAAGTAAAACTTTCAAGTGGGATAGATGCTGGTAGAGGCATTCCCAACCTTGGAAGTTCAATCACTTGCATTCTCGCACAATCTACCCCCTTGTTACTTGAAGCAGGGTGAATGTGAGGTGTTTCCACAGTCACCTGGTCTTATTGATGGACTAGAAAAGGTAGGACACGAAAGGGAAGAAAGACTGAAGGTAGGAAGGAAGGGAGGGAGGGAGGAGGCGGGGAGGGAGGGAAAAAGGAAGCAAGGAAGAGGGAGGGAGGGAGAGAGGAAGAAATGAAGGCAGAGGAAGGAAGGGAGGAGAGAAAGAAGGGAGGGAGGGAGTCTTGTGCACACATTCAACTTGGACCAGTTCTGTGTTCACCTCTGCTTGTTGAATTTGGGTCCTGTGATGTGTGTGCATCTTATGTGTGTGTTTGTGATGGATGCGTGTTGTTTTCCTTTCCCACCCTCTCCCCATCAGTCAGTTTAAATCTTATCACTTGCAAAAGTGGTTGTAAACTAAAACAAAATGACCACTATCACACACTCAAATTTATGCTAATAGAGTGATTGTTCAGAGGTAATCTCACCCGTTTTACTTCTTTTTTTTTTTTTTACATTTTTATTGCATTGTAAAATATCCCTTTATATCTCATGTAACACTTGAATACATGCTCATAAAAAGATTAATAAAAACAAAACACTAAAAGATAGTTACCCCTGTTGGGGGCAGAGGGAAATTTCAGTATTTTGTTTTATAGCTTTCATATAACTTGAAGTTTTTAAAATGGTTTACTTTTGTAATTTGTAAAACATGAATTATAAATATTAAAAAAATTACTGCTCTAATATAGTGGTATTGTTAAGTCTTTTAGTCATTGAGTTTTCTTATGAAAACTCAGAATTTTTTCATGTGCTGTGTACTTAGATTGGTTTCATTTGATTAGTCACTTTGATTATGACATAATTAATGTTCTAGCTATAATTTATCATTTCTTTTTTTTTTTTTTTATTAGTTGGAGGCTAACTACTTCACAACATTTCAGTGGGTTTTGTCATACATTGATATGAATCAGCCATAGATTTACACGTATTCCCCATTCCGATACCCCCTCCCACCTCCCTCTCCACCCGATTCCTCTGGGTCTTCCCAGTGCACCAGGCCCGAGCACTTGTCTCATGCATCCCACCTGGGCTGGTGATCTGTTTCACCATAGATAGTTCTTTTGAAATATCCCACCCTCACATTCTCCCACAGAGTTCAAAAGTCTGTTCTGTATTTTTGTGTCTCTTTTTCTGTTTTGCATATAGGGTTATCATTACCATCTTTCTAAATTCCATATATATGTGTTAGTATGCTGTAATGTTCTTTGAAATGGTGTCTTTCAGAGCCTTAATCCTTTGGTTCCATTGAAACACAGCAGGACGCTGATGCACTTTTGGAGAGAATGAAGATGAATCCCTACAGAATAGAATGTCCTTAAAATTGGTAGTTGGGGCCACGGTTTTCTTGTGTTGTAGGGTAAAGTTTCACAAATTGATTGCTCTGTGGGGGCAGAGACCTAAATTCTCCACAGTGCCAACTAACTGGTGATGCTTAATTCATATTTGTGCATTGCTAGATGTGCAGTTAATTAAAAAACACTCCTAGTTGCTAGATTCCACAGGAACTTGCCTGGATTCCCTGGTGTATTTTACAAATGAAATTAGGCTTTGTGGGAGTTGTAAAATTATAGATGTATGTATATTTCTTTTGATCTCAAATGCAAGAATATTATTTCGGTATCCAGTTCTGCTTCCTGCCTTTGGTTTATGCTTTTATCTCTTCTCTGTAGCAGTGCTGTTTATTTGTATGTATTCTCCAGGACTTGTTTAGAAATGAGGAAGTTTTGTTGACTCTAGTCAGAAAATTTATTGATTTGGTTTTCAGGTTCTATATAATGAACACCATTAAAAAATTACAAAGACTCTTCTATTTTCTCATCTTTTATCTTAGCCTTATTAATACCTACTTAACAATATTATTTGATTTAATACAGGCCCTCTTTAACATGAGGCATTGGCTGTATACCCATGTGTATTTGCATATTTGGGATGTGGGTGTGTGATATTACTGAGGGTGGGGAGAAGGGTTCTGAGCCTCAGAAAGTCAAAATTCTGAGTAAGAATTCAGTGGAATTGACTCTGCAAATCGAATGCTAGAATTCATTCACAAATATGGTTTTCGTATCTTCAAATGGCCTTGTGTTGAAAGGAAATAGAATTCAGTTAAAATTGCTTGAGTCAGAGTGTAAATGGCTGTGAGGAAGAATGGTGTCTTTGTCCAAGGCTAAATTCAGAAATATCACAGCTTCAAAAGCCAATCCTGGCCTCAGGAGCAGCCTGCGGGCGACTTGCCCTGTAGGTCATGTGAATACCCCCAGAGAGGGATTCCCTCTGCCCGGAGTGTGAGGAGTTGGTGCCCCCTGACATATTAACCCCACTCTTCTAGGCAGGGGCTTGAGTGTTTGACAGATCTTTAGGAAGAGACAAATCTGTCGGGAGACCTACGTTAAGGTGTTAGGTGAATTATAATATAGATGCATTATGATATAATTAACCAAAAAAGAAAGGAGTGTTTGAGGAGCTTGCAGTGTGTGCACCTGACTCGTTAGGACCGCAGTGAGCTCTCAGCACGTGTGACCTTCCCACTAGCAGACAAGGGGAGTGAAGCTCAGCGTGGTGAGTGCTTTGTGAGGACAGAGGGCTCCACTGGGGCTGCAGAGCCTCAGGCCTGTGGTGTTTTCATTGTGGTGGTTCTGGGATCTGTAGCACCATGCCTTTTTGTGATGATGCTCATTTCATCAAAATTGGTTACGAAGTAGGAAAGAATAATATGTTTTACAAATGTGTTATTAGGGTGGGCACTTAGATATTCAGAAAATCTGGTTGGCTGGAATAGGGTAGTTTTCTCAGTGCCGAATTTTGACCTGACATTTAGGGGTGGTTAGATAACAGTGGGGCAATGGCACCCCACTCCAGTACTCTTGCCTGGAGAATCCCATGGACAGAGGAGCCTGGTGGGCTGCAGTCCATGGGGTCGCTAAGAGTCGGACATGACTGAGCGACTTTACTTTCACTTTCACTTTCATGCATTGGAGAAGGAAATGGCAACCCACTCCAGTGTTCTTGCCTGGAGAATCCCAGGGACGGCGGAGCCTGGTGGGCTGCCATCTATGGGGTCGCACAGAGTCAGACACGACTGAAGTGACTTAGCAGCAGCAGATAACAGTTGAAGAGAAAATGTTGGGAGATAACATTTTAAAGAGATAACAGTTCTGGTGGGGGATTTAGAAGACCTGGTTTGATGATGATGATGATGGTGATGATAGTGAGGGTGATGATGATGATGGTGATGATGATGGTGGTGGTGATGATGATGGTGGTGGTGATGATGATGGTGGTGGAGATGATGGTATGATAGTGATGATGATGGTGATGGTAGTGATTGTAATGATGATGCTGCTGGTGGTGGTATTGATGATGGTGGTGGTAATGAGCATGGTGGTGGTGGTGATGATGGTGATGATGGTGATGGTGACGGTGATGATGGTGATGATGATGATGGTGATGGTGATGATAGTGATGATGATGGTGATGGTAATGACGATTATAATGATGATGATGCTGGTGGTGGTGATGATGGTGATGGTGATGATGGTGATGATGATGCTGGTGGTGGTGATGATGGTGATGGTGATGATGGTGATGATGGTGGTGATAGTGATGATGATGGTGATGATGATGCTGGTGGTGGTGATGATGGTGATGCTGGTGGTGGTGATGATGGTGATGATGGTGGTGATAGTGATGATAGTGATGATGATGGTGATGGTAATGACGATTATAATGATGATGATGCTGGTGGTGGTAATGATGATGGTGGTGGTAATGAGCATGGTGGTGGTGATGGTGATGATGGTGATAATGGTGATGGTGGTCGCACTAATATTTGCTGAACATTTTTGTGCTACAGATTTTTTGTTCAACATTTATTGAACAGCCCAGTGCCAGGCACTGTTCTAAGAACTTCACAAGTATTAATTCATTTAATTCTCACAAAAATCCTCTGAAGTAGATTCTATTATCCCTGTTGTACAGAAAAGAAAACCAAAACACATAGCGGTTAAATAATTTGCTCACAGTTTTACAGCTACCAAACGAGAGTGGGGACTTGAACTCTAACCCTGAGTCTGACTGCAGAGCTTACCTCTTCTCAGTCACTCAGTTCACCTCTCAGGGGCCCAGCACTGTGACCTTTGAAACTTTGCTTAATCTGGTATAGCATACGTTGTTGTTGTTTAGTCGTTAAGTCATATCCAACTCTTTTGTGACCCCATGGACTGTGGCCCATCAGGTTTCTCTGTCCATGGGGTTTTACAGGCAAGAATATTGAATATTTCCTTCTCCCTGGGATCTTCTCGACTCAGGGATCAAACCTGCATCTCCTGCATTGGCAGGCAAATTCTTTACCACTGTGCCACCTGGGAAGTCCATGGGATATCATAGACTCATAAAATTTCAAAAATATTTTGGGAGAACTTGTATAAGGTTGCCATTTAATATTTTTGATAATTGTCATATATTTTTATAGTCATATCATGAAAGAAAGGACCATATTAACAACCTGTCAGCAAAGTAAGAACACAGTCTCACTTTAAAGGACAGTCCTTCCATTTATTGAAACATGCACTGAGTTGTCCATCTGGCACATGTGCCTGGAGTACCTCTTCTGGGTGAGGGGCAGGGTTTGAAAGGCCGACCTAGTTCCCACCCATGTGGAACTTCTGTTGTTAGGGTAGGGGAGTTAGTCATTTTAAAAGTAAGCAAAAAAATTACATAATCCAGCATTTATGAATTTGTTAAGCTCTGGAAGGATGTGAGCACAGCTCAGGGACAGAGAATAAAATGCAAGATGTTCACTGTCAAGGAAGACCTCTTCCAGGAGATGAGGAGACAGTGGGGGCGGGGGCGGGGTGGCAGAGTGGCAAATATCAGGCTATCAGGCAGAGGGACCAGAAGGTATTAAGTCTTAGTGCTGGGAAGCGCCTGTAGTAGAAGGAAGGAGAGGAAGCCTTGTGGCTGCTCAGGTTCCATGAGGAGACTGCTCAGAACAGCCTGGGTCTGGTGTGCCCTTCAAAGTCAGGGGAAGAGATTTGATTCTACTGGGGGCTATGGTGGAAATCATTGCGAGGTTTGCAGGTGTATGACGTGATTTGATTTACATTTCATTGATAACTCGGCTGCTCCAGGGGAGAACAGTTGAAGAGGGGCCAGGAGGAAAGCTGGGAGCCTATTCAGGAGGCTTTTGTAGCCATCCAGCCTGAAGAGGCCAGGGCTGGAATACGGTTAGATGGGGACATGGAGGGGGTCCCATTTAGGTGGGAACAGGAAACAGCCTTCTCATAGAAGAACCGTTCAGGAAGGACTGTCTACAAAGGCAAGACTGTGGGGGAACCACAGGGATGATGCTGGGCTGGTAGGATGGAACTGTTACTGTGGAGGCCTGAAGGACCAGGGAGAGGGGGAAATTACTGGAACCCTGAAAGAGGGGCTGCCTTGAAGGAAGCAGTGGCTGTCAGGGGAAGGTCAAGCCAGGCCAGTGTCTGACTCTCCCTCGTAGGCAGGGAGGTGGGGAATTAACCCACTGACCTCCCTCCACCTCCTATGATCTCCTGTGGGACCACCCCACTGGCTACGAGCCAGACTGCAGAGGTTGCCCATTGATGTGGTCCTCCCACGCCAGCCCGTGAGCCAGGACCAGAGAAGAGAGGGTAGAGGGCAGATCTGGTGGGAAGCAGGACGTAGCCAGCACCAAGACGACTCCCAGACCTGTGTCAGAACAGGCAGGTGGAGGGAAGCCTTCTCCTGCGGTGGAAAGATTGGGAAAGGCAGTCAGGGGGAGGAGTCAAGGTGTCCTGTCCCCATGGAGGGCTGAATCCCTCCAGGGCTCTGAGCTCTCCTCTGTAAAAGCAGTCACTGGACTGAATAACCTGGACAGTCCTTCCAGCTATCTTCCTAGAGGACCCTACAAGGACTCTCTTATAGGGAGTCTCTCTGAGTCTCCAGAATCCAGCCCTCCTCACCCTCTACCCATCACCCAGAGAAAGGTCAGGGAGGACAGTGATGGGGAGTCTGGGCCTGGCTTTCCGTCAGAGCAGAAGAGCATTTGGCAGCAGCCTGACTCGGGAAGCCTCATGTCAAGTCTGTTGCCGTGCGTGGCCATCCTGCTGGTGGAAACCACATCTCTGAGGCTCTGCGTGGGTCAATACAGCAAGCCAAGGAAAAGAAAGACTTTTGTCGTTACAGATTATGTGCAAGTCAGCCAAGCCCAACTCAGGCAGAATTCTCTGAGTGAGAGGGAATTAGTGTGAAATCTTCTGCCTTTATTTTGCTCTCCAAATGAACAGCTCATGAAATCCCAGCAAGTATTGGATTGGCCAAAAATTTCACTTGGGTTTTTTCATAACATCTTACATGGGCTTCCCTGGTGGCTCAGTGGTAAAGAATCTGCCTGCATTGTAGGAGACCCAGTTTCAATCCCTGGGTTGGGAAGATCCCCTGGAGGAGAGCATGGCACCCACCCCACTCCAGTATTCTTGCCTGGAGAATCCCATGGACAGAGGAGCCTGGTGGGCTATAGTCCATAGGATCACAAAGAGTTGGACACAACTGAAGTGACTGAGGACAGCACAGCGTATTCTCTTCCATTATACACACACACTCTCTTCCATTATGGGTTATTACGAGACATTGAGTATTGTTCCCTGTGCTATATATTAGGTTCTTGTTGGTTATTTATTTTATACATAGTAGTGTGTATATTTTAATACCAAACTCCTAATTTATCCTTCTCCTGCCTCTCCTTTGGTAATCACAAGTTTGTTTTCTTTGTCTGTGATTCTCTTTCTATTTTGTAAATAAGTTCATTTGTACCTTTTTTAGATTCCACTTATAAGCAATATTATACGATATTTGTCTTTCCTTTGTCTTACTTCACTTAGTGTGATAATCTTCAGATCCATCCATGTTGCTGCAAATGGCATTATTTCATTCTTTTTTATGGCTGAATAATATTCCATTGTATGTATGTAACATATCTTCTTTATCCATTTCTCTGTTGATGGACATTTAGGTTGCTTCCTTGTCTTGGCTATTGTAAACAGTGCTGCAGTGAAGATTGGGATGCATATATCTTTTCAAATTATGTTTTTCTTTGGGTATATTTGGCTCCCTTTTAAAAACAGTGAATAAGATGAAAATTGCAAATAGGCACTTTGCAATCTGCTCATTTCAGGGACAAGGGAATTTTAAGGCACCTTAACTACATTTCTGGTTACTTAGCAAGGCAAGAAAGATCGGCTTCAGTGAAGCCAGGGGGAGCCTGTACAGGGTCAGGAGGAGGTGAGTTGGGGCAGGGGTAGCAGAAGGGAGGGGAGGATGGCAATGGGGTTCCTGACCCCAGCACAAGGCCACTATGAGGCCTCCAGAGCCAGCAGCTCTGAGAAGCTTCTTTGCATTCCAAGGGGTCTTTGTTCCCCTTGCACCCACAATTGATCTCTTTGATCCCTTAGTATCCTGACTTTTTAAGCTTCAAAGCTCCAAGACTCCCTGCTTTTGGGAAATTACAATCCACCCCCTTATCATTTTCTCTTCTTTCTTCCTTTCTGAAGGTGATGGGAATTCTGGTAGGATTTTAAGGGGAGTTTATTATCTCTTAGAAAACAAGATAAAGCCTGTGTGAAAAATATATGTCAGTGAACAAATAGAAAACCTAGTTATCAAATTCAGTTTGGTGTCTTGGGAAGTTATCTTGTATAGAAGAATGAATGCCTCTGAAATAATGAAAACAGGCACCTGATTGTTAACGTATAGGTGTTTGTAGTTCAGATGCAATTTTTGTAACATGACATTAAATGAGACATTTTCTGGCCTGACTAGGGACAGTAGTTGTTGGGATCCCACATGTTCTCAAGAACATGCTAGGTTGTGGGCAGTCCTCGCTGACAGGTGGCCCATGCTGGTTTCTGTCAGGCAGCGGGAAGTGCTGGAGTCCCCACTGTGAGCTTTGCCTGGCCCCTCTCAAGGGGGGAGAAGTGGGGGAATACCCCTTGCATATGCCTAAGACTAATGAGATGGCTCCATAGCCTGATGCCATTATAGCAATGGAGCCGGGTAGGAGTTCCTGGGTGAGTTGGTCTGATGGCCCCTCCAAGACCTGACTTTCCTAGAAGACTCTGTCACTGACATACCAATCAGGAGTTCCCCTGAAGACAGTGAAGAGACAACACTGAGGGGGAACACACATCTGTTGAAAGTGGGGCAAAATTAGCCTTTATTCTGGGGTGAAGTGGGCACAGGGGAGGTGGCCAGTAGAGGTGTCCAGAGAAGACCTTGCCAGCTCCCCCAGTAAAGCAGCTGAATTTGTTTCTGGATGCTCTTCTTGGCCTTCCCTACTCTAGATTCCTCTCTTATTTTTTGTGTCCAACTATTTGTGATCCCATGAACTGTAGCCTGCCAGGCTCCTCTGTCCATGGAATTCTCCAGGCAAGAGTGGGTAGCCATTCTCTTCTCCAAAATCTCTTTCATTAGAACTTTAAAGAATACATTTGAATCAGTTCTAATGAGGTGGATGAAACTGGAGCCCATTATACAGAGTGAAGTAAGCCAGAAAGATGAACACCAATACAGTATACTAACGCATACATATGGAATTTAGAAAGATGGTAACGATAACCCTATATGCAAGACAAAAGAGACACAGATGTATAGAACAGACTTTTGGACTCTATGGGAGAAGGTGAGGGTGGGATGATCTGAGAGAACAGCATCGAAACATGTATATTATCAAGTGTGAAACAGATCGCCAATCCAGGTTGGATGCATGAGACAAGTGCTCGGGGCTGGTGCACTGGGAAGACCCAGAGGGATCGGATGGGGAGGGATGTGGGAGGAGGGTTCAGGATGGGGAACACATGTAAATCCATGGCTGATTCATGTCAATGTATGGCAAAAACCACTACAATATTGTAAAGTAATTAGCTTCCAACTAATAAAAATAAATGGAAAAGAAAAAAAGAAACAATAGGTTTAAAAAAAAAAAGAGTGAATCTATTGATGATTTCTGTTACTCAAGATAAGTTTGGCATTTTCCTATGAAGTTAAACAGCTAACAGCTCATGGCCCAGCAATTTTTCACCTAGGTATTTACTCAAGAGAAATTTATGTTGGCAAAAAGACTGGTACATGGATGTTCATAATAGCTTTACTCACAATAATCCAAAATTGGAAGTAATCTAAACCCAAACACCCATCAACTAGAGAAATGTATAAGCAACTTATTATACACTCACATGCAGGAATCCAATTCAGTAATAAAAGGAATAAACTGTGGATACAGGCAAGGACAGGCATGGGTTTTCTTTTTGTTTAAAAAGCTGATATAAAAGAGTATATATTGCATAATTCTACTTATATGAAATCTCATAATAGTCAAAACTACTCTGTGAGGGGAAAGTGGAAGAATGGTTGTTCTGGTGTAGGGTGGGGGAGATAGGACCAGGGGCTCACCAGGAAGGGGTATCAGGGAACTTTCTGGGATTATGGAAATTGCTGCCTCTTGATTGCAGATAATGGTTTCCCCAGTGTATGCATTTGTCAAAAACATCCAACTGTTCACTTGAAATATATAGATTGTATTATGTGTAAGTTATACCTCAGTAAAGTTGATTTTTATGAAAGGACCCAATAAGTATAATATAAAAGTTTTCTTTAAAAGTTTTTTAGTGTATAGAGATTTGCTGTTGACAGTCTGGGTTTACTGATTTGCCTGGATTTTGCCATATTAGCAGCAGAGGATTTTGAGCTTCTTGACTTTGAGTCTCTCCTGTCTGTTTGCAATATTTTCTCCTATCAACCCATTGAAGTTGTTCTGAAATCATTGATAAGACTATTATTTTATTGCCTGAGTTGTCAGATAATGCATAGATTCCAGAACAATATTTCATAGAAATAGTGAAGTCATTCCACTGAAAGCTGGCTATTTCAGAAGGTGAGACTGATGCTGTCCTCTGTGGGATTGTGTTCATCACTGGATTAATGTCTGAAGATCTCAGAGATAATTATGTATAGTTAGCTTCAGTTTCATCAAGCAGCTCTTCCTCACTACTGCATTTTGTTCTCCTGGGAGTGTGTGTGTGTGTGTGTGTGTGTGTATCTATACACATAGCCACATATACATATATGGTGAACAATAAGATGTATAGACTTTGGAAGGTACACAGTTTTCTCAGCCTTAAATAGTGTTCATTATAAATTAATTCAGTGAGCATTTCCTAAACTTTAAACATTTGCTTGTCATTGTACTGGGCACCTTGGGATGTACAAAATAAAATCTTAGACTCTAGGTATAAAAACACCTTGAGGGGGTTATTTGGTTCAGCTCTTATTTTATGTTTTTTAAAAAATATTTTTCATTTATTTTTATTAGTTGGAGGCTAATTATTTCACAATATTGTAGTGGTTTTTGCCATACATTGACATGAATCAGCCATGGATTTACATGTGTTCCCCATCCTGAACCCCCCTCCCACATCCCTCCCCATCCGATCCCTCTGGGTCTTCCCAGTGCACCAGCCCCGAGCACTTGTCTCATGCATCCAACCTGGACTGGCGATCTGTTTCACACTTGATAATATACATGTTTCGATGCTGTTCTCTCAGATCATCCCACCCTCACCTTCTCCCATAGAGTCCAAAAGTCTGTTCTATACATCTGTGTCTCTTTTTCTGTCTTGCATATAGGGTTATCGTTACCATCTTTCTAAATTCCATATGTATGCGTTAGTATACTGTATTGGTGTTCATCTTTCTGGCTTACTTCACTTTGTATAATGGGCTCCAGTTTCATCCACCTCATTAGAACTGATTCAAATGTATTCTTTTTAATGGCTGAGTAATATTCCATTGTGTATATGTACCACAGCTTCCTTATCCATTCATCTGCTGATGGGCATCTAGGTTGCTTCCATGTCCTGGCTGTTATAAACAATGCTGCGATGAACATTGGGGTACACGTGTTTCTTTCAGATCTGGTTTCCTCAGTATGTATGCCCAGAAGTGGGATTGCTGGGTCATATGGCAGTTCTATTTCCAGTTTTTTAAGAAATCTCCACACTGTTCTCCGTAGTGGCTATACTAGTTTGCATTCCCACCAACAGTGTAAGAGGGTTCCTTTTACTCCACACCCTCTCCAGCATTTATTGCTTGTATACTTTTGGATAGCAGCCACCTTAACTGGCGTGTAATGGTACCTCATTGTGGTTTTGATTTGCATTTCTCTGATAATGAGTGATGTTGAGCATCTTTTCATGCGTTTGTTAGCCATCTGTATGTCTTCTTTGGAGAAATGTCTGTTTAGATCTTTGGCCCATTTTTTGATTGGGTCATTTATTTTTCTGGAATTGAGCTGCAGGAGATGCTTGTATATTTTTGAGATTAATCCTTTGTCTGTAGGTCCAGCTGTTATTTTAGATGAGCATAGCATTCTTAGGGCTTCCCCGATGGCTCAGTGGGTAAAGAATCTGCTCACAAGTGACATGGTTTCAATCCCTGGGTTGGGAAGATCCCCTGGAGGAGGAAATGGTGATCTTCTCCAGTATTCTTGCCTGAAAAATCCCTCGAACAGAGGAGCCTGGTGGGCTCCAACCCAAAGGGTCTCAAAGAGCCGGACATGACTGAGTGACTAAGCACACACAGACACACATGTGGCATTCTTACCATTTCAATTGTTATGGATTAGATTATGCCCTCCTCTCAAGTTCTTGTGCTGAAGCCTTAACCTCTGTGTGACCGTATTTGGATATAGGGCCTTGAAAGAGGTAATTAAGGTTACATTAGGTCGTGAGGGGGAGGGGACTAGTCAAATAGGATTGGTGTTCTTAAGAGGAAGGGACAGCAGGACTGCAGTGCTCAAAGGAAAGGCCACACGAGGACACAGTGAGAAGGTGGCTGCCTGCAAGCTGAGGAGAGAGGCTTCAGAACAAATCAAACCTGCTTGCACCTTGATCTTGGACTTTCAGCTTCCAGAACTGTGAGAAAATAAACATCTGTTGTTAAAGCCACTTAGCCTGTGGTATTTTATTATGATAGCTTGATTATGACTGCAACTGAGGCTGGAAAGTTGAAGTAAATAAACCATCACTTGCCCTTGACTTACTTAAGTAATAGGGTATCTTGGAGATTTGTTCTGAGTGGTTTGCAGACTTAATGAAAGCACATCAAACTCATTGGTTTTAAGCTAGCTTTCTGCTCATTCTTCAAAAGCATAAAAGTAACTAACATTGTGTGTACCTAGCATGTGCAAGGCACTGTTCTAAGCAGTTCATATGTTCAAACTCATTTCATTATTAATTCAGTTATCTGAAGATAATATTCTTATTATTTCCAATTTCCAGTTTGGAAACTAGAAGACAGAGAGGTTCCATAGCTTGCCCAGAGTCATTCAGCTAGTCAGTGGTGGGGTCAAGACCCTATCCCAGGCAGTCTGGCTCTTTCCACCTTCCGCTTAACCATTATTCTTCAGTACCTCTCCCAATCCCAGGAGAACACCCATAGTCCTGTCCTCTCGTCTTTCACATGGGGCTGTCTATCAGGGAAAATAACCTTCTGCCAGTTGCTATACATCCTATTGTTTTCCTTTATTCCTAAATTTATACATAAATTAACCTCTTTTAGTAAATTTAAGTCCTGCAAAAGCAGTTCTAAGGGGGAGGTTTATAGCAATACAAACCTACCTCAAGAAATGACAAAAAACATCAAATAAACAACCTAACCTTACACCTACAACAACTAGAAAAATAACAAAAGAAAAACCCCAAAATTAGTAGAAAGAAAAATAATTGTTAAGATCAGAGCAGAAATAAATGAAAAAGAAATAAAGGAAACAATAGAAAAGATAATAAAACTAAAAGCTGATTCTTTCAGAAGATAAACAAAAGTGACAGACCACTAGCCAGAATCATCAAGAAAAAAAGGTAGAAGACACAAATCAATAAAATTATAAATGAAAATAAAGAAGTTACAACAGACAACACAGAAATACAAAGGATCATAAGAGACTACTAAGAGCAACTCTATACCAATAAAATGGACAACCTGGAAGCAATGGACAAGTTTTTAGAAAAGTGCAACCTTCCAAAACTGAACCAAGAAGAAACTGAAATCATGAACAAACAGCAAAATTGAAACTGTGATCAAAAATATTCCAACAAATGAAAGCCCAGGGCCAGATGGCTTCACAGATGAATTCTATCAAATGTTTAGAGAAGAACTAACACCTATCCTCAAACTCTTCTAAAAATTGCAGAGGAAGGAACACTCCCAAACACATTCTATGAGGCCACTATTATCTGATACCATAATCAAAGATATCACAAAAAAGAAAATTACAGGCCAATATCACAATGAATATAGACACAAAAATCCTTAACAAAATACTAGTAAACAGAATCCAACAAAACATTAGAAGGATCACACACCATGATCAAGTGGAGTTTATCCTTGGGATGCAAAGGTTCTTAAATATGCACAAATCAAATAATGTGATATACCATATAAACAAATTAAAAGATAAAGACCAAATGATAATCTCAATAGATGCAGAAAAAGCTCTTGCCAAAATTCATTTATGATAAAATCTCTCCAGAAAATGGTCATGGACGGAACCTACCTCAATATAATAAAGGCCATATATGACAAATCCACAGCAAACATTATTCTCAATGGTGAAAAACTGAAAGCATTTCTTCTCAGTTCAGGAATAAGATAAGGGTGCCCACTCTCACCACTACTATTCAACATAGTTTTGTAAGTCCTAGCCACAACAGAGAAGAAAAAGAAATAAAATGAATCCATATGGGAAAAGAAGCAGTGAAATTCTCACTGTTTGCAGGTGACTTGATACTATACATAGAAAATCCAAAAGATGCCACCAGAAAATTACTAGAGTTAATCAATGAGTTTAGTAAAGTTTTAGGATACAAAATTAATACACAGAAACGCCTGGCATCCCTATACACTATCAATGAAAAATCTGAAAGAGAAATTAAGGAAACAATCCCATTCACCATTGCAACAAAAAGAATAAAATACCTAGGTATAAACCTACCCAAGGAGACAAAAGACCTGTATACAGAAAACTGTAAGACACTAATGAAGGAAATTAAAGACAACACAAATAGATGGAGAGATGTATCATGTTCTTGGACTGGCAGAATCAATATTGTGAAAATGACTATACTACCCAAAGCAATCTACAGTTTCAATGTAATCCCCATCAAATTACCAATGGCATTTTTATAGAATTATAAAACAATTATAAAACAATAGAATTAAAAACAATTTCACAGTCTGTATGGAAACATAAAAGACCCCAAATAGCCAAAGGAATCTTGAGAAAGAAAAATGGAGCTGGAGGAATCAACGTTCCTTACTTCAGACTATACTACAAAGCTACAGTAATCAAGACAGTATGGTACTGGCACAAAGCCAGAAATAAGGATCAGTGGAGCAGGAATGAAAGTCCAGAGATAAACTCATACACCTATGGGCACCTTATCTTTGACAAAGGAGGCAAAAATATGCAATGGAGAAAAGACAGTCTCTTCAGTAAGTGGTGCTGAGAAAACCAGACAGCTGGATGTAAAAGAATGAAATTAAAACACTTCCTAACACCATATACAAAGATAAAGTCAAAATGAATTAAAGACCTAAATGTAAGGCCATAAACTATAAAACTCTTAAGAGGAAAACATAGACAAAAACAGTCTTTGACATAAATCACAGCAATATCCTCTTTGACCCACCTCCTGCTGCTGCTGCTGCTAAGTCGCTTCAGTCGTGTCCGACTCTGTGCGACCCCATAGACGGCAGCCCACCAGGCTCCCCCATCCCTGGGATTCTCCAGGCAAGAACACTGGAGTGGGTTGCCATTTCCTTTTCCAATGCATGAAAGTGAAAAGAAAGTGAAGTCGCTCAGTCATGTCCAACTCCTAGTGACCCCATGGACTGCAGCCTACCAGGCTCCTCCATCCATGAGATTTTCCAGGCAAGAGTACTGGAGTGGGATGCCATTGCCTTCTCCAGACCCACCTCCTAGAGTAATGGAAATAAAAACAAAAATAAATAAGTGGGATTTAATCAAACTGAAAAGCTTTTGTACAGCAAAAGAAACTATAAACAAGATGAAAAAACAACCCTCAGAATGGGAGAAAATAATTGCAAATGAAACAACTGACAAAGGATTAATCTCCAAAATATGTAAGCAGCCCATGCAACTCAATACCAGAAAAACAAACAATCCAATCAAAAAGTGGGAGAAGACCTAAACAGACATTTCTACAAAGAAGGCATACAGATGGCCAACAAACACTCGAAAAGATCCTCAACATTGCTTATTATTAGAAAAGTAGAAAGTATTAGTCACTCAGTCGTGTCCAACTCTTTGGACACCAGGCTTCTCTGTCCATGAGATTCTCCAGGTAAGAATACTAGAGTAGGTTACCATGAACTTCTCCAGGGGATCTCCCTGACCCAGGGATTGAACCCCGCTCTCCCACACTGCAGACAGATTCTTTACCATCTGAGCCACCAGGGAAATCCATTCATTATTAGAGAAATGTGAATCAAAACTACAATGAAGTATTACCTCACTCCGGTCAGAAGGGCTATTGTCAAAAAATTTACAAACAATAAATGCTGGAAAGGATATGAAAAACAGGGAACCCTCTTGTACTGTTGGTGGGAATGCAAATTGATACAGCCACTATGGAGCACAGTATGGAGAGTCTTTAAGAAATTAGGAATAAAACTACCATGTGACCCAGCAATCTCACAAATGAGCATATACCCCGAGAAAACCATAATTGAAAAAGACACATATACCCCAGTGTTCATAGCAGCACTATTTACAATAGCTAGGGCATGGAAGCAACCCAGATGTCTATCAACAGATGAATGAATAAAGAAGCTGTGGTACATATATCCAATGGAATATTACTCTGCCATAAAAAGGAACTTTTTGCATTTGAGTTGGTTCTAGTTAAGTGGATGAGCCCAGAGCCTATTATACAGAATGAATAAGTCAGAAAAAGAGAACCAAATTTCATATTTAAAAGCATATATATATGAAATCTAGAAAATGGTAACGATGAACCTATTGGCAGGGCAGGAATAGAGACACAGACATAGAGAATGAACTTTGGATACAACAGGGGAAGGAGAGACTGGGATGACTTGAGAGAGTAGCGTTGAAACATACACATTTGGACTTCCGACTCACATCTGAAGCAAAGCTTTCTTGTTTTACTGTCACCCATACTCATGTTCTGCTTTTCAAAGCTGTTTAGATGTCGTTTGGGCTGTCTCCTTATTAATTGTTCTCTAAATTCCTTACCTAAAATGTCTATTCCTTAATAATTCACATTTTCATAACATCTGAAGCCAATTGTCTTTTTCTCCAGAAGGAACATGTTTTCAAATTTATGATCATGGCACTAGTACAGTATAAAAATTTACTTTATAGGTAGGGTTGTTGAATTTTTTCCAGTAGTCATGTATGAATGCTAGAGTTGGACTATAAAGAAAGCTGAGCGCCAAAGAACTAATGCTCGTGAACTGTGGTGTTGGAGAAGACTCTTGAGAGTCCCTTGGACTGCAAGGAGATCCAAACAGTGCATCTTAAAGGAAATCAATCCTGAATATTCATTGGAAGGACTAATGGTGAAGCTGAAGCTCCAATACTTTGGCTACCTGGTACAAAGAACTGACTCACTGGAAAAGACCCTGATGTAGGGAAAGATTGAAGGCAGGAGAAGGGAATAACAGAGGATGAGATGGTTGGAAAGCGTTGCTGACTCAATGGACATGAGTTTGAGCAGACTCCGGGAGACTGTGGAGGACAGAAGAGCCTGACATGCCACAGTCCATGGGGTTGCAAAGAGTCAGACATGACTTAGAAACTGAACAGTGATAAAAACAACATCTCCATTTAACAGATGAGAAAACTGAGGCCTGGATAGCTTGATACCGCATCCAGAATCAGACCACTTGTACAGGCAACTCTAGGATTTGAAATCTAACCTGCCAGCAAAGCCGGAGCTCCCCTTGCTCTTTCTGGGCCTGCTGTATGGTTGTGGTGAGTGAGGAAGAACCACGAGCAGGTGTGTTCTAAACCTTGAAGCAATCATTTGTTTTTTCCTGTGGATAGTTGGTTAGTCTGGCTGAAATATGAGTTTGTTGCTGCTTTAGGATTGAATATAAACAGTTTGAGACTGCTGGCTCCAGGGGTGGATCTGTTTTCATTGTTTTGTCCTAAGGGGACTTCAGAGCCAGATGTTTATTTGCATAAAGGTATCCAAGTGCAGATGAATACATAGTGTCATGGCAATGCTGCCATCTCTCCCCCATCAGCAGTGGACCTGTCCCCATGCATTCTACAGATATTTGTGTGTTTGTGGAGCCCCTACTCTGGGCTGGGCACTTTGCCCTAGGGTGCCACATTGTAGAAGTTAAACCTCTCACTGATGGAGCTTATATTCTAGTGAGAAAAGCTAAAAGTAAGACCAAAGAGGGAAAAAAACATGAAAAATTATGTAAACGGTTGGTGATCAGTGCTAAGAGGAAAAAGAAAACCTGGGTAAGGAAGGAGGCCAGCGTGGTTAGAGTTGGCATTAGCCAGGAGGAGATGGGAGGTGAGGCCAGGCAGGTATCCACGCAGACCCAGGGGACTTAGTGGGCCAGTGGAAGGACCTCAGCATTATTTTCACTGTTCATGTGTGCAAGCTAAGTCGCCTCAGTCGTGTCTGACTCTTTGCGACCCTGTGGACTGTAGTCCACCAGGCTCCTCTGTCCTTGGGATTCTCCAGGCAAGAATACTGCAGTGGGCTGCCATGCCCTTCTCCATGGGATCTTCTGGACCCAAGGACTGAACCCACATCTCTTATGTCTCCTGCCCTGGCAAGCAGGTTCTTTAACACTAGTGCCACCTGGGAAGCACCTTCATTGTTCATAGGCATTCACTTTTACTCTGAAAGAGATGGGAAACCCTTGAAGGCTTTAAGCAAGGGGGAGGGAGAAGGGCAGGGATGGAAGGAGTGGGCTTAGATGGAAGCCTGGTCTGGGGAGAAGTGGTGTGGCCTAGGTAACAGCAGTGGACACGAGGAAAGTGATGGATCCTGACCTTGTTCCGAGATGGAACTGGTGGGATTTGCCATGCTCTGGGTCTGCCTGTCCTGTACTGAATAGGAGGAAGAGTAGAATGGACCCAAGTTAAGTCGTTTACTAGACAGCACCACCGTGGCAGGGAGGCGGATGTACCTGGGTGATCAGGTGAGGCCGCTCAGTGCAGGACGGGGCTGCCTGGGCCTTCAGCATCTTGGGGTTAACCACACGGAGGACAGAAGAGCGTACCGTCTGCATCTGTACAGTGTGCTTTCTCAGTGAAATGTGTGCTGCGGAGAGGCTGCCCTCGGTCTGAGCACAGATGCCAGGTGCAGCTGGAGCAGTGTCAGGGGCAGTCCCTCAGCTTGGGGGAGGGTCTAGAGACATCAGGGCAAGGAGGGAAGCTGGCAAGGGGCCGCTGGGTGGAGACCAGTAAAAAAAATGTTGCAGCTTCCTCCTGTTTGCCAGGGGTCTACAAACTGCAGCCTGCCTGTGGGCCAGATCTGCCTACCGCCCATTTTTGCTCAGTCCCTCAAGCTAAGAATGGTTCTTACATTTTTCAAAGAGTTGTTGTTTTTTTTAAAGACCCTGAAGGAATAGAGTATGCAGTAGAAGTGGCATATGACCCTGCCAAGTCTAAAACATTTCCTATTGACCCTTTACAGGAAAAGCTTGTTGTAGGCAGATGATGGCTTGGAGAAACTGGGGTCAAGACAAGAATGCCCCATTCATTCCACTTCTTGCAGCTTCTAGGAAGATGGTGTTCCAGGATGCTGGGGGGGCACCTGGTCCAGGAATACCCAATACAGAACAGTGTGCTCCCCAGGGTCTCCGCTGAGCACGCCTCTCTGAGAGGGAATATCTTCAGTAGCCTTTTAAAGACTGAATGATTGGGTCTTCCCTGGTGGTCCAGTGATTAAAAATCCACCTGCCAATGCAGGGCACACAGGTTTGATCCCTGGTCCAGGAAGATCCCATACGCCATGGGGCAACTAAACTCGTGCCATGACTACTGAAGCCTGCGCCCTAGAGCTTGTGCTCCACAACAAGAGAAACCACCTCAACGAAAACCCCGAGCACCGCAATGAAGAGTAGCCCCCCCAGCTGCAACTAGAAAAAGCCCAGGAGCAGCAAGGAAGCCCCAGTGCATCCAAAAATAAATAAATGAAAAGACTGAGTGATTAGAAAAACCTGTCCTCGCTGTCCGTCAGGGTGGCTGTGAGGAATCTAATCCGGGGGGAGATAGTGTTGGAGAAACTCTGCAGGTCACAGTTTTGCCCATTGTGTTTGAAATACTCAGAGGCTGCCCTTCCTGTCATAGGTCTCCCAGCAGTGATCACCCTTGAGAGAGAGTCTGCCTTTAAGGCAGGATGTATATGGTGAGTGAGGACTTCTGGAGTCTTGTCCAGCTCTTCAAGTGACCTCTGAACGAACCTTAGCACATCAGGAACTCACTGTGCTGCTGGCTGTCCAGGGGTGGTTAGTTAGCTGGGGGAGAAGACCAGCCTCCTGCCTCTCCGAGTGCCTTATGCATCAGCTGTGTTCCTCCAATAAATACCCAGCACCCCAGAGGTCAGTCAAAGTCAGAGAGAAACTGATCGAGAGGAAGGCTGATTTGGAGCTGAAAAGGTAGTGGGGGAGGGAAAAATTAGGAGACAGGGGTTATCTTGTTGAACCTACTCGACCTTCTACCTCAGGCAAGACAGACGGGTTCTGGATCCAGACCCAGTGAATCCCACAAGGAGTGACTCCTCAGCAAGTAGCCTGCCATCGGGACCAGCCGTGCTTCAGAGGCCAGGAGGCAGGCCAGGCAGCAGTTGGTCTGGGTTGGACCCAGAGCTGCAGGTCAGCCTGACCTCTTTGGTGTCCTGCTCTGGATCGAGAAGGGAGGGTCTTTCGCACCTACTGCAGCTGAGGCAGTGGCACCAGTGGTTTCTATTTGTTTGTTTTTATTGGAGTCTAATTGCTTTACAAGGTTGTGTTACTTTCTGTTGTACAATGAAGTGAACTGGCTATATGTATACCCATATTCCCTCCCTCTGGAGCCTCCATCCCACCCTCCCACCCCACCCCTCTAGGTCATCACAGAGCAAGAACTGATCTTCCTGTGCTATTCAGCAGGTTCCCACTAGCGATCTATTTTACACATGATAGTGCGTGTATGTTAATCCTACTCTCCCAATTTGTCCCGCCCTCTCCTTCCCCGCCCCATGTCCACATATGCATTCTCTATGTCCACATCTTTATTCCTGCTCTGCAGGTAGGCTCATCTGTACCATTTTTTTAGCTTCCATATGTATGTGTTAATATATGTTTTATATATGTTTAATATATGTTAATATATTGTTTTTCTCTTTCTGACTTAACGTCACTCTGTAGGATAGACTCTAGATCCATCCACATCTCTACAAATGACCTGATTTCATTTTTATGGCTGGGTACTATTCCATTGTATATATGTACCACATCTTCTTTATCCATTCCTCTGGCGATGGATATTTAGGTTGCTTCCATGTCCTGGCTATTGTAAATAGTGCTGCAGTGAACACTGGGATACGTGTGTCTTTTGAATTATGGTTTTCTCAGGGTGTATGCCCATGACCCCCAGCCCTGGGGACTGGCCAGAAAACAAGCCTCTGAAGAGCAGTGGCCTAGATGGAAGGGCTGGGATCTTCGTCCCCTCCCCTGACCAAGACATGTTCACCCCCCGTTCCTCCAGTTCATTGTCCACAGACTTAGGGCATCTGCACCCCATACTCTGAGAACTGTCGGTGTTAGTGGGACTGAAGATTCCTAGAAAGTTGGCCTTGTATCTTCCTCTGATGGTGAACTTTGAGCTGGGTAGTTATCCATCTTCCTGTCTGTTCACAGGCAGCAGGGCTGAGATGCCAGCTGCAGTCACAGTAGGGAGGAGGGCAGGCACAGAGGGGCTCAGATTCTGACTATCTTTTCTACCACAGAAGCCTTTGTTAGTTGACTTGTCAGCTCCTTCAGACCTATTTGTGAGCCCAAAGTTCTGTTATGTTTTCCCCCACATCTTGAAGTGACATGTGATAGATATTGTCAGCATCAGCAGTCACCATAGTAAAAGCTGCTGCCTCTGCTCATCCACCTCCTTCTTGCTCCAGCTGTAACTTTTCATTTTTAAGACTATTTTCTCCTAGCAAATATAAGGTTCTACCAACTACTCAAGACTGATTTTACTCCTGTCTGATAGTCCACAAGGGCTTCCCAGGTGGCACAGTGATAAAGAATCTACCTGCAATGCAGGAGATACAGGAATGTGGGATCAATCCCTGGGTCAGGAAGATCTCCTAGAGTAGGAAACAGCAACCCACTCCAGTATTCTTTCCTGGAAAATTCCATAGACAGAGGAGCTTGGCAGGCTACAGTCCATGGGTTTGCAGTCAGACAACTGAAGCGACTGAGCACACATACAATAATTTACAAACTGAATTCGAATCTAAAGTTTCCTGGTCATGTCTGACTCTGCTTTAAAATAACTCCCATCTCTCTAGAGTACAATCCAGAAAATTTTCCCGGATCGTTTCTAACAGGGAACACAGCACCCAGAGTTGCTCTATTTTAAAGGCAATTGGAGGAGACAGCGGCAATGCCCAGAGCAGACCATCCCTGCGGTTTGGGGTGTGGCAACTCTGCAGAGCGCCCTCTGAGGGCAGGGCCTGGGTGACAGGTGCTGGCTGCACTTCTGTGAGGCCACAGGATCCTGGGTTCCAGCCCCAGCTTCCCTACTACCACTGCCTAAGAGGGCATAGCCAGAGAGCTTTTGGCGGGAGGGTTGCAAGGCAGGTCTAACTCATTGGTTGTACCCTTGGTCCCACCAGATCTCTTCTCTGTCACTGTCCTTCCTACCATCTTGGCTCCTAATCTTTGTTTAGCTCCAGATGCTGTTATGGCTCTGGACTAAAAGCTGGTGTCCAGGAGGGTAGGAGCCAGGGCTTTAATTTCCCTGGATACCAAGGAAAAAGTGGATTTTAAAAAATAGATCCAAGTGTTTAAATGGAAAAGATACTTGACCTCACCTCTCGTGGAGTCAAGTCCAGAGATGAGAAAGTTTGGCACC
Organism: Cervus canadensis; assembly: GCF_019320065.1. Lineage (NCBI taxonomy): Eukaryota > Metazoa > Chordata > Mammalia > Artiodactyla > Cervidae > Cervus > Cervus canadensis. The sequence goes on from NC_057387.1 coordinate 98,952,161, forward strand.
TATGACACATCCTTTCCCTTCTGCTGTTTAACTGCCCCAGCCTCCACAGCTGGCAGGAGGCACACTGCTCTCATTAATCTCTGCAAGACTTCTCTGGGAACCCAGATTAAGTAGCTCTGTGAAGGGAATCTGCTTATCAAAATACTGATGAATGGTCTGGGTCAAGGGTGAGAGTCAGAGGCAGCCAGCACTGAAGCATAAACCCCTTGGATTAGTGTGAGTTGCTCTATCTTTATGCCTGTTTTAGCTGCTAAAGCAATTTGCAATCTGGATCTGATGCTCCTTTGATAGTTTTTCTTATATGGAGTTTTTCCAGGGATCAGCTGCCACTCAGCTATGTCCGAGGGTAGCTGCTATCAAGACATCTTCTGGGAATTCCTTTCCATCCTGACAGAAGCCATCGCTCCATCCTGTATATCTGAACTCTCTTCCCATGTCTCAAAGTCCTTCTGCGAAGAGAGTCAGGTGAGCTGCCTAGTCACCTGGATATGCTTCAGCGCCTATTCATGGTTGATCCAGTCCCTTTGTCCAGAGGTCACCCGTTTGTGGAGTAAGAGATGCAACTCACTGTGAGAGGACCAGCCTGAGGTTAGCCAGAGGCTGCTTCATTGTTCTGTTCACTTCTGGTAAGAAGTGATACCACTTTTCTGGGTCTTCATTTTCTTATCCATAAGAAGGATGATAGGGATATTGGCTGGCTGGTTCTCACATCCTCAAAGTCTTTGCAACCATCCAGTTCTCTCTGGATGCTGTCTGCACCCAAGCATGAATCGTTTTTCTCCTCCCCTCCTGGCACGAGCCCTGCTGCAGGCACCTGGATATCACAAACCCAGAGGGAGTTTGGAAGCAAGGGAAGAGAACTGTGTGCCCCAATCTTGAGGTCAGTAGGGAATTTCAGGAGGAAGAGGTTAAGAGAGCCTGTAGGGGCAGGTGATACTGCAAAGGGAGTGATTGTTGGCCTTTTTCCTTGATGTGGAGGATGGCATCTTCACCTCTATCCATATATCCACATTTGGTTCCAGGATGGATGATTTTGGAGGAGTTTTCTGCAGGCAGCAAATCTCATTCATAAATTCTTCTTAGCTTTGATTGATGATCATGGTGCTTCTTAATCTGAATGTACTGCACACTTCTTGCCACAACCAGCTCTTACAATTATAAATTTTACAGTCATGTGACACTTAGATGCTGGCTTCTTAGTTTCAGTTTGACAGATGGGGAACTTTGGATCACAGGTTAAATGACTCATCCAAGGTCACATAATCAATTAATTGGGAGAGCCAGATTTACTGGTATCTAAGGAATGTAGAAAAGACCCTGATGCAAAAATAAATAAATAAATAAAAAAGAAAAAAAAGAAAAGACCCTGATGCTGGGAAAGATTGAAGGCAGGAGGAGAAGGGGATGACAGAGGACGAGATGGTTGGATGGCATCACCGACTCAATGGACGTGAGTTTGAGCAAGCTCTGGGAGCTGGTGAAGGACAGGGAGGGAAGCCCGGCATGCTGCAGTCCATGGGGTCGCAAAGAGGCAGACATGACTGAGCAACTGAACAACAATAACACGGAATGTACAGTGAAATGTACAGATCTGTTTGGACAAATCTATGCACCTGTGATATCTACACCCTCAGCAGCAAACTAGAATTAGAATCATGCTGTTGGCCACAAATGCAAGAATACTAAAAGCATGAACCTGATGGGAATTCAGTTTCCCTTTAGGAAAACCTCCCGCTCTCTGCTTGTCCCCATTCCCTGAAGTGGCACGTGGCATCATCTTCTTGCCTTTCCTATTTTGTCCCTTTCCCAGGACCTGTATTATTCTCTGAGCAGGAGTTCCAGTTTCTACCTGGTTTAGGCAAAGTTGTCTAGGAAACTAGAAATAACAGCAGGTTCCAGGCTGTGCAGTTCAAGTGATGCTTGGCTCCTTCAGAACAATGTCAGACCAGCCTTCTCTGCTTTTTCTACTGCGCTCAGCTCACCTGCCCTCAGGTCCCTGGAATCATCCCCACGTGGCCTAGTTTGTTTTCAACGGCCCAGTGGCAGTGGATCTGTCCCTCCAGCTGAATTTACAAGGAGGCGGTGGCTGGTAGCTCTCAATGCTGGGTGACCTGGGGACGGATGAGTCTGTGTCTGGGAATGTGTGTGACGAGCGGAGGAGGAAAGCCTGTGAAATTAAGCTTCTGATTGACTCATCTTTGTTTTCCAGGAACTGGAGGAGGTGTGCATTTCAGACTGTTCACATCCATTCCACCTTAAGCATTGCCCTTTTTTTGCATTCATTGTTTCCTTCCCTCCCAGTGTCATTCAGAGCAACTGCAGCTGTGAGCACTGTGCTTGGGGTTACCTCCCTGAAAGGGTGCTGCTTATCCCCCATCTGTATCTGTGGAGTGAGAAAACTTGTCTACGTCAGCAGAGCTGGGTCATCGTGAGCCCCCTGGTCCCTAAGGATCTTTATCTGATTCCCTTTGCTTGACTCCACAAACTCAAGTCTCCTGACTTGTCTCAATGCTCTTTTCACAACAAGCTGCCTGTCTTTGTTGAAATCTGCGGTTCTCTGTCCTGTCGAATCTGGAGTTCATCTCCTACTAGACTCCCAGAGTTTCTAAAGGAGAAGACAAGCTTGGAGGGAATGGGAGGTGCACAGGGTCACATAGCAATGTGGCGCAGAAAACCATGTGCCAGGACATTAGCAGTGGTTTAGGGGGTGGAGGAGGAGGTGGTGGTACTGGTGGGAGGGGAAGAGGGAGCCGAGAGGGGAAGGGAAAAGGAAGAAGTGACTCAGTACTTACACATTGAGCTGAAAGCATGTGCCTAAGTGTGAAAATATGGCATGTCCTCATCTACTGGAGGCATAGCCTGAACTTTTCTTTCTGATGTAATGTGGCATCCTTATGCAGAGGCTCTGGTGGAAGTTTAGGTATTAAATCTATCCTGGGAAAGCATGGGGACCACTGATCTCAGAGGGGTTTGTCAGCAGAAGAGAGGATTAGAAATCTGGATTTCTGCATTTTCTAGGTCCTGTTCTCTAAGCCCAATCACTGCTTCTAGCCTGAGAAACTGTCTGGGGAGGCTTGCGGGCAGGGAAGGCAGAAAAGGTGTGCAGAATCCATACCAACTGGTTATTTGTTTGGACAGACAGCCTTTTCATTGACACTGGATAAAACTTCAGTCCTTATTTTTAATTCCCTTGAACAGAAATTACAAAGCATGATCTGTGGCCTCCTGCTTCCAGTTTTGCTGCCTGTCTTTTGGATGTTTGGGCCTTTTTAAGTTCTTGTAAGACGGCTGTTACTCTCAGAGCTGAACTCATCACTTCTTACCTCCTCAGCTGCAACCTGTTTCTTTGCCTTTGACAAGGCCACCTCTACTTCACAGCTACCAAGTTGCAAAATTCACAACTGCCTCTGACTCATCCTTAAGCCATCTTGCCAGATTCTTCTCCCTTAGAGATTTGCTTTGTGGTAGCTTTCAGATCTCTTTCTCTCCCATGGTCCATCTCTATCACAGCCACTGTGAAAAAAATTTCTAGCGTGCTCCTTACCCTAGCCTGTTCTGCAGCCCCACAGAAAGCTTGAAGCCTTTAAGATTCTCCTTTAAGTGTGTTAATCTGCTATTCACACGTCTCCAACTGCTCCCTACTGCTTATTGGATAAACCCCAGACTTCTCTGTGTGGGATTCAGACCTCTCTGAAATCTGGCCTCCTCCCTCCCTATCCAATTCTCTGTGTCTGCCTTGCAGGAACCCTCCTCCAAGGGCGGGGAATGCAGGCAGCTTGTGCCTGTGCTCAGCTGCTCTCCCAGTCTGTGCTCCCCCCAACAAACCAGCTCACTTCTTATCAGCTGGCCTAAACTCCACCCCGCCTGCAGTCCAAGGTGAAAGCACCCGCTTTCCCAGAAGAGCCAGGCAGCCTCCTCCTGAGTCTGCCAGCTTCCCTCAGGGGTGTTTAGTGGCGCCCACTGCTGGGATCTCTTTCTGGCACCTGACTTGCGAGCTACTGTTATGAACATCATCTCCTTGGTGAAATCACAAGCCTTTAGAGCGACTTGATTTCTTATCAACCCCAGCGCTTGGCCCAGTGTAGCACATTCGCCGCCGGATATGGCTTTGGTGGATTCTCATGCATTGCTCAAGCAAGCTACCAAGTGACTCTGTATCCTCTGCTACAATGTGATCCCAGACTGAGGATGGAGAAGGGTCTTCTTTGGGGGTTATCAGTCAGTCTGCCCATCTCCGAGGGTCACATGCACAGCACCCAGCTCCCCCAACCCTGTCCCCCTCCAAGGGGTGTGCTAAGTAAGAGGCTGGCAAGCAGCACTCCCCTCCAAGTTTGGGGTTCCACTCATGTTGCCAAGAACCTAGTCCTGGCTTTGCCTCCATCAGATTCCACCTCCCTCCTGGAAGATGGTCCTCTTTTTGCTTTATGTTGGCTACTGATTTTACCACTCTGCAGCTTTCAGGTTTGTGGGCTTACCATGTGCCCGCAGGAAAATTCGCCAGGGTTCTCACCCCACACGTGACTCCTTCTGCGCATCAGTCATTTAAGAGATGCGAGTGTTGTGTTTCCAACTGCCATTAGGCCAGTGGGGCCAAACCCAGCAAGAAACTCCAACTGTGACAGCAGAAATGGGGGAGGTTTTAGAGGAGGAAAGTCCCCTTGGTGAAAATGAAGATGGTCCTCTGAAAACAGGGCAGAATTCTGGCTGGAGGAGTCAGACACTTTCAGGCCCATTTCTAATCCAAGAACAGTAATGCTCTAAGAGCAGACAACTAGCAAATCTGGGTCCAGGTGTCTGCTTACTGCAAACACAGTAGACTCTCCAAGTCTGGTGGAATTTTGGCCAGCTTAGGAGAAAATTGCTGTGTAAATATTAATACCTGTTGGTGGGGTGAGATATGGAGGTGGTTTTATGTCAAATTATTGTCCCAAAGCCAATGCAGAGCAACAAGGAAAATTATACAGATATGGCTTGAGATAAGCAGGCCACAGCCACACCTTGGAAATCTCATGTTCCATCAACCTGGAGTGTGAAGGTGTGTGTTGTAGCAAGGTTTGGTCTGTGGCCCTCAAAGGTTTCCATCTTGGCAAGGGGGAGAGTTAGGGCGTTTTCCCCACTGTGGCGTGTTCTCATCTGCTTGAGGCATAACCTCATCACCTGAACTTTTCTTTCTGATGTAATGTGGGCATCCTTATGCAGAGGCTCCTGGTGGAGGTTTAGCTATTAAATCTATCCTGGGAAAGCATGGTGACCACTGGTCTCAGAGGGGCCTAGAGTCCAGCTGTTGATTTGCAGGGATTTTTTTCCTATCAGGCTTGGTGACTCCCCTTGCTGGTTTGAACCAGAGTTAAATCTCAGGGTTAGGGAGGACTGCAGAGCTCACCTAGTTCGGCTCTCCACAAGATAAAGAGATGTGAAACTTTCATAGTATACAACCATCTGGCTCAGTGTGACTGTTCCCTATAGCAGGGAATTCACTTTAAGCCACCTATTTTGCTGCTTCTAATTACTTCCATTCCATAGAATGGACTTCCATTTTAAACATTAGCAGGCAATTCACAAGAGATGCAACACAAATGAAAACTGTTCCACATTCCTAGTAATTTAAAAAAAGGCAAATTAAAACAATAAAATGTCCTTCTTTCCCCCAACAAATTGGCAAAGATTTTCTTAAAGGTTAGTACTTAGCATAGATGAAAATTTGAGGAAATTTGTCCCCATACTTGTATTTTGAGGACAGTTTGGCAGTTGTGTTAAAAGCCTGAAAATCTGTATAACCTTTGATTTGGTAATGCCATTTCTAGTGCTTTCTCTTGAGAAAAGAAATCCTGTTTATGTTATAAGAGTTTAGCTGTAAGGATATTTCTAGTGTGATGTTTATTATAAAACCTGAGAAGTAGTCATGCTTCTAACAAGAGGGGATTGGTTAAGTCAGTGGTGCCACAGACCAAGAAGTACTTAGGCATTTTGTATCAACTCAATTTTCATGATACTACTGCAAGGTTGGCCGGTTATTTAGGCGGTTTTACAGATAAAAATAACTGAGCCATGAAGAGGGCAAGTAACTTCAGTGAAATGATATAGATGGCCAATGATGGGGGCAGGATGTACAGTACATCCCAGCAGTCTCTCTAGAGCCCACACATTCTTAACCCATATGATCTACTACCTCTCATATCAACATATGAAGCAGAAAATACGTCTTAAGTGGTGTGTAGAATATGCTTCTATATTTGTTTCAAATATCAAAGACTCACAGAATGTACATGACGTTATTTTTATAATTAGAAAAAAGTTTAGTTAAAATCTGTCTTTTGTATTCAGCTAAGGTCTGATATTCTATAGCCTTTATCCATTTTTCAACTCATTCATTTACTAAATTTTCATTGAGCTCTTTCAATTGGCAAAGCGTGATGACAGCTGCTCTGGATCAGCAGAGTAGAAGACTGACTGTGCCCAACTGGTACAGAACTTCCATGCTATGGGGAGATCAATGTTAAACAAGTGAACAGATACCAAAGACTGCCATTTATTGACATAAGCTGTGTGCTGTGCATGCTTCTAATTGATATTGATGTTTCATATGTTTATTCTTTTCATCTTTTACCTGTGTGTATTAGCCACTCAATCATGTCTGACTCTTTGCAACCTGTGAACTGTGGCCCACCAGGCTCCTCTGTCCATGGAATTCTCCAGGCAAGAATACTGAAGTGGGTAGCCATTCCCTTCTCTAGAGGATCTTCCTGACCCAGGGATTGATTGAGCCCGGGTTGCCTGCATTGCAGGCAGATTCTTGATGGTCTGAGCCACCAGGGAAGCCTATCTTTTACAGAACTCCTTTTATAACCCTGAGCAGCATGTGGCATTAATCTCTAAGTTCACTCAGTTAGTAGGCATTGTGGCTAGGATTTGTCTCTGGCAGGGACTTTCCACCCTTAGCTTCTAATTTCTCCAGCCTCTCCTACTACACTCATACTTTGAACTCCTACTACAAACTCATTATAGTCCAGCCACACTGGCCTCCTTCCTGCCCTAGGACCTTGCACTTGACATTCTCTCTGCCCAGGGCACTTACTCTCCAAGTAGACCTTAGCATGGTGGCCTTCTCATCATGCAACTCGCAGAGACCTTCCTCGAGGTCCCTATGTGGCTTCCCTCTCACTCCCACAGTCATTCACTATCATTTTCTATCACAACACCTTGTTTTATTTTCTTTGTGCCAGCTATCACTAGCTGACATTACCTGACATTGTTTCATGGACTGCATTGTAAGCTCCATGGAAAACAAGCTCCTTATCCTTTTTTTTTTTCTTTTTTGATATGAGAGGTCTCATTTTATTTACTAAAATATATTCATCAATGTTATGTATTTAATACCATGTATTACAATATAGTACATGGCAACCCACTCTAGTATTCTTGCCTGGGGAATCCTGTTGACAGAGGAGCCTGGTGGGCTACAGTCCATGGAGTCATCAAAAAAGTGAGTCACAACTTAGCAACTAAACAACAGCATGGTGTTATTAGTGTTCCTTGACAGTGTGAGCATGAGGCGTTGTCAAGGCAACATATAGAGGGATTACCTAACTTGTCTTGGGAGATTGAATAATTGTAAATACTTGACATTTTCAAAAGTTGTTTTGTTAATATTAGTAATGATTGTTTTTAAGTCTTTATTGAATTTGTTACAATATTGCTTCTGTTTTATGTTTTGGTGACTTGGCCATAAGGCATGTGGTATCTTAGCTCCCCAACCAGGGGTTGAACTCACACCACCTGCATTGGAAGGTGAAGTCTTAACCACTAGACCACTGAGGAAGTCTCAGTAATTATTGTTTCTAAAATTATTCAAGAATACACAAGCTCTTAGTTCTAGACCATTAAAGCAACATGGTCAGTTGCAGAGTCAGACATGACTGAATGACTAAACAGCAGCAGAGCAACAAGTGGCCCTTATGGTCATTTTCCTAATAGATGGCGGGAGAGTGACCGCCTAAGGGTTCACAGTTGACTAGCTAGAGCGAGTAGTTTCCAAGGAGTTTAAATATAGCAGTGGATGAGTGTGGTTAAATATCCAAGTTGTCCTTGCTTTCTGAGCTGCAAAATTAACCTGAAGAATAGAAAAATAAACATGTCTTCAGACTCTGGTCCCCCAGTTAGAGAGGCAACAGGACATTGCAGTGGAAGAATGTGGGCTTTGGAGTCTGGCAAACTTGGGCTGGAATCTTTCCTTCTGCATGACTTCAAGTAAGTCTCTTTTCTTGGGTCACTCATCTACAAAATGGACACACAGATGCCTGCCTCCGAGACACCATGCTGTGAAGATCAAACAGAATAATGAGCAAGTAGGACCCAGCATAGTGCTTGGCACATGGTGGATCTCCCTGAATATCAGTTCCTTCCTAGTTCCTCTGTATAAAGAGAAAGTGCCATGCACTTAGAAAGAACTTCTCCATCCTTCCGAACACCACCAAGAACATACTTTTTTCTTTTTGTACTTGATTAAACTGAGTCATGCTTGAATATGTTCTTCTTTAAATAATTTAAGTTGACTTCGTGTAAACCACAGCCATCCTTCCTGGGGCTGTATTGACCTTTGATATTTTGCTGGTGATGCTATCAGGCTAACTTTCTTTTCCTTCCTGGGCTGAAGCTTGGATGCTGCAGCAGCTGAGCTTCTGTACGGCAAATAACTCCTGTCTTCTGAGCATGGAGGACTGCTGCTGGCTTGAGCAGAGTAAACAGGGAGAAGCTGGGACCTTGGCCTGGAAACCACCTGTGTCCAGGCGGCGAGGCCTCTTGTGGAGTGGGGGTGGGGGGCTGAGTGGCCTGTTTGGAGGAGAGGAATTGGATCGGGAAGGGGAGGATTGAGTTGGGCAGAACTCAGCAGATTCCTTGGCATGCACTGCAGAAGGATTCCCTGAAGGGCTGCACAGAAAAGAAATGTGCTGTGTGTTTGGCAGGCCAGAAACCACAGAGAACCTGGCAGTGCTTCTGGAGGATTTGGGAGCAGAAAAGCAGCCTCCCTGGGTGGTTATTTATAGAGCCGGCAGCAGTAATGATCAGTTAGAAAAAATAAATTATAACTCAGTTGAACCTGAAATAACTTTTCTTTGCAGCCCCAGGCATTCCACCCGGGCAGCTTGCACACCACTCCCTCCTAATAGAGTTCCTGGAGGCTGAGGGTCCACGCCAGGATCACTCATGGCCACCCCCACCCAAGGCTTCAGTGCAGTCCACAGGCAGCAGAGAAGGAGTTTCTAGCTAGAGACAGAATTCTGGCTGGATGACTCTTTTCTTTCCGCCTTGCTCCCCTCAAATTGCAGAATCATCTCTTCTTTCTTCCCGTGGCAGAGGGTGGACGTCTCAGGGAGTGTGGAATCTGTGGCATGCCTGAGTCTCCACTTTTGCACACCTTGTACAAGTGAGCGTGCGCACACGTTTGTCTGCTGTGTCTGTGTTTTGTGTGCAGTGAGAGTGTTTAGCATAGTGCCTTCTGAGAGCTGGATGCTGACTCTGAGTTCACAGGCTCCGAGTCTCTCATCCCTGCCCCCCAACCCCAGTCAGCCAGCAAGACCACCATGATGTTCACACTGACAGCTTGGCACTGGGGTCACCTTGAACTGCCCGACCTGCCACTTGGCATCTTGACTCTTGGGCATCCATCCTGTTTCCCCTCTCCCAGCCATCTGCTCCTTCTTTTCTATTCATTCATTCGTTTGCTCATTTGCGTTTCAATCAACAAGCATTTATTGAGCGTCTATGATGTGCCAGGCACTGGCAATATACAAAAAATCTAGAGGCTGTGAATGGGTGGCACTCAAGTCAGTCTGGCCTGCAGATGCATTCATTTGGCTCACAATGTGGTGTCTTAAATTTGAATTTACTGCTGACACTAAAGATGTGGTGATTTCACATGAGAATGCTGATACCTTCTTCTCCCTGAAAATCTGAAGTTCTGGCAATATATGCCCACACTCCCACATGGTAGTGTTTTCAAGGAGAGCAGCTACCCCTTTAGGTGAGGCAAGTCCCCTCCCCTATTCATCACAGATACTGAGACTCCCAATTTTCTGGTCCACACCAGGATAAATACCATCCTGGTCCCATAAATGAACTGCATCACCCATTTATGGGATCTGCCTGGCTGCCTGTGCATTTGAATCTGACGTGGACCCTCATCTGAGGGATTTTCTGGTCCAGTGGGGGAGATAGACAGATCCACAGGTAATTTTAGGAGATGAAGAGTGTTATAAGAACTGTGTCCTTTGGGAGAACGTGGAAAGGAAAGATTGTTATTGATGAAAAGAGTCAGGGACTTGATGGGGAGAGTGAGTTTAGACCCTGACTTCAGGCTTTCCTGGTGCCTCAAATGGTAAAGAATCTGCCCGAAGTGCAGGAGACCTACCTGGTTTCGATCTCTGGGTCAGGAAGATCCCCTGGAGAAGGGAATGGTAACCACTCCAGTGTTCTTGCCTGGAGAATCCCATGGACAGCGCATGGTAGGCTACTATCCATGGGGTCACAAAGAGTCAGACACGACTGAGTGACTTTCACTTTGAAAACACAGTAAGAGTATGCCAAGATGTAGCTGTGAAGGGCCCCCCCCCACCCCCCGACACAAGGATTGGTCTGTATAGCAGCTCAGAGAATGAAGGGGCATAGAAGTCCGGTGGGATGCTCCTCAGCCAACCCTGCCTAAGCCCAAACAGAGACCCCAGGGCCCTTCACACCTGTTTCTGACTAGCAGACACCCCTCCTCCAGCACCTGTCTCAGATAGCTGGGTGACCTGTGAGCAGGTCCCAACCTGCCCGCCAAAATTTGGAGTAAGAGTCGTGCTGTTTCTCTCCACCCCAGACCAGAACTCAGGGAGGGGAGGGAGAGAAGGAGAGAACAAGGCAGGCCTGTTTCCACCCTCAGGGGCGGTAGATGGCCCTGGGTACAGGCCCAGGAAGTGGACAGGCTGACTAAGCCTCCATGGTCCCCTCCCTCTCTGGCACCTTTTCTCCTCACCCCTTGAAAGCCAGAGATCCTCAACACGTGCATTCCGCTGGTCCTCCCTTGGCACTCCCACATTCATCATCACTTATAGTAGTCTGGTGTCTCCCCAGCTGGCATCCTCAACCTAGAGTGGGGAAGGGTTGGGGAGACTTGTATCAATAGCTTCTGTAGATTCTCCTTAGAGAGTTCATAAGAGCCTCTCGTTCTACTAGCTCTCACCCCTCCACATCCCAGTCCTGACTTGGCCCTGGGCACACTCTTTGCCCCATCTTTGCTTTGCTCACCTCCCTCTGCCCGGACCTCCCTTTCTCACCCTTTTGACTTGTTGAAATCTTTCCTCCTTTAAGCCCCTTGATGCATGATGCCTCCCTGAACATCTCTGATTTGGGATCCACCAGCATCAATCACTTTATAACATTGCCAGAAATAAAAGAACTCACCTGTGATACAGATGACCCAATCAGTGCAGCATTTCAGAGTCAGAAGAGAACTCAGCCACTGAAGATGACCCCCTGGCTTTATTCCCCACCCTGTGTGGTTTTTTCCTGGTGAGGAACATAGGGGTTCACAGTGAGGGTAATGAATTCTGTGCCTCCAACCAGGTCATGTAGTGCTCTAAGGTGGGAGCTGGCTGTTGTGTATGTTTTCCCGAAGATGTACTTACTGCCATGTGACGACTATGCCCAGTTGTATGTGGTTGGTAGCCAGTTGCCCCCATGAATTGTATTCTTGGTAGAAGGGTCATGCATGCAGATTTGTCATTAAGGTAATCACTGGAGGAAGAATGATTAATGATTTGGGAGTGACTGGGTCAGAGGAGGTGACACGTGTAATGTGAGGGCACCTTGTGGCCAAGAACTTCTTTGCCTGCAGTGTGAAAATTTGACTCTGTAATGACCTATATGGGGAAATAATCTAGGAAAAAAGTGGATATATGTATATGTATAACTGATTCAATCTGCTATACACTTGAAGCTAACACAACATTGTAAATCAACTATTTTCCAATAAAATTTTTTTAAAAAAAATTGGCTTATGGGAAATTGGTTCATGCAGCACCCAGGTTACTATAGGGTTGGGGGAAGGGAAGGAGTGTAGACCCTGTACCCCCCCAATCCCACCCTCCACCAAGGATGTCGAAAAATCAGGGTGATAAGCGGGAATCTTGGCTACTCTGAAGTCACCAGCTATGGGACTCTAGGTTATCCAGAGATTTTGGCCAGGGATCTCAGGCTATTTTCTACCACTTGCCCTGGTTCAGTTCCACTGACGGTTTCCCCAGGCTCCTCTGCGGCTTCCCACAGTGGTCTTCTCCTGGGCCTCCTTCTGGCCGCACCATCTGTGGCCGTGATGCTGCTGGCAGCTGCACCAGGGCTTTGAGTGGCCTGTGCCAGCACCCCAAGGCGGCTACTGTTGGGCCAGGGTTTCCACCCAGCAGCCTGAGACCTGGAGGCGCTGGGGAGAACCATGAGGGGGCAGAGCAGGAACCAGTGGACATTCCTGCCCTGATACGTTTCATCAGCTTGGATCCCTCCAGAGACTACCTGGTCTTATGACTGATTAGCGAACAGCAAGTTATAGTCTTTTACTGTTTACAGAGAGTTTTATTTATGCTAATTTCCTTGAAACTCACAAGTACCCCATGTCTTGGGTATTTTTTATTTATTAAAAAGTTTGAGAAAAAATTTTGGCTGTACCACGCGACATGTGGGATCTTAGTTCACCAACCAGGGATCAAACCTGCACTCCCTGCATTGGAAGCACAAAGTCTTAACACTGGACCTTGAAAGAAGTCCTGTCTTGGGTATTTTTACTATTCCTATTTAACAGATGAAGAAACTAATGAAGCTCAGAGAGATTGAAATGACTTGCCTTGGGTTGGAGCCCAAAGCCCTTGACTCTAACGCGTCTCATCCTTCCGTTACATCTTTTACCTCCCCAATCCTGTGCCCAGACAGACCTGACTCACCAGCATCCTTTCTATGTGAAGGGGCACCGGCGCTGGGAAGTGATTCAGTACCACTCTGATCCCTGGAGTTTCCTGTCTTTTTGCTCTTGTCATCGAGGACACCAGCCTAAGGGGACACTTTCTCCTTCTACATCCTGTTGAAGCACAAGGGGCCCAACTCCTACTGTACAAAGGGAGAGAAAAGGAAAATCTCAGATTCCAACTTTGAGAACCACTTGGGAAGAAGATGCTCCTGGCGCTTTAGGGTCTTTTTTTCTCTGTGCACTTATTTAACAGATATGTATAAAGAACTGGCTCTGTGCTAGGCACAGGTGCAGGAGCTGGGATCACAGCGGTGAATGGGACAGGCCAAGTCCCCGCCCCCTTGGAGCTCACATGCTAGTGAATGATGAATACAATGTTTCGCACCATGCTGGGGCCTGTAAAGAAAACAGAGAAGGTGATGGGATAGGAAGAGTGGGAGTGATATCTGCTTGGATTAGTCTCTCAGGAGTGACTCTTGAAGAAGAAACATAAAAACTAGACTTGGGTGACAGGAGGAGCTGGGCATGAGAAAAGTGGGCCAGGAAGAGGGACCAGGAAGGGCAAAGGCCCATGTGGGAGTTCAGAGTGAGATTTTAAGGAAATCACATTCCTCATGGTGTTAGATCACTGTGGTTCAGTAATACTGTGCCTACTGGGAGGAGTTATCCCCAGGCCCTACACATGTAATAAGGGGATTTCTGTGAGAAAACCAGTCTAAGTGCCAGTGAACTCATCATTGACCTTGGAGACCCAGGAACTGCTTCTATCATAGGTTTACTAAGAAATGACCATGGCATGGAATGAGTGCTTTGTTGGAGAGGACAGGAAGAAAGCCCAAACTCACCGATTGTAGAAACTCTTGATCCTTGTGTCCAGGTTTTCTAAGACTCCATGTTTATGATTTGACCTTGTGCTGTGGGGTTTTGGGTTCTGCTATCGATTATCTGTGTTTTATTGTTTTTTGGGTGAGTCATTTAATCTCCATAAACTTAGAACTATTAAATGAAGTGAGGGAGAGAGATGAAATGAACTCTAAGGTACTTCTTTCCCTTTTAATGCCTTAAAATGAATACATTGACCAGCAGTTAGTTTTCTCCTTGTCGCAGGCGTTTCTGTGCCCCTGCTTTGAGTGAGGGTAGAGTACTAAGTCTGAGTCATTTGTGATGGTAGTGATTCCTTAACATAAGCCAGGTGCTACTGTTGACTTCTCTTGGTATAGACCAGTGGCTCCCAAAATATAGTCCCTGGATCAGCGGCCCCTGGGAATTTGTTAGAAATACAGATTCTCAGCCTCCACTCCAGACCTACTGAATCAGAAACCCTGGGTGTGTCACCCCGATATCTAGATTTAACAAGGCCTCCAGTTGATTCTGATGTATGGTAAAGTCTGGTATAAAGTGTGTACTCTAAGATTTGGGAGCGACCAGTGATGGATTCTTATATTTCAGTCATTCTGGTGGCCACAGGAAATGCTTGCATTTGTAAGATGTTTATCCAACTTGGCTTAGCAAACAGTCCTGTGGCTGAAAGGCAGAAGGAAAGCTCATGGCTTTTGCTGGGCTTGGGTCCAAGGTCTTCTGTTGGCATTGTGTCCTGTCCACTACTCCAGGCAAGGGCCTGCTAAGAGGAGGGTGTTGGCAAGGGGGCATGCTCATCCTAGAGGAAGCCTTGGCAGAAGGACTGCTGGACCTGCTTCCATGGAGGCTGATTCAAACTGAGCTGGTTGTTGATTACATTCGTGTTCACATGGTTTTAAAGCATGAAACTGTCCTGCTTGCACCTGTGAAGATCCATGGTGATGAAAGGTCTGGGTGCCAAGTAAAAAGTACGGGGTGACCCCGTACACTGCTGTACACTGGATCTAGAATGCTGATCCCCCTTAGTCTCCTTGTCTAAATGTCCACTCGTAAAACTAGAATGGGGTGACCAGATGGTCCAGATCACCCAGGACTGTCCCATGTTTCCCCTTCCTGTCCTCTCAGTCTGGTGTCTCGGATTTGACCCCGCGTTGCCCACTCCTGCTGGATCTAGTCCTGTCGAGGGACAGAACGTGCTGACGCCCTCCTGAAGAATGGGAAGAGAGGAGATTTTGAAAGCACAGATTGCAATACTCTGCCAGAGGCCAAGGAAACCGATGCCTGGAGGGATTGCCTCCACACCAAGAGGAGCATCAAGGATACTGGAGCTGGAGGCACACAGGCCCAAGAAGGGCAGAAGTAAGTTTATTTTCCCAGTAGGGCATAGAGGAGGGTTAGTACCAGGTAGGGGTTGGGAGTGGGACTGGGATGGCCTCTACCGACCAGAAGGCAAGGAATGGGAGGCAGATGGGCAAAGCAGGAGGTGACAAGGGCATGGCAAGGAGTATGATGAGCCTTCCAGCCCAAGCTGGCCTTGCCTCTCTCCTCCTGCCTTCTGCCCCTCTTCCTGATCCTCCTGCCTTCTGCCCCTCTTCCTGAATTCTTTCATCTCTGACCATGTCATTCCATCCTGGGGTCCTTCCTTCCTCCTGGCAGCCCTGACACCCTTGTGAACCCCCTGCCCAGCTCCCTCCCCAGGCTCCTGCTGTACCCTGCCCACTGCCCACTCCATCCTCCTTGTCCTGCTCCTGTGCATCATTGACGTGATGGAAATGGGAGAATGGTAGAGTCCCATCGTGATAAGCACTCTCCCTGTTCACAGATGCCAGCAATGACCAAGGGCCACCCATAACAGTTCCCTGGCTGTCTACCCAGGACCCACCGAATGGAGGACACGTAGTGACTCTCTCTTACTTTACAACCACAAAAGCTGGAACAAAGCCAGAGAAGCCGAAGAAGCAGCAGGAGTCCAGAAGTTTTCAGAATAACCCCGAGAAAAGTATCTATTGACTTACAACCAGTTGTGTGGATGGATAGTATGAGAAGAGATCTTCCCCCCACCACTCAGTTCCACCCTACCTGGATGCCCTTCCTTATGGACTTTGATCTCCCATCTACCCTGAAGCATGCGGTTCCTGCTTCAGCTGTGGTAGTTCTGGTTAACCATCTTTATGAGAAAATGTTAATTTTTTTTCCCCTCCCTCCACATTCTGGATTGAACTGTCTTCTTACCCGAAACTGGGTTATTTTAGGTGAGAAGCACCTCTGGACATTCATTCCTGTTTCTCAGAAGTTGCCAAGTGCATGTCACAGTTGTTTCATTTGTGAACAGGGGTCCCTTTCTGACAGATGTTGCCTGGTCTGGGCAATGTGTCTCCTGTCAGTTCCATGGTACCTTTCTCCACTCCCCGGCCCTGTCCCAAGGGAGACTCAAGTGATCCTGCCACTCTTGGTGAGGACCACATGTGTGGTAGATGTGCTTTGACTTGAGGTATGAGGGCAAGTGTGGTCTGGTGGAACTGATATCTTTGTAAATTTGGAGGTGACTGGAGCGGGGCTTTTTCTCTGGGAGAAGGCAGCTTCAGTGAGGCTGGTTCTTATTTCCATGTTCCTCTTAACTCTTACTCTCACCTTTTAGTGTCTTTCTTAATCCAGGGTGTTGTTCTTTTCTTTTTTCAATTAGAAGTGACTTTGGTTGTTGTTTTTCATTGTTGCAAAGCAGCACATGCTTATTACGAAGGCATCAGAAATGTAAGACAAATGAAAGAAGGAAAAATCAGGCCCAAATCCTATTTACCCCAAAGACAACCATTGAGCCTTCTAGATCCCTCTTTAGACGTATAGTATCACATATATTAATATATATCATATATCAATATGACTTCTCATATTGTGATATCATGATACCACATATATTCTTTAATAATATATATTGCCATTTAATGTCTTATCATGAACAGCATTTCTATGTCAATGAACTTTTTTTAAATGATTAAGTAATGCCTTTAATTACAGAAGAGAAAATGTAGGCCAAAATGTAAAGTAATTTACAAAAAAATGAGACTGTTAAGTCATTTGGTATAAGGGAATAAAACCAAGCAGATACAGCTCAAAGAATGCACACCACCAGTTTTTGGGCTGTGAATTATATGAGTCTACAGCAATTGTAACATGAGAGTACTCAATTATAGAGTTATCCTAGTATTTATTTACTTAATCTCATATGTTTTCATGTTTAGGTTATTTCCAGCTTTTCTCTGTTTTAAAATGTTCTTTAATGAACATGGTTCTGGTTTAATCTATATATAGTTATTTCCTTGAGGTGAATGCCCAGAAGGAGATCAAAGGACAGTTAGTGAAAGTTACTAAGACCTCCAAGCATGAAACCAGCATTAACTGCTTGGCATCCAATTACATTAAGGCTGGGCCACTGAATGGCTGCACACACCCTTTCTTAGAGGATGTCACATACCCATGCTTGAGTAGCTCTGGCCTCCTTTCCCTTGCCCAGAACAGAACTCACCCATGAATGATGGCGAAAGTGAACAGATGGTGAACAGAGAGTAGGCATTGTCTCTTCAGGTTAGGTACTGGGGTATATCTTGCAATTCCTCACTGGGTGCTGAGAGATAGTCATTCATTCATTCATTATCCACTTATGGAGTAGCCACTGTTGCAAAGTGCCAAGTGGAGGCTGAGAACACAAAGATGAATTAAACATTCTCAGGAAGGTCACAGCCCAGAGACCTTGTTTCCGTGTTCTTCTCTTAACTCGTACTCTCACCTTTTAGTGTCTTTCTTGATCCAGGGTACTTGTTCTTTTCTTTTTTAAATTAGAAGTAACTTTGGTTGTTATTTTTCATCTCAGATCACAGCCTAGAGAAGGTCATTGATGAATAACATACATTTACTCCACAGTATACTCTTTCCTGGGAAGCTTAAATGGTAAAGAATCTGCTTGCAGTGTGGGAGATGTGGGTTCAGTCCTTGGGTCGGGAAGATCCCCTGAAGAAGGACATGGCAACCCTCTCCAGTATTCTTGCCTGGTGAATTCCATGGATAGAGGAGCCTGGTGGGCTACCATCCATGGCACCCACAAAGAGTTGGACACAATTGAGGGACTAACACTTTCACTCTCACTCCACAGTATAGTAAGGGAGAAAGGTTGTAAGTTCAATTGTAAATCTCAGGGCAGAACGTTTGGAACAATTTGAAAATCCCAAAGGGAAAACATGAAAATTGCACATAATCCACTGGCCTATTCATGACAGCTGTCCTTTTCAAGCATGTCCTTTGAATCTTGCTTGCTTGTGATTGTCCTCACTGGGTGAAACCTCCATGACGGCATTGTCTGTTCTTCATCTGCACCTCCAGAGACTCTGGCACCATCTTAGACAACTTATTCAGAAATCTGTTCAATGTGAAATCCAAATGGGAGGAAACGAAATTAAAGGTAAAGGGATTCATGAATTGAAACAGAGTCTCAATGTTTTATGTATGCAGAGAAATTTGCATTAATTCATATCCTTCTGTTGATGAAAACTTTTTCAAATATTTCATTATAAAAGTAACAATCTCATTTAAGAAAATATGGGAACTAGAGAAAAGGACCACTTTCCACCCTGTCTCACCATCCTAACCCATGACTGGTGGTGTTCGGGTCAGCTTCACCCCGAAAAATGTGTATTAAGATGGTATTGAGGATAAGAGTGGAGGAATATGTGAGGGTTTTTTTTTTTAGCTTTTTTATTATTTTAATTTTTAATTTAATATGTTTAAAAGTTAATTATATTCATGTAGTTTAAAGTTCAAATAATACAGAAGTATAGAGAATGATAAGTCTATGCCCCAGCCACCTAGGTTCCTGGAGAGACCCAAGAGTATCAGTTTCTTACATATCCTTCTAGAGTTTTTTCGTGCATATAAAACCATGTGAGTGGGTGTGCTCAGTTGTTCAGATGTGTCTGACTCTGTGACACTATGGACTGTAGCCTGCCAGGCTCATCTGTCCATGGGGTTTTCTCGGCAAGGATACTGGAGTGGGTTGCCATTTACTCCTCCAGGGGGATCTTCCCAACCCAGGGATCAAACCCACATTTCCTGCATTACAGGCAGATTCCTTACCACTGAGTCAGTGGGACATCCATACAAAATGATATATCCATATAAAATATGAATTTCTAATGGAGGACTTGGTAATATCAGTATCTTTACTGACTGTTGTAATTTAGTCTAAACTATCCTGTGGCTCTTAGTGGCAGGCCTGAGATACAGCTGGCAAAGAAGAGAAAGGGGCGGATCGGGTTATATGTGTGTGTGTGTGTGTGTGTGAGTGTGTGTGTGTGTGTGTGTGTGTGTGAGAGAGAGAGAGTGTGTGTGAGGGGAGTAGGTGGTTGTTGCTAAAGGAGAAAGGGAAGGGACAAGGAGCAGAGGGAAAGAGTAAGCATTCTTTCATTTATTCAACCAGTATTTATTGAGCATCTATTACATGCCAGATACTATTCTAGACCCAGGGGAATCAGGAGTGAACCAAAAGACAAAATTCCTTTTCCTCATGCATATTTATTAAAAATGGAAGGTGGTAGATAATAAAACATAATAAATACATAAATTGTATAGCCTGGTTAGAATGTGAAATTACTATGCGAAAAATTAAGTAGGGTTCAGAAGATTGGGAGTATCAGGGAACAATTTAAAAGTAAATGGTCAGGGTGGGCTTGAGAAGGCAGCTTTTGAAGGAGGCAAGAGAGTGAGCCCTGTGGATATCCAGGGAAGGAGCACCTGTAGAGGGAAGAGGCAGTGCAAAGGCCCCGAGGCAGAAGAATGAGTCCTGGCAGTTGTCAGCAGCATTCACTCCCAGGCTGTTCCTGGGGACCTCGGCCCTGATGCTGGGTTCCCTCAGGTCCTGAAGAAGCAAAAGTCAGACTTGTGGGTTCTGTCTGCAGCGCTGAGATTATTGTATACTGGATGTTAGTTTTTCCTTTATCTAAATTTTGATCCTAATGTTTAATTTTACCCCTTTCAAGATAATTCTGTGGTTTGGGTGTTAATGTAGTCCAAATAAAGAAAGAAGGGGAATAGCATCATTGTAGTAGAAAAAGCAAGGTTAAGACTCCCAGGGTCCTAGGTTATATAAACAGATCCTGCCACATAGTTTAAAGCCTTTGGGACACACTTCTCTCTCTCTCTGATCCTCGGTTTCCTCATTTAGAAATTGAAAGGGGCATACTTAGATGGCTTTAGGGCTGTCCTCAGACTCTGTAACCAGTTAAGATAGGAAATGGTGTTAGGTGATGTCTAGTGATACTGCAGGAGAGGCGGTGGGGGCTTCTGCCTGAGGAGGACTCTGTGCATGTGCTAATGTGTGCTGCCACCCGATTTTCCATCTTGGACTAGAAGAGCTCAACTTCACCCTTAAAATAGAATATTCCATCTGAGCAAGTCCAGAATCCCTGATGATAACAGGGGAGATACAGCAACACTGCTAATTGCATTCCTCTCCTTGTTTCCTCTGTGCCCTTGACGGGTTGCTTTTCCCCGTGCCCCTGAGCTGCACTGGGTCTCCGTCTGCAGTGGACGTGACCGTGGCAGGATCTGGGGCTCCTTCTTTTGTTCTTTCTGACCTCAGAGGTCCCCTCTCCATCTCACTCTCACCAGTTTGGATGCCTGGAGTCTTTCGTCTGTGCTGCTGAATTAGGCAGTGGGGAGGAGAGGGAGTGTGTCATTGACATCACCGTTGTTCCATGTGGAGCAAAATCGCTGTGAATTTCAAAGTGGGAATGCGTGTTAAAGGTTGTGGGGGCAGAGCTGGAGTCTTTAGCAATCTTAAGGAGCAATCTTTCCTCCTCACTTAGGAGGAAAAATGTTAAACATGAATAGGAGGCTTTTCTCTTTCACTCTTAAAATGTGAGTCACCTTGGTCATAGTTCCTTCCTTGCTTATTCTTCAGTGCTACCTGTGGTTTTTCTTAAACTACCCATCTTTATTAGCATCCTTGGCTGCTGTTAAACAGGGCCACAGAAGAGTGGCTTCCAAAACCGGGTTTCTCTTCTCTTGTGTGTGTGTGCGCTAAGTCTCTTCGGTTGTGTTCAACTCTTTGTGACCCTATGAACTGTAGCATCCCAGGCTCCTCTGTCCATGGGATTCTCTAGTTAAGGATATTAGAGTGGGTTGCCATGCCCTCCTCCAGGGGATCTTCCCGACCCAGGGATTGAACCCACATTTCTTATTGGCAGGTGGGTTCTTTACCACTAGTAAACCCATTGGCAGGTGGGTTCTTTACTAGTGCCACCTGGATTTTTTTTTTAAGAGGGAGGACTATGTTCCCTCAGCATTGTGTGAGAAATACCCACATGCCTTTCATTGAGGATGGATTCTAAGATTGTTTAAATTGTTGAACTTCGGATTTATGCTATTTTCCCAATGCCTGTTTAAGATATATATGTATGTATGTATACACACACACACATAAATACAAAAATCCCTCTCACTTCTTACATTTCCTGTGATGCCCTTTGTCTCTATCAACTGTCGTGGAGGGAAATTTTATTTGGAATATTCATAACAAGTCTATCGCTAATTATCACTTTAACAATGTGTTATGGAGTGTATCCATGCAGTCATCTGGAAAGGCACATATGCCATGAAATTTGGGATTTGCTGTGTAGCGCGTGTGCCCACTCTTAGTGTTTCACCAGCTCTTTGGTCTGGGAGGAAGTCGAGGTGCTTTGTGAGTGAGAACGGAGTCCTGACTTTGTAGCTGAACGCATGCATCCTCCCTTCCTGTTCTCATAGCAACAATTTCCAGGGCGAATCATTTTCCCGTGTAAGAAAAGCCTTAGCTTTCTTGCACCTAAGACCCATTCTGGAGAGCCACAGAGATCGGGTCTGAGGTCACCACCCAGGATCAATGCCAGGCGGACTGATCCCAGCTGTAGTTCCTATTGCAGGTGAAGGAGAGGTTACTGGCCTTAATACCTTCTTGATGCTCTGGCAAGAAGGATGGTGCCAAAATCCCCATTCAGTTAGCAGACCTCAGAAGCAAATGCAAAGGAACGTTACCCTCTCAGGAAAGGACAAGAATGAATGCTCCTCTTTTTTCTCTCTTTCCTCTTGGGAAGAATGAACTCATGCTGGGTTGCTTCTTCAGGATCCTCAGTGGGTCTGAGCCTTGGGAATCGAGAATTATATTATCACGGGGGCGCATGGAACTCTTCCCACCAAGACTTCCTGATGGAAGTGGATGAAGCCCCAGAGGCTGCCCGCAAACGAGGCTGAGAGTAATGGAGCGTAATGGACCTGAGCTCCTGGTCGAAGAACTCAGTCCTAGTGTGGTAATAAATCAAGTGGCCTGTATGAGGGGCCAGTAATGGGACGGTAGGGAGCGATCTGCCAAACCTGGCTTCCTGGGACTCTGTGAATCTTTGCGTGTCCTGCTTTTAACATGAGTGGGGGATTCAGTCTCAGTCTTTTTGGGGTATTCTTGGAACGTTTTTAGGGATGTAATTTAGATGGTTGCTGAGTTGAATCTGTTATAATGAGCTTTTTATAATGAGTTTTTATTGCACTTGGAGCCTGGTTTTGCTAGATGTTACTTTAGAAATAATAACAGTAATTATTGTTTTTGCTGAGTACTTACTGTATGCTGGGCACATTATTCATCAAAATCATTAACAAGCAACATTAATGGAGCATTTATGATGTAGCAAACTTAGGCACTTTAGATACTTACCTTCCTAGGTATTCCTAGAAGGAAGGTCCCTTGGGAGTCATCATTTCCATGGGAAGAGTCTGAGATACCAAGCCTTTGATCAGCTATCCAGAGCAGCAGTGCTAGTAAGCTCCAGGAAGAAAAACAGTGGTTCCAGGCCTGTCTGTTCAGAGCGGGGCCCTTCTTTTCCATTTTAAAGCAGTGGGAAAAAGTGCTCCAGAGAATAGCCACAAGAAGGTAGGGTGAGGGGCAGAAAGAGCCAGGGGTGTTTCCTGGCCCTGTGTGGTCAGAGGGCGATGCTGGATCAAGGCTCGGCTTACCCATGCTGCCCAGCATTGGGCTCTGGGGGCCTTGCACCTGTTTACAATGTGTTGTAAAAACTTAGGGCTGGCTGCTTCCTTAAAGGATAAATTCAATAAACCCTGGATTTCTGGATGTTTGGTTTCTTTGTGTTTGTTTGGGGTCGTGGAAGAGTTGGGTGGGAGTGTATTTGAGAGCGATAATTCTGGGTGTATTTAAAAAGCAAGCCAAGGCAAACAGAGTCTGCTGCAGCCTTCACAGGCAGGGGGCTGTGGCAGGTGGAGGGTTTGTAGGTGGAAATGCAGGCCGGCTTTGTTGTGGTCCGGCCTAAGCCCAGTCGGGTCACATCCATTAACCATGGCAACCCCACGCTAATAGGTGGGTGATTCAGCTCCTTCCTGAGTTTTATTACCGGACAGAGACTATAACAGCCCTTTGATTTAGCAAGTTAATAAAGTAAGCTATCAGGCTCCACTGTTTAACCACCGACTGGATCGCCTGGGGCTTTTTGCTTTCTGGGAACCCTGTGATATTGTTTTAGAATGGAAAAGAGTGAGTGCGTGGGATTTGCAGGCTCTGCAGGAGTCTCCTGGATCCTTCTTGGGCAGCCCCTGCCAGTCCCACCAGCCCGCGCCCCTCCAGTGCCAGGCTTCCTCACCTTGTGCAGAGACTGGCTGGCTGGAGTGGTGGAGGAAATGTTTGACTCTGTGGGTGTCATGTCTCGAGGTTAATATCCGAAGGAGCCAGTGGTCTGAGATGTCTGGGAAGGAGGGAGAGTTGTGTGAGAATGTGGAGGTCTCCAGGGAGAGTCCTGTGTTAGTTTCCTGTGGCTGCCGTAATAAATTACTGCAAACTGGGTGGCTTTAAACAAGGAGTTGATTCTCTCACAGTTCTGGAGGCTGAAAGTCCAAGGTCAAGGGTGTCAGGAGAAGCAAAGTCTCTTCCTAGCTTCTGGTGGCTGCAGGCAATGCTTGGCTTTCCTTGTAGATATGTCCTGCAGTTTCTGCCTCTGTCATCACATGGCCTTCTCCTGCTCTGTGTCTCTTCTTCTTATAAGTCTTCTTGGATTGGGGGCCCATTCTAATCCACTGTGACCTCATCTTAACTGGTTACATCTGCAAAGACCCTCTTCCAGAATAAGGTCATAGTTTGGGTGAACATGAATTTAGAGGGGCACCATTCACCCCAGTCCAAGCCCTTTAGGAACATGTGGTAAAGATGTGGGGACCATGGTGGTGACAGATTCACAGGAGGAAATTTGGAGAGGGCTGAGCTCAGGTGGCACTGTCCAGATGAACTTTGGGTGATGATGGAAATGTTCTATAACTGTCTACTAGGGTAGCCACAATTGAAATAGGCCTAATGCAACTGGGGAATTGGATTTTAAATGGTATTTAATTTAAAATAATTTAAAATGACAAGTGGCTACCCTAACAGACTTGGGCAGTCATTTGCGTCGATGATGATTACCAAGTGTTTACAAAGCTGAGCAAGATGGACTGTTTCTTCTTTGCCCCCCTGGATTAGGAAAGGGTGTCACACAAAGTCCTCTGCTGTGACTATGTCACCAAGTAAGCCATGCTACAATTCACGTGGGGTCCTCTCACCCCCAGTGGTGCCATTAGTCGGGGCTGGTCAGCCCCTCGCGGGTATTCACACTCACAGAGCATCCCCATCACCTTGCTGTTGGGGTGCTCAGGCTCTGGACATTGAGATTCCTTAGTTCTACCCCTAGAATGCTCCAGTGGGCAAGTTATCGCCATGCATGTGGCCACAACTTCTTTATCCGTTTATCTGTCGATGGACATCTAGGAAGCTTCCATGTTCTAGCTATTGTAAATAGTGCTGCAGTGAATGATGGGATACATGTGTCTCTTTCAATTTTGTTTTTGTCAGGGTATATGCTTAGGAGTGGGATTGCTGAGTCATATGGTGGTTTTATTCCTAGTTTTTAAGGAATCTCCACACCGTCTTCCATAGTAGCTGTATCAATTTACATTCCCACCAACAGTGCAAGAGTGTTCCCTTTTATCTGTACCCTTTCCAGCAATTATTGTTTGTAGACTTTTTTACGAGGGCCATTCTGACCGGTGTGAGGTGATATCTCATTGTAGTTTTAAATTGCATTTCTCTACTAATGAGTGATGTTGAGCATCTTTTCATGTGTTTGTTAGCCATCTGTATGTCTTCTTTGGAGAAATGTCTGTTTAGGTCCTTTTCCCACTTTTTGATTGGGTTGTTTGTTTTTCTGATATTGAGTTGTATGAGATGATTGTATATTTTAGAAATTAATACTTGTTCAGTTGTTTCACTTGCTATTATTTTCTCCCATTCTGAGGGTTGTCTTTTCACCTTGCTTATAGTTTCCTTTGCTGTGCAAAAGCTTTTAAGTTTAATCAGGTCCCACTTGTTTAATTTTGTTTTTATTTCCATTACTCTAGGAGGTGGGTCACAGAGGATCTTGCTTTGATTTATGTCATCAAGTGTTCTGCCTATGTTTTCCTCTAAGAGTTTTGTAGTTTCTGGTCTTACATTTAGGTCTTTAATCCATTTTGGGTTTATCTTTGTGATGGTGTTAGGAAGTGTTCTAATTTCATTCTTTTACATGTAGCTGTCCAGTTTTCCCAGCACCAATTTTTGAAGAGGCTGTCTTTGCCCCATTGTATATTCTTGCCTCCTTTGTAAAAAAATAAGGTACCCATAGGTGCATGGTTTATTTCTGGGCTTTCTATCTTGTTCCATTGGTCTGTAGTTCTGTTTTTTGTGCCAGTACCATACTGTCTTGATGACCATAGCTTTGTAGTATAATCTGAAGTCAGGAAGGCTGATTCCTCCAGCTCCATTCTTCTTTCTCAAGACTGATTTGGCTATTAGGGGACTTTTGTGTTTCCATATGAATTGTGAAATTTGTTGTTCTAGTTCTGTGAAAAATGCCATTGATAATTTAATAGGGATCTCATTAAATCTGTAGAGTGCATTTGGTAGTATAGTCATTTTCATAATATTGATTCTTCCTACCCAGGAACATGGACTCTCTCTCCATCTGTTTATTTCATCTTTGATTTATTTCATTAGTGTCTTATAATTTTCTATATACAGTTCTTTCATCTCCTTAGGTAAGTTCATTCCTAGATATTTAATTCGTTTTGTTCTAATTGTAAATGGGATTGATTCCTTAATTGCTCTTTCTGATTTTTCATTGTTAGTATATAGAAATGTAAGTGATTTCTGTGTATTGATTTTGTACCCTGCAACTTTACATAATGTCACCGATTAGCTCGAATAATTTTCTGATACTATCTTTAGGGTTTTCTATGTACAGTATCATGTCATCTGCAAACAGTAAGAACTTTACATCTTCTTTTCCAACCTGGATTCCTTTTATTTCTTTTTCTTCTCTGATTGCTGTAGCTAGGACTTCCAGAACTATGTTGAATAATATTGGTGAAAATGGACACCCTTGTCTTGTTCCTGATCTTAGGGGGAAAGCTTTCAGTTTTTTACCATTGAGAAAAATGTTTGCTGTAGGCTTATCATATATGGCCTTTACTATGTTGAGGTAGGTTCCTTCTGTGCCCATTTTTTGAAGAGTTTTAATCATAAATGGGTGCTGAATTTTGTCAAAGGCTTTTTCTGCATCTATTGAGATGATCATATGGTTTTTGTCTTTCAATTTGTTAATATGGCATATCACATTGATTGATTTGCATGTATTGAAGAATCCTTGCATCCCTGGAATAAACCCAACTTGATCATGGTGTATGAGCTTTTTGATGTGTTGCTGAATTCTGTTTGCTAAGATTTTGTTGAGGATCTTTGCATCTATGTTCATCAGTGATATTTGCCTGTAGTTTTCTTTTTTTGTGTTGTCTTTGTCTGATTTTGGTATCAGGGTGATGGTGGCCTTGTGGAATGAGTTTGGAAGTGTTCTTTCCTCTGAAATTTTTTGAAAGAGTTTTAGAAGCACAGACATTAGCTCCTCTCTAAATGTTTGATAGATTTCTCCTGTGAAGCCACCTGGTCCTGGGCTTTTGTTTTTTGGGAGATTTTTTATCACAGCTTCAATTTCAGTGCTTGTAATTGAGTTGTTCACAATTTCTATTTCTTCCTGGTTCAGACTTGGAAGATTGAACTTTTCTAAGAATCTGTCCATTTCTTCCAGGTTATCTATTTTATTGCCATATAGTTGTTCATAATAGTCTCTTATAATCATCTCTATTTCTGCATTGTCTGTTGTAACCTCTCCTTTTTCATTTCTAATTTTGTTGATTTGATTCTTCTCTTTTTCTTGATGAGTCTGGCTAAGGGTTTGTCAATTTTGTTTATCTTCTCAAAGAATCAGCTTTTAGTTTTATTAATCTTTACTATTGTTTCTTTCATTTCTATTTAATTTATTTCTGCTTGAATATTTATGATTTCTTTCCTTCTACTAATTTTTGGGTTTTTTTCCTTCTTCTTTTTCCAGTTGCTTTAGGTGTAAAGTTAGGTTGTCTATTCAATGTTTTTCTTGTTTCTTGAGGTAGGATTGTATTGCTATAAACTTCCCTCTTAGAACTGCTTTTGCTGCATCCCATAGGTTTTTAAGTTGTCATGTTTTCATTGTCATTTGTTACTAGAAATTTTTTGATATCCCTTTTGATTTCTTCAGTAACCTGTTGATTATTTAGAAACGTGTTGTTTAATCTCCATGTGTTTGTGTTTCTTACAGTTTTTTTCTTGTAGTTGATATCTAGTCTCATAGTGTTGTGGTTGGAGAAGATGCTTGATATGATTTCAATTTTCTTAAATTTACTGAGGTTTGATTTGTGACCCAAGATGTGGTCTATTCTGGAGAATGTTCCATGTGCACTTGAAAAGAAGGTATTCTTCTGCATTTGGATGGAATGTCCTGAAGATATCGATGAGATCCATCTCATCTAATGTATCATTTTAGACTTGTGTTTCCTTATTAATTTTCTGTTTTGATGATCTGTCCATTGATGTGAGTGAGGTGTTAAAGCCTCCTACTATTCTTGTGTTACTGTCAATTTCTCCTTTTATGTCTGTTAGTGTTTGTTTTATGTATTGAGGAGCTTCTATGTTGGGGGCATAGATATTTACAATTGTTATGTCTTCCTCTTGGATTGATCCCTTGATCATTATGTAGTGTCCTTCCTTATCTCTTGTAATCTTTATTTTAAGGTCTATTTTGTCTGATATGAGGATTGCTACTCCAGTTTTCTTTTGCTTCCTATTTACATGGAATATATTTTTTCCATCCTCTCACTTTCAGTCTATATGTGTCTTGAGGTCTGAAGTGGGTTTCTTGTAGACAGCATATATATGGGTCTTGTTTTTGTATCCATTCAGCCAGTCTGTGTCTTTTGGCTGGAGCATTTAATCCATTTATGTTTAAAGTAATTATTGATATATATGTTCCTATTGCCATTTTCTAAATGTTTGGGGTTGATTTTGTAGATCTTTTTCTTCTGTTGTATTTGTTAACTATATAAGTCTGTTTAACATTTGTTGTAAAGCTGGTTTGGTGGTACAGAATTCTCTTAACTTTTGCTTGTCTGAAAAACTTCTTATTTCTCCATCAATTTTGAATGATATCCTTGCTGGGTACAGTAATCTTGGTTGTAGAATTTTTACCTTTCAGTACTTTAAATATATCCTGCCATTCCCTTCTGGCTTGCAGAGTTTCTGCTGAAAGATCATCTGTTAAGCTTATGGGGTTTCCTTTGTATGTTACTTGTTGCTTCTCCCTTGCTGCTTTTAATATTCTCTCTTTGTGTTTAGTCTTTGTGAGTTTGATTAGTATGTGTCTTGGCATGTTTCTCCTTGGGTTTATCCTGTATGGGACTCTTTGTGCCTTTTGGACTTGATTGGCTATTTCCTTTTCCATGTTGGGGAAATTTTCAACTATAATCGCTTCAAAAAAATTTCTCATACCCTTTCTTTTTCTCTTCTTCTTCTGGGATCCCTATAATTTGAATGTTGGTGCATTTTATATGGTCCCAGAGATCTCTGAGACTATCCTAAACTCTTTTCATTCTTTTTACTTTATTCTGCTCTTCAGAAGTTATTTCCACCACTTTATCTTCCAGCTCACCAATTTGTTCTTCTGCTTCAGATATTCTGCTATTGAGTCCTTCTAGAGTATTTTTAATTCAGTAATTGTGTTGTTTGTCTCTGTATGCTTATTCTTTAATTCTTCTAGGTCTTTGTTAATTGATTCTTGCATTTCCTCCATTTTGTTTTCAAGGTTTTTGATCATCTTTACTATCATTATTCTGAATTCTTTTTCCAGTGATTTTCCTATTTCCTCTTTATTTATTTGGACTTCTGTGTTTCTAGTTTGTTCCTTCATTTTTCTAGTATTTCTCTGCCTTTTTTAAGTTATTGTGTTTGAGGTCTCCTTTTCCCAGGCTTCAAGGAAAGTTGAATTCTTTCCTTGAAGGTTGAATTCTTTCTTCCTTTTGGTCTCTGCCCTCCTAAGATTGGTCCAGTGGTTTGTGTGAGCTTTGTATAGGGTGAGATTTGTGCTGAGCTTTTGTTTGTTTGTTTGCTTTCCCTCTGATGGGCAAAGCTGAGTGAGGTGGTACCTCTGTCTGCTGATGATTGGGTTTGTATTTTTCTTTTGTTTGTTGTTTAGATGAGGCATCCTGCACAGGGTGCTACTGGTGGTTGGGTGACGCCAGGTCTTATATTCAAGTGGTTTCCTTTGTGTGAGTGCTCACTGTTGGATACTCTCTAGGGTTAGTTCTCTGGCAGTCTAGGGTCTTGGAGTCAGTGCTCCCACTCCAAAGGCTCAGGGTTTGATCTCTGGTCAGGAATGAAGATTCCACAAGTGGTTTGTTATGGCATTGAGGGAGAGTAAAACAAATATTCAAAAACGAGAAATCAAAGATGAACCCCAGGCCAATGGCAGTTACAAAATCAGGCAAATAATAATTAAAATAATGGAATATGCACATATACATATACACCCATGAGCAAAGTGAAAACATTCCAACAAAAATAAAGTACAGTAGATTGATCCGGCAAACAAAGGAAATCAAAAATTACATTTACCAGTTAAGAACAAAACTAACTTAAGCACAAACTGGAAAACAAAACTAAGACAAGGTACCAAGTTGGGAAAAGAGCACTGAAAACAAAACTAACAAATATGTTAAGAGGAAAGGAAAGAAAAGAAAGAAAGAATAGATATGGAAAGTTAAATAGAGGTAGATGAAGAAGATTTATATACATTAAAGATTAACTGCAAGGAGAAAAGAACAGTAGGAAAGGCAAATGAAGGAATAGGTGTGGAAAAAATATAATAGGTTTAAAAAATTAAAAATATAAAAAGAGAAAAAAACAGAAGAAGAAAGAAAAAAGGGGGAGAAAAGGAAAACTCCACAGAACTGCAAAAACCCAATGTAGAGGCAGAGGTTTATAACAACAATAGAAAGTGTGACTGAATATACACATATACATATACACTCATAAGCAAAATCAAAACAATCCAACAAAAATTACGTACACTAGATTGACCTGGTGAACAAAGGAAACCAAAAATTATATCTACCAGAGTAAAACTAATTAAAGCACAAACTGGAAAACAAAACTAAATCAAGGTGCCAATTGGGGAATAAAGCAATGAAAATAGAGCTAACAAATAGTTGAGAGGAAAGGAGAGAAAGAAAAGAAAGAAAAAACAGATATGCAGAATTAGATAGAGGTAGATAAAGGAGATTTATATATGTTAAAGATTAACTGCAAGGAGAAAAGAGCAGTAGGAAAAGCAAACAAAGGAATAAATGTAGAAAAAATAATAATAGGTTTAAAAAATTAAAATTAAAAAAAGAGAAAAGAAAAAAAAAAGAGGAAAACTCCGCAGAACTAATACATAGGTTCGGTAATAGAAGGCTGCTTTGGGTTGGTGGGTCAGGGGAGGAGGGGCCAGAGTCCTTCGTAGGACCCTGCTTTGTCCTCCCCGGTGGACTCTGAAGCACAGGTTGAGGAAACCACAGGTCAAGGCTGGCTTCCCCCTGTGGCAGACCAAGAAGTGGAGGTTCAGAAAAGTAGAGAAACTTGACAAGGGCACACAGCAAGTTGGGTGATGAATGTTCTTTATTGGTAGATTTCTAATAACCCATTCCTTTCCAAAATCTTGGATACCCTTTCTGAGAGAAGATAACTTAGCCCAGTGTTCAGCTGTGGTGTGTAAACTGTAGGAATTCTGCACCAGGACAATCCTTTCTGACTTTAGTCCCATCAGGAAATGGTGTTTTGTATAGTTGCTATTTCTGTTTTGCAGACTGGCTGAGATTTGTAAGTGTAATTTGTAAATTACATATGGTTGCCCCTCCCACCTACCAGGCATTAAACGCCCACTGTGTGCTAGGTAATGGGAAGTTCCTTCCTTATGTCATTTAATCTCCATGGTTCAAGGAGGTTGGTATTACTGACCCCATTGTACAGATGGGGAAACTGAGGCTGAAAGAAGTGGAGACAGTATTCAAAGTTCCTGCTTTTTATACAGAGATATACTGTCCACCCAGGAAGATGGAGATACATGTGAAATACCCTGAATACAGTAGAAAGAAGTTGCTAAAAAAAAAAATCAGAGTGCCATTTAAGGGTGAAGATTGGACAGTGTGACTCAGGAGGAAGACGGGGCCAGACCTGAGGCTGACCACAAGCGGATGCGAGACAGCCAGCATCCAGCAGCAATGACGTGGGGTCTGAAAGTGTGGTAAGAACACCAGGAGTGAAATGACAAAATTACAGAAAAAGGGACCTTCGGTGGTTGTCAGGGTCAGAGAGGGCAGTGGTTGTGTTCTGAAAGGGCCACCGGAGTGATTGTGCGGTGACAGATAGGCTCCGTATCGTGCAGTATTGATGACAATATCCAGACACTGAGATATTATGACGTAGTTTTGCAGGATGTTACCACTGGGGGAAACTTGGTGAAGCAGATGTGGGATCTCTTTGTGTTATTTCTTTAAGCTCCCTGTGAATCTACATTGATCTCAACACGTTTAATTAAAAATGTATCTACTCAATACTCTGTGATGACATACACAGGGAAAGAATCTAAAAAAGAGTGGGTATATGTATATGTATAAATGATTCACTTTTTTGTACACCTGAAACTAATACAATATTGTAAATCAATTATATGCCAATAAAAGTTATTTTTTTTAATGTCTATAAATCCTGAAACAAAGAAAGCAAGGAGTTTATGGGGCCATCTGTGTCAAAGGAGCAGAATCCTGATGCCTTTCATGCCTCGGAAGCAAAACCTGATCATTGTGTTCTGCAGCAGAGACGTCTTCACATGTCTGTACCAGAGGCATTAAGCTTTGGTTTGGGTGCTGCAGAGCCAATGGAGCCACCCCTGAGTGGAAGCTGTCATGACCCAAAGAAGTGAATAAGACAGTGATGAAGGCCACTCATAACCCCCAGCAGTGGTGGGATGTTTGGTCAATACCAGTAAGGCAGGTAACAAACCCTCACTGAGTACCTTCTGAGGCATCAGGCCCTGTTCCAGGGCCGGTGACTCAGCAGTAAGAAAACCAGCGTGCCTCTCTGTAATTCTTATATTGTAGAATGGGAGACAGGCACTAAACACTGAAAAAGTAAATCCAGCTTGTCAGCTGCTGACAGGTGCTTTGAGGAAGATGGAAAAGCAAAGTGTGACTAAGTGACTGAGGGGCTGCTTTAGCTAGAGTGGTCAGGGCAGGCTCCTTGGAGGAGGGGACATTTGAGGGAAGACCTGAATGAAGAGGTTGAAGAGATGGGCAAGGGCCACATCCTGAGGTTCTTGTAGGCTGGGCTAAGGGGTTGGTATTGGGAAGCCCCTGGAAGTTTCTAAGTATATGAGGGACATGATCTGCCACGTGGGGATGGATTTCAGAGGAGCAAGAGTAGAAAAAAGGAGAACATGCTATGCTACTGGAGTAGTCCAGGCAAGATGGTGATTGTGTGATAGGGCTTTGGCAGTGGAAATGGAAAGAGGTGTCGGTTTGAGGATACTCTGGAAGTAAGACCATCAGAGCTTTCCTGGTAGTCTGAACATGGGTGGAGTGGAAACAAAAGACACCAGGGTGACCTCCTAGTTATGCCAGTCACACACACAGTGGACTCCAGGGACCTGGTCATATTCTTCTGGATCTTATGAGTTGCCATCAGGGCACAGCATAGGAGGAAGATGAGGATCAGCTGAGACTCAGTAAGTTTGCAGTGGTGTGGGAATCTATGCCACCAATTTCACTGGTCTCGGTTCTTAGGCTCATTCTTGCTGCAGAGAACAGAGAACACACTCAGACTGTCTTGTTGATGGGGTTAATTGTAACGATGGTGAGGTTTACTGAAAACATCCTGGCAGCTGCCCCTTGAGCACCAAGGAGAATTAGAGCACATTCCTCATCACCTAGGGCCATCAGCAGCTCTCCAGACCAGGGCATCTCTACACGATGGCTCCTGGGAGCATCTGCTTGGCTTGGCTGGTGTACCATAGGGCGTGTCTGCAGGGCAGAGGGCTCAGGCAGCTGGAGTCCTTGAATTTCTCCTGAAGGTCATTGTCTATGGCTTCTTCACATATTCTTGGCCGAGTCCTGGGTAGAGGGGAGTATGGTACATGAAACATGGCAGCGTGGGGGCCAAGATCCAGCTCTGACCCTGTGAGGACATGCAGGCACCAGTGTTTGTAGACTCACTGGCTCATGGATTATCCAATGTACAAACATACAATCCAGAGAGACAAGTGTCAGGTGGATGAGAAGGAGTTAACATGGCAGGTTAAGTTAAAGCATTTTTGTTGAAAGTGTGAGGGACACAAAATCACCTTTTATTTGCATACTCTATCTCTAGGGACTTGGAATTAGCTTTATTTTTGGCCCAGGGAGAGTTGTAGTCATCTGCCATCCATCAGTCCATTGAGGGTGCTTGTTAACATGTACTTTCCCTGGGCTCTGTCTGTGCTTCTGAATTAGAACCACCCCAAGGTAGAGAACTGCCGCCCTGGGGTTACTGCAGAGATCTGCTTCCTTTCTCTCTGTATTTGGCTGACTCTGACTTTAGCATTGATTTTCTCCATCAGCTCTTCTGAAGCTAACCATGAAGGAGCAGAAAGGATTTTTTTCCTTCTAGTTCTTTAGGAGTACAGTTGCCATGGGCTGAATTGTGTACTCCTCAACTCCCATTGTGACTGTACTGGAAATAGGATCTTTAGGAGGTAATTATGGTTAAATGAGGTTCTAAGGGTGGGGCCCCGATCTGATAGGATTAGCATCCTTAAGAAATACCAGAGAGGTTGCTTTCTCTCTCTCTCACCCCGTGGAGTGCATGCACTGAGGAAAGGCCATGTGAGGACACGGTGAGAAGGCCACCATCTGCTCTCAGCAGAAACCAAATTGGCTGGCACCTTGATCTTGGACCTTTCGACATCCAGAATCATGAAAAATTAATTTCTGTTGTTTAAGTCACCCAGTCTGTTATGTTTTGTTATGACAGCCTAAGCAGACAGTGACATTTTATTTTCAAAACAAATTGCTTTCTGTACAAGGGTTCCTCTAATGTCTCTAGATGTCCTTGGAACTCACACGGGAGATCAGTTATTCTGGTCCCCAAACCTTGTGGATTGGGTAGTATCAGTGCTGTGCTGAGAGTTCTCCAGTATCTCCCATGGTGCTTAGAGTAAAATCCAGAGATCTTACCAGGGCCAGTATAATCCTGCCTGCTGCTCCAGCTTCACTTCTCGACCCTTCAACTTTTATTACTGCTTTCTGGCTCCAAGAGCATTCCCACCTCAGGGCCCTTTACACTTGCTTTTCTCTCTGCCTGGAATACCTTCTCTGGCCATCTCATTTCAAATAGCATCCTTAAAACTC
The DNA here is from genome assembly GCF_019320065.1 of Cervus canadensis. Classification (NCBI taxonomy): domain Eukaryota; kingdom Metazoa; phylum Chordata; class Mammalia; order Artiodactyla; family Cervidae; genus Cervus; species Cervus canadensis. The sequence goes on from NC_057387.1 coordinate 98,986,887, forward strand.
TTTATCTCATGTGTGCCTAGTCACTCAGTTGTGTCTGACTCTTTGCGACCCCATGGACTGAAGCCTACCAGGTTCCTCTGTCCATGGGGATTCTCCAGGCAAGAATACTAGAGTGGGTTGCCATGCCCTCCTCCAGGGCATCTTCCCAACCCAGGGACTGAACCCTGGTTTCCTGCATTGCAGATGGATTCTTTACCATCTGAGCCACAGTATCACTTTATTACCTTTATTACCTTCCTTTGTTATCTTTTCAGAGCATTTGTCACTACCTGACACTATATAATATCTTTGTCTGTCTCTTCCACTAGAATGTAAGTGCTGTGAAGATGAGGACTGGTGTCTGTTTTGTAGGTTGCCAAGTCCCCACATAGTGCCTGCTCATAGTATATGATCAGTAAGTACTTTGCACGCCCCCAATAGAATTCTCGCCTGGCTTTGTGAAGGAGCTCCAGCATCATTGTCTCGTGCTGTTAAGACTGGAGAACTGTTCCTTCCCCAGTGTTGTTCTCCTGAGTCAGACTCTTCACACTGTTGCTGTCACTGAGCCAGCATTTACTAAGCACTTGTTGTGCCAGAGAATGAATACACTAGTGCTGATGAAAGCTACATTTCGTTCTCTGTATTTTATAGGGTAAAGAGGTAAGGGGCAGCCAGGCAGAGCCCACGGAACAATGGCAGTGACAAGGCCCCCTGGGGAAGGGGCGAGGGAGCTGTCGACTCAGTGCAGGGCCGTGGGGGTGTTGGTGAAGAGTGCCCATCTCTGCCGAGAGCTGAGCAAGGAGCGGCTGGTTCTAGGTAGAACAAGAGAGGTTCTGATAATATCAGAAGGCTGGCAGGGTCCCAGGTGGCCACCACTCAGCCTGTCCTCCATGGCTTCAGGCTTTTCTGACCCATTTGTGAGAAGGGTTAAATGAGGGGACATGTTATGTAAGGTTCTAGGGCTTCCCTGGTAGCTCAGCTGGTAAAGAATCCACCTGCAATGCAGGAGACCCTGGTTCGATTCCTGGATCCAGAAGATCCCCTGGAGAAGGGATAGGCTACCCACTCCAGTATTCTTGGGCTTCCCTGGTGGCTCAGATGATAAAGAATCTGTCAGCAGTGTGGGAGACCTGGGTTTGATCCCTGGGTTGGGAAGATCACATGAAGAAGGGAACAGCTATCCACTCCAGTATTCCAGCCTGGAGAATTCCATGGACAGAGAAGCCTGGTTGGGCTACAGTCCATGGGGTCACAAAGAGTTGGCACGACTGAGCAACTTTCACTTTTCACTCTTTGTAAGGTCCAGACACAGGCCCAGAGGAACAGGGTCAGCTGGTCTCATGACCTTCCAGCCTCTTGACCTTTCTTATTCTGTGATTGTGCCGGGCCTGCTGGCCACACCTCTGACACAGAGGACAGCAGACCCCCGGGAGCAGGGTTCTTTCTGGGGTGAGATCACTGCTTCCCACTCCCACTATTGTGTCCCCATCTGGGGCTTATGGCCCCACCGGTTCATGCGCTAGACGCTCCCACACTGAACGGGTTTGGCAGCATCTCCTCTGAAGTGATTTCCTTTGAGGGTTCATCAGGTCTTGGACTTCTCTCTGTGGCCAGCTTGTGTTTAGTCATTGTCCATAGGTGCTGGGGGCCACCAGCAGAAGGAATCATAAAAACGGAAGCACCTTTTCACTGTGGCCAAGATGAGGCACTGGTCACCATTATGCTTGAAGCCTGCAGTGTTTGGGGGAGCCTCTAGAGCCCCACCCAGCTCTTGCCTGGGCTCTGGGGTCCTACTGCTCTTTTACAGATAGAGGGAGACAGAGGAAAGGACATAGACTTTGGAGTCATGTGGCCCTGGATTCAAGTCTCACCTCTACCATTCATTCCTTTATGCTTTGGACTAAACTCCTTAGCTTCTCCGAGCATCCATTCCCTGCCTCTAAGATAAGGATGGGAATGGCTGCCCATTCCAGTATTCTTGCCTGGAGATTTCCACAGACAGACGAGCCTGGTGGGCTACAGTCTTTGGGGTCACAAAGAGCCGGACGTGACTGAATGACTTTCACTTTCACACACACAAAATAAGGATAATGTCATCCTCTCATATTACTTTCTTCCTCCCTTAAGCCGCTGGGCCTCAAATATATTTGTTTAGTGGATGATTGGCCTCAAAAACCAGGCTTCCCTTGTGGCCTTGTCTTGTGTGGGAAGCTGGACTCAGTGACTTCTACATTTCCTGCCAGAGCCAGAGCTTTATATCAGTGTCAAGGATAAATATTGTGGACAGTGGGCCCATCAGGAGACCTTGGTGGACCCCACTTTAAGAACAACAGTTTCAAGCATTTGCTCCTTTTAACCATTTAAGTTGTTAAACTCTCACAGTCTGGACACTGACTTTTGGGGTCCCTGATAATAAGAAGCCTTTGACTTGGTTTCTCATTGCAGAATACTTAAAGAGTTTATTTTAACCAGATAATTGTTCCATGCCTTCTCCAACCCCTAAAATGAAAAGCCTCAACTTATATTTATAGGATCTGTCCCCAGGCCAGAGCCCACCGTTTAGGGTCCTCATTTGTTCTAAGTGCCCAAGTGACTTAGACGGCAGAAGTAAAATCTGACTGACAGGTGCAGAAGTAAAATCTGGGTCCATTGGGAGAGCTCAGCCAAGCCTCTCAGCTAAAGGAGTAATAGGAGTGAGGGTGTAAACCGCCTTGGTATAGGAACCAGGAAGACCTCAGTCTGAATCCAGGTTTCAGCATTTGATGGCATGGATGGTTTGGGGTGTGGTCAGTAATGTCTGTTTCCTTATCTGTAAAATGGGCATCAAAGATGGTTGGGGAGATTAAATTAGATAATCTCTTAAAGTGCTTGGCTCTTTGAACGCTAATTACCTACTATGTGCCAGGCACTCTGCTGGTGATCCCTCAAGGACCTGTGTCCTTGGGGACTAGAGACTAGTGGACAAGCACATTCTTGCCCCTAGCTTATTCTTATGAGTTTTCTGGTTTATGATGTGCTTACACACACACACACACACAAACACAAACACACCCTATGCTTTGGTCACCAGGAGCATCTTGGGCTGTAGGTGCAAAGGTGAGTTCATCTCTACATTGTACGCAAGGATTCTGAGTCCCAGAGAGGTGAGGTGCTTCCTGGCTATGGTCTCATCACCAGGGTTTGCCTGGGCTGGGCTAGCAGCTAGTCTCTGACTTTTAGAAGGAGTTCCTTCTTCTACACCTTTGCTACTCAAAGTCTGGTGCCAGTGGCATGAGGGGCACCTGGAAACAGTTAGGAATGCAGGTTTCAGTCCCCAAATCTTCTGAATCGGAGCCTTCCTTTTGAGAAGATCACTCAGCTGATTCGTGTGCACATAAATGTTTGAGAAAGTTGTCTCTAGGACAGACCCACTACCCGTAGTTGAGTCAGGTGGTGACTTATCTCCAGGTCAGGATTCCCATCATTAAAGAAGAGAATAAGCCTCCTGTGGCTGACATCATTGTTCTGGTGCTAAATGGCAAAGCTCTGGACCCAGACTGTCCAGGTTCGAACCCAGGCCCCACTGCTTATAGGCTGTATGACATGGCTGACCGTGCTCAGGCTCTGTACTCCAGGGTGCCTAATAAGAGTCCCTGCCTCAGCATGAGTGTTGTTTGCCTTCAGAGAACTAGCCTTTGAGAGCCAACATCCCTTGAGGGCTTTCTCCAGGCCAGGCGCTGGTCTTAGGGCCTCATGTGAGCACAGATTCCCACTGGCTCTCAGGCAGCCTCCCGCACTGTTTTCTTTTTGCCACTGCCTCATAGGACTTGAGAAAGAGACTTCACACTTTTCCTGGTGTTTATGGAAAGAGGAAAATAGTTATTTCCTGGTGTTTAATGCTTTGATGACCCATATGTTAAGTATATTGTTTAATGCAGGGTCTCCCATGGAAGTTTCTCTAGCACTTAAAAAATCATGAAATTGGCATTTGAAAGCACATAGTCATCGGATATGGTGAAATGCTCTGGGAAGCTCCTTTCCAGCTAAAACATTCTATGATTCCCATGTAGTTTACAGACAGAGTAATTCCAAGTTGCATAATCATATAAAATTATAGCATGCTAGAGCTGCCAGAACCCCTAGTGATTACCACATTCGGCCAGTTCATTCTACAGATGAGACTGTTGGGTTTCAGAGAGGTCAAGGCACTTGACTAAAGTCACACAGGTGGTTAATGGCAGAAACAGAGCTAGAGGTAAGGGCTCCTCACTCTTAGCCCAGTGCTTTCCACTGTGACTGTGTATACATCTTCTCATTCATTCATTCATGCAGCAAATATTTATTAATGGTTTACATTGTGCTGGGTGTAGCTTAGAAGCTGGGCGTATACTGGTGAGCAGCCTAGCAAGATTTCTGTCCTCTGGAGCTTACATCTGGCAGGAGAGCAGGGGAAAGACCATGATCAAGTAAGAAAGCAAAGAGTAAGAACAAGGCAATTTCAGATGTGATGACTGTAGAGGAGATAAAGTGGGATAATGTGCTAACAATTGATTTGAGTGGGGGAGCATTAGACAGGATGTCAGAGAAGTCTTTCTGAGATGGTGCATCTGAGATGAGCCATGAATAAAGTGAGGCAGTCAGTCGTGTGAGTATGGGGATGAGAAACTTCCAGTAAGAGCCAACCTGCTTCCACCTCCTAGCTCTTAACCCTGGTACCAACTGTCACAGGCCATGCTCCCCAGGAAACAGACTTGGAGATGGAGATCTGTGTGCAGAAGGCTTGCTGGGAGTGAGGGAGCAGGGTTAGGCCAAGGGAAAAGTTAGACTGTGATGCAGTTGCAACAAAGGTCAATTCTATACAGTTCCTTCTGGAGCTGAAATGGAACTTCACAGAGTTGGTCCATGTGGAGGCCAAGGGGCCAAGCTTTGTCCCTGTGCAACTGACCGGTCACTGGATTCAGGCTGCTCGTGGGGGAGGGTTGTGGTGGGTCATTTTAGGTAATGCAGTTCCCTTTGGTGAAGGCAGTTCCTGGGGAGAGATTCAATTGTGAGCTGTCAGCTGGCAACACTCCTGGCATCTGAGAGAATGACTACCTTTATCTTTAAGAGGCATCTGAGCAGTGTCACAGCCTGTCACTCAGGTGCCAAGACTTATTGCTGGCAAGACGATCCCACAAACCAAAATAAAGAATCTTTATCTTGATTTATATCTGCCTCGTCTGAATGTTCGTTTCTGTATCTCAACATTGGCGATGTTTAATGACTTCCAGCTATGGGGCTGGACACTGAAGGTGCAGAAAGGAATTAGGCACATTTCCCATCCTGGAGTTTATGGGGAGAGAGAAAAGTAGACAGAGAGAGAGAGTTAAACAAGTATCTCCATGTAGCTCTTCCAACCAGTGAATTGTACACAAATGCTTCTTCTGTAATAGACACTATAGTCACTTAAACATTTAAATCTGTGAGTTCAACAAGAACTTTGCCCAAAGTGTGCCACATCTGAACGTGTTCACCTTTACTTAATGGACACAAGTCACGGGCATTCCATAGACCCATTTGATCAGCTTCTTTTGGTCAAAGGAGGGAGAAAAGGGAGAGCTGCGTTGCCTTAGATACCTGAATAACAGTAATAATTGCAGATAGTAATTGAGTCCTTTACACTGTCCCAGTGCTCTTCTCTGTTGCATGTGCATTAACTCCTTCAGTTCCCTCAACATTTCTGCACAACAGATACCGTTCTTATTCCATTTTACATGGAAAACATGTAAAATGTGAATACAGATTCCCACTGGCACTCAGGCTTGAGTCATTATTTTTTTTTAATTAGGAACATAAAGGCAAAATTTTTGAGAGAGGCTAATTAACAAATCTAAAATTATGTGGATCCCTCAAATTTCCTTCTGACTTTTGTTGCATGTATATGAATATGTTTCATGGTTTCTATCTGTATGTTTGAGATTACATGCTGCCCCTTGATATCCTTATTATATGTTGGAATCGCATTTTCTCTTTTAATTCTGCATCTCTGAGGATTATTCTGAAAAGCAATAGGACCAATGCTTCCTATGCTGATGGGTTTCTGTTATGACTGTCTAGTGGCCACTGATCTGGATTTACATCCAGACCATTTTCAGGATGTGGTTAAGCAATAGAGTTAGATGGAGACAGAGAGGGAAGGATTTTTCTAACTCAAGTAAGTTAAGGTGCATGAAAGTAGTTTGAGAATGATAAAACACTCTTGTCAGTGTGGTATTTTCCTTCTGTCATTATAATCTACATTTCTATGTATCGGGTCTCATTCCCATTTCTTTAGGTAAGAGCGAAGACTGATTTTTCCAGAAATCATGAGGTATCTAAGATATTTTCCCATTTTGTGAAGCGTCACCTCTGTTCATGATATCAAGCAGGGGCACAAAAGTGGATGTGACATGAACAGACTTGTCAAATCAAGGGCCATGCAGGGTGGGGAGAGGGTAGCCTTCAGAGAGCCTCAAGGAGTGGGGGAAGCGTCCGTGGAAGGGCCCCTGCAAGCCAGCAACAGATGAGCTCTGCCTTGTGGGAGTGCTACATGGCAGTGGCCCCAAATCCAGAGTTTTACTGTAAAATCTTTTTATTCTGAGCCAACGAATTCAGACTTTTATAAAAGCCTGTGAATGTCAGATAAAACAGATGCACAGACTAGATTGCCCAGGTGCACTGGATATAAACTCTGGTACCGTGGCTTGGATCCTGGTTGGGGATTAGGAGATTGACCAGGGTATAGGTTCTCAACAGATACCCCTGAAGTAGCCTCACTTGGCACATTTAGCTCTGAGATCTTGGGCAAGTCATTTATTCTTGATCAGCTTCTACGATGAGGGCTTTGCAAATTCAAAAAATTCATAACATGCAAGTAGGCATCTAACACCACCAGAGTGGGGTACCCTGCTTGTGTGTTTACAGTCCCAGTTCTAAGCAGCAGTTCCCCAACTTGGCTACACATTAGAATCACCTGGGGATTAAAAATACTCCATCACGCAGTGCCCCTGATTTCTTACACCAGAGTCTCTGGGAGTAAGATTTTGGACTTTTTTTTTTTTTCCAATCTTCCCAGTTGGGCCAATGGTGACCAAGGTGGAGAATCACTGCCTTAATTACCTCCCAGAAATGCCTTCAGAGTCTATGGTTCATTCCTGGGATTCCCCAGGGAAGGCCATTCTATATCTTTTAGGTAGAGGTCATGTTTTGGAAATGGTTGAAAGGCAAAAGTCCATCAAATTGGTAAAACTCTTTGGATTGTTTCAAAACATGGGTTAGGAATTCTTCTAAATAAGGAGAGTCAGTCCCTGGTGTGGTTAAGAGTTAGCTCTGATGAAGACAGTTCCTTCCAGAGACCTTTGTGAGCATCTGTGGATTGCAGGCCTGATGGAGCATCAATGAGGGGCCTTGAGGAGTCCCCCAGTCCAGTGGGGAGCATGGTCTATGCCCACCCAGTGGGTGCCCTGACCTCCAGAAAACCCTCTGAGCTCCAGAACATACCAGCTGCCTTTATCAGAGTCCAGAGTGCACTTGAAAGAATTAAAAGCATTCTTTCCTGTTATGTACAGTGGGGTGAGAGGTTTGGGATGTAGAGGAATTCTGTGAAGTGGAAAGAGCTTTATGAAAAGGGAGTGTGATCTCAAGGAGGGCATATGCGGACAGGGTGAGTTTTGGGTAGAGATCACCCCCCTGCATTCACTTGCCCCTGCTTCCCATCCTTTCTCACTAGCTTTACAGCCTGGGACTTCTGCCCCTCCCGGGTCTCAGCAGTCTTGCCAGATGGTTGGGTTGGACCAGGCAGGATCACATGTTAGTGAGGACTCCCTCTTCAGAACTGCTGTCAGGATGGAGCTGCCCGTTTTCCCCTGCACTTCCAGTCAACACTACTGCCAAGAGGACCACAGAGCCTAGTAGTGTTTCTGAGACACACAAACTGGCCTGATGGGAGTGGCTGTAGAAACTGTGAATCTGGAGAATGCTATTCCTGCAGTTCAGTCATGAAGACGTGTCCGACTCTTTGAGACCCCATGGACTGTAGCCTGCCAGACTCTTCTGTCCATGGGATTCTCCAGGCAAGAATACTGGAGTGGGTTGCCATTTCCCCTCTAGGGGATCTTCCTGACCTGACCCAGGGATCTCCTGCATTGCAGGCAGTCTCTTGTATTACAGGTAGATTCTCTACTCATTGAACCAGGAGGGAAACCCTATTCCTGTGGGAATCACTTTTTTTTTTTGGAGCAGCTCCTGTTATTGCTCTTCTTTTTAAAAGTTTTGCACATTTTAAGCTTTCTTTTTCTTTTAATTATTGATTTGTGAGAGTTCTAATTCAGAGATCACTTTTTAAATTTTATTTCAATGTGGTAAGAACACTTAACAAGAGATCTGCCCTTTTAACACTTTTTTGGTATACTATAGAGTGTTGGTGATTATAGATACAGTGTTCTGCAGCAGATCCCTAGAGCTTACTCATCTTCACTGAAGCTTTGTTCCCATTGAACCACAACCCCCTGTACCCCGCTCCCCAAGTTCCTGGCAACCAACATTCCATCCTTTGAGTCTATGAATTTGACTGTTTTAGATGTCTCATATAAGTGGAATCATGTAATGTTTGTCCTTCTGTGACTGGCTTATTGCCCCTTAGCAAAATGTCCTCAAGGTTCACCCATGTTGCCGCATAGGGGAGGATTTTCTTTTTTTAAGGCTAAATAGTAGTCCACTGTGTGTATGTATCACATTTTGCTTATCTATTCATCCATTGATGGACATGTAGGTTCTTTCTACCTCTTGGCTATTGTGATTAATGCTGCTATGAATGTGAGTATGTGTATATCTCTTTGAGATCCTGTTTTCAGTTCTTTAGGATAGATATCCAGAAGTAGGATCACTGGATCATATGGTAGTTCTATCTTTAATTTTTCTGAGGAAACTGCATACTGTTTTCCTTAGCAGCCACACCACTTTGCATTCCCACTGATGGCGTGCAGGCTTCTGATTTTACATGGGTCACTTCTAATTGCTCCACTAACTTCCTCTTCACTCTTCTGGTGACAGTCAGCCTGCGCTGGGGAACCAAAGGGTCATTGGCTAGAACACTCTCTGTCTTCTTTGTGAGTACAGGCACAGGGTCAGGCATTACTTGAGGGGCTGCCCATGTATATATTCAACCCATTCGTTCATGCAACAACATGTTTGGAGCACCTACCAGGTGCAAGTTCCTGTTGCATGACATCCCTGCCTTCTTGTGAGGGAAGATAGCCAATAAAGAAACAAGATCATATATAATTCGTCAAATGGTGTTGGGTGCTGTGGAGATAAATAAAGGTAAGGATGCCAGTCAGTCCCCCCCAGCCACCCTCTGATAGGTGGCATTATACCCATTTTATAGGTAATGGAGCTGAGGCTCTGGGGGGTTAAGCAACATTCTAAGGTCCCGCACCCAGTGAGTAACTGAGCCCAGACTCAAAAACGGGACTGTCTGACTCTGCAGGAAAGCTGTGTGGCCAGGTGTCAGGCCTGGATCTGGGCTTGGAGTGCAGAGATGACAAGGAGGACTCATGTTCTCAAGGGGACTTCAGTCTGGCATGGAGGAGGCATCCAGCTAACTGTGACCATTTCCAGTGGGGTTTGCACAGGGAGCTGGCTCCCAGGGGGTTAGGGATGGGGCTGGGAGGTAGGATCTGAGCCAGGTGAGGTCTGAGCAGTTTACAGGCTAAACCAGTGTAGAAAGGGCTTTCTAGATAGAGGAAATAGCACCTACAAAGGCAGAGAGACCAGAGTCATGGCTTTTTGAGAAATTACAAATAAAAATTATGGACCTTCTTAAAAGTGCTCTTTGATAGCAGTGTTTGAAGAAGCTCTCCTAGGCCCCTGACTTCCCTCCTGTCCCCTCCCTCTTTTCTCCTCTCTCCTTCCTGGTCCTCTCCAGCCTCCCCCTCGTTTTACTCACCTGCCATCCCCCATGGGCTTCCCAGGTGGCACAGTGGTAAAGAATCTACCTGCAGGAGATATAGAAGATGTGGATTCAATCCCTGGGGTGGGAAGATCCCCGGAGGAAGAAATGGCAGCCCACTCCAGTATCCTTGCTGGGAAAATTCCACAGACAGAGGAGCCTAGCGAGCTACAGTCCATGAGGTCCCAGAGAATCAGACACGACATGCACGCACACACCCATCCCTCCTACCCCACACACACTTTCCCCAATAAGCCTTTAGAAAAGGTAGGCCTTGCTGTAATTGTCCAGTGAATTAGAATCAATGAGGTTTAAGTGCAGCCTTGAAAAGAACCATCCTTATGTTCTGTACTGTGATTTAGTTTTACAGGAATAGTTTAATTACTGGAGTGCTTACTGTATCTATTAATGATCTAGACCTGTATGTAGCCTCCAATCACTCTTAGGTCCCTTTTGCAAACAAAGCCCAGTATTCTCCCAAAGATGGATAGTGGCGGCTCTGCTTGGGTGGGGGAGGGGAGAGCAGGCCCAGGCTGGGCCTTGTGTCACTGTCCCCAGTCCATACCTTCCCAGCGGTGCCTTGGGCGTCCTATGTGGAACCTGCATGGTACCCTGAAACAATGTAAAAAATGGCTTATCTAGGATTAGGCAAAAGTGGGTATTTGTTTGCAGGTGATGGTAAATTCTTAAAGTTGGCAACAGCAACAAGGGAGAGGTGTCACAAAGCCGGCCAAGAGGGAAAGGCATGGACACTGATTCAGGGAAAAAAAAAAAAAATCGAGTTGGTCTTAGGTTTCAGGTGTTGTCAGTGAGGACATGCAGTGAAGTGCTCCTAGTCAAAAAGCTAGTGGGGGACGTCCCTCGTGGTCCAGTGGTTAAGACTCCACACTCCCAATGCAGGGAGCCTGGGTTTAATCCCTGGTCGTGGAGCTAGATGCCACAACTAAGAGTTTGCATGCACAACTGAAAAGATTCCGTGTGCTGCAATGAAGATCAGAGATCACATGTTGCAACTAAGATCTGTGGCAGCCAAATAAATGAATAAATAAAATATTCTTTAAAAAGCTGGTGGAAAAGCTGAATGTCATGTGGATTTTGTCTGAGACAAGAAAGCACTTCTCCATCCATCCAGGCTCATGTCTCTTACTTATTTCTGGAAGAATTCCCTAATCTTTGCTGTCAGCAGCGCCTGAGCTTTGGGGCACCTTCACTGGTGACACTTCTCCTTGCTAAAGTGATACATATTCACCATAGAATATTTGAAAAAGATACACATGAGTAAAGAAGAAAAATTTCCCCATTGTCTAACCACCTAGTGACAGCTGCTATTAATGTTTTGGTGCATTTCTTTCTACTGTTTCTTGTGTGTATCCATACATATAAATAACTTTTTACTATAAATAGTTTTAGATTCTTGTATCACAAACATTTTCCCATGCCACAATCATCTGGAAAATCAGAGTATTAGTGACCGCATGATTATTTGGATCCACCGTAATTTACTTGGCCATTTCCCCAGTGGTCATTTAAGATGTTCCTTATTTTTTGCCATTCTCAATTATAGTTAATAACAATATCAATGATTAATGTTGTAATGAATTTCCCTCTACATATTTAGGCCAGTCTCATTGTTTTATTGGAGTAAATTGCAAGGAATATATTACTTGTCAAAAGGAAAATACGACTCCTACTATTTGTTGCCAAACAGAAAGGTTGCATCAGTTCACACCTCTGAGCTGGGTTTTGAAGGAGGAGCCGTTTTTGGAGTTACGTTACCTCCTCTGTAAAATGTGGACAGTGGTATGAACTAGGCAGTGTTTCCTTTGGTGTTGAATAGTTTTGAATGGCACATGGATAGTGAAGTCCCTCTCCTGGTGCCTTCTCCCTCTGTCTTCTCTAATGCTCAGCCCAATTATTGTGTGAGATAAACCACACTGTAATTACGTGTTCCTTAAAAGCCTAGGACAACTCATACCTGTGCACACATACTGAGTAAGGGCAGCTACACATCCAAGGCCATGCACTCTGTTTAGAATCTCCTATTTCCTCAAGTCCCTAAATTCCTCATTCATTCTTTCCCAGGGGGAGTGTACCCTCATTGCTGTGATGATGACTCCTGGGAAAGCAACTGCAAAAGGGAAATAAGGCTTTTACAAAATATTTATTAATGAATGATAAAATATGCAGATGGCTCACAGACTGGGAAAGAAGGGAAGCAGCCTCATTTGTGAGAGAGAAGGCCTAAAGTAAGCCCTATACCAGAGCAAGGAGGGTAACAGTGGCATAGGCCACTGGGTGATCATGTCCAGTTGTACAGGCTGTGCACTGCATGACAAGGGTGAATCATTCACATTACAGTCCATCACTCTTTTACGGTTTCAGGAAGGTGAGACTGCTATGGGATCAAGGGGTCTCTGGAGGTCACACCAAAACTAGTGAGATTTAAATGTTATTACATGTCAAGCATTTGAAACAGGGGACACAGAATCTGGTGATCACCAATGCATGTTAACTCTGATTTGTGTGAGTTACTGTTCCTCATGTTCATGAACAGGACTAGCTTGTTGCAAACAATATAGACTGGTGCAAAAGGTCTTTTCTAGTTGGTTAGGTGTGAATGGACTTCCCTGGTGGTAAGGTGTCTGCCTACAATGTGGGAGACCTGGGTTCAATCCCTGGGTCAGGAAGATCTCCTGGAGAAGGAAATGGCAACCCACTCCAGTATTCTTACCTGGAAAATCCCATGGATAGAGGAGCCTGGTAGGCTATAGTCCATGAGATCACAAAGAGTCAGACATGACTGACTGACTTCACTCAGGTATGAGAGGGTTTTTAATGAAGGTTGGGGGTTGTTGAGGTTAATTGAAAGGTGGGTTGTATGGATTGCACGGGAAAATGGCAGGACTAGAGTCTAGGCCACTTATAACATTAGCTGTGTGATCTTGGCCTCAGTTGAAAAGGGGATATTACTTTTGCTTTATTGACTATGCCAAAGCCTTTGACTGTGTAGATCACAACAAACTGTGGAAAATTCTTCAAGAGATGGGAATACCAGGCCACCTTATCTGCCTCCTGAGAAATCTGTATGCAGGTCAAGAAGTAACAGTTAAAACTGGACATGGAACAATGAACTGGTCCCAAATTGGGAAAGGAATAGGTCAAGGCTGTATAATGTCATCCTGCTTATTTAACTTATATACAAAGTACATCATGCAAAATGCCAGTTTGAATGAAGCCCAAGCCAGAACCAAGATTGCCAGGAGAAATATCAATAACCTCAGATACACAGATGACACCACCCTTATGGCAGAAAGTAAAGAGGACTTGAGGAGCCTCTTGATGAAAGTGAAAGAGGAGAGTGAAAAATCTGGTGTAAAACTCAGCATTCAAAAAAACTAAGATCATGGCATCAGATCCCATCATGGCAAATAGATGGAGAAACTATGGAAACATTGACAGACTTTATTTTCTTGGGCCCCAAAATCACTGCAGATGGTGACTACAGCCATGAAATTAAAAGATACTTGCTCCTTGGAAGAAAAGCTATGACCAACCTAGACAGCATATTAAAAAGCAGAGACATAACTTTGCTGACAAAGGTCTGTCTAGTCAAAGCTAAATTTTTTCCAGTAGTCATGTATGGATGTGAGAGTTGGACCATAAAGAAATCTGAGTGCCAAGGAAATGATGCTTTTGAACTGTGGTGTTGGAGAAGACTCTTGAGAGTCCGTTGGACAGCAAGGAGATCAAACCAGTCAATCCTAAAGGAAATCAGTCCTTAATGTTCATTGGAAATATTGATGCTGAAGCTGAAGCTCCAGTACTTTGGCTACCTGATGTGAAGAACTGACTCACTGGAAAAGACCCTGATGCTGGGAAGGATTGAGGGCAGGAGGAAAAGGGGATGACAGAGGATGAGATGGTTGGATGGCATTACCTACTTGATGGCCAGGAGTTTGAGCAAACTCTGGGGGTTGGTGATGGACAAGGAAGTCTGGGGTGCAGTAGTCCATGGGGTGGCAAAGACTAGGACACGACTAAGTGACTAAACTGAACTGAACTGATGATTAGGTTATAAGATGGTAGGTGGTGGCTTTAATAAAGCAAGAAGATGATTAGTGGGAAGTAGTAGAGATTTCTATTTGAAGTAGTTAGGAAACAGGTGATGACCATCTCGATGTTAGAGCCTTCTGAGATGGAAAGAGGGTTGCAGTCTGAATGAGAGGCTCTGGGGTGGATTTATGGTGCTTTCTTGGGCTATTAATAGCTTCTTACTTCCTATGTCTTCATTTCCTCACCTATGAAATGGGGATCATAATACTCAAATACTCACCCTACTCATGCCTGATATGAGCATAAAGCTCAGTTGGTATAAACATGCCCTGAATACTGAAAAGTCTTGTACAATGGTGGTTTTTACTGGAGATTAAATCTATCACTAGAGCTCACAAACCACCTTCTTTGCTTCTGCTGCCTACTTTGAAATAGCAAGTAACTAGACTTTTATGTGCCAAAAGAGAAATAAGTGGATTTTAAAAATATTTGGTTCCAGGGCTTTTGAATCACTGACATGAGTGTGTATGCTGATGTCCTAGCACCCTCTTGGAATGACCAGGACCTAGAAAGAAGCTGTGTGTGTACTTCCCCAGAAGGGAAGACAAAAGCCGCTGTCTCCCCGCCCACTTACATACTCCGTGTTAATTGGGCTTCTTTGTTGCCCTCCCCAAAGGCTGGGAAGGAATGTGCAGCCCAAGCAGAATTCCTCTTCTCTCTGTCCCCCCAGGGTCAATACTCTGGGATGGCCTGTGCCTAAGAAGAGGGTAGAATGCAGCAGAGGGCAGGGCCAGGAGCAGTCAGCCTCCAGCCGCACAAGTCCAGGACTCCACCTCCTTCCCCAAACTACAAGTTACCAGGAGATGCACTGGAGGCAAAAAGGTGATGCTTGAGTCTTGGGACCAGGCTTTCTGGGTTCTGATCTGTCACTCACCGGGTGACCTTGGTCAACTTACAGTAGTTAAAACCAGGTCTCATTTCTCATCTGTGAGATGTGATACCTGTCTCGTTGGGTCCCTGTGAGGAGATTTAAGCCATTGATGAAGTGTTGTAGTCTGCTCAAGCTGGCTTAACAAAATACCACAGACTGGGTGGCTTAAACAGCAGATGTTTTTTTCCTAAAAGTTAGGGAGGCTGGAAGTCCAGTATTGGCGTGCTGTCATGGTCGATTCTGGTGTGAGCTCTCTTTCTGGCTGGTAGACAGCTGTTTCACATGATGGAGAGAGAAAGATCTCTTTCACTTCCTCTCCTAGGAATACCACCAGTCCTACTGAATTAGGGCCCCACCCTTCTGACCTGGGTTTCCCTGGTGGCTCAGACGGTAAAGAATCCAGCTGTAACACAGAGACCTGTTTTCGATCCCTGGGTTGTGAAGATCTCTTGGAAGAGGGCACGGCAACCCACTCCGGTATTCTTGCCTGGGGAATCCCTATGGACAGAGGAGCCTGGTGGGCTATACAGTTCATGGGGTTGCAAAGAGTCAGACACGAGTGAACGACTAAGCATGGCATGTCTGACCTCATTTAACCTTAATTACTTCCTAAAGACCCTATCTCCATATACAGTCCCATCGGGGGTTAGGGTTGTTTTTATTTTTTTTTATGATTTTTTTTGTGTGTGGGTGGACCATTTTATTAAGTCTTTATTGAATTTGTGACAATATTGTTTTTGTTTTATGTTTTGTTTTTTTGGCCACAACGTATGTGGGATCTTGGTTCCCCAACCAGGGATTGAACCTTCACCCCTTGCATTGAAAGGTTAAGTCTTAACCATTGGACCACCAGGGAGGTCCCAGTGGTTAGGGTTTTAACACATTGATTTGAGGGACATAAATCAGTCCTTAGCATCAGGGAAAGTGAAACTGGACAAAATCATCAAAAGGATGTGAAAATGGCAAAGAATAGAATATAAATGCTTGAACTAAGGACAAGTCTCTACTGCATTCTGCAAACATTAGCAGGCCTCTTTCAGGCTCAGAGCAGTGTGGACCAAAGAGTAGGAAGATGCTTGGGTTGATGGAGAGCTTGCTCTTCCACAAAAAGCAGTTTTGTGTGATGAAAAGTAAGTGCAGGAAATTTTGAGAAAACCCCACTGTTACTCCCAAATATGGGGACTCTGGTGGTGTAGCTGAACTGGGAAAAATGCAGAGCAGCCTTCTTGGAGCTCCTCCTCCAGTTAATATTAGCATCCTAAGGCCTAGGCCAGGTGAACCTCTAACCACACCATTATTTTCTTTGTCCCATGCAAAGGATGGGAAATAATCTCTAAGGAGTTAGCAAGGATTATGAGCCGAAGGCCAGCACTAATTCTAGCTGGCTGTCCACACTTCCTCCCAGCCCCTCATGTACCCACTGCTCCTCCCATCCAGAAGCCAGTCCTATGAATCCTGACTGGCCCTGTGACTTGCTTTGCTCAATCGGATGTGGTAGAAGTGAGGCCTGGCAACTTCTACCTTTGTTTCCTCAGGACTCAACTGCAAAGTGAAGAAATCCAGGCTCTCTTGCTAGAGAGAAAGGCCCTGGAGGAGAAGAAACCCCATAGAGAGAGAGGCCACACAGAGGAGAATCCCGGGGCCCACGGTTTGTGGAAAGGGCTCATCAGCAGGAAACGCTGCTGCTTGCTCTGCTGCTGCTGCTCATCGCTCAGTTGTATCCGACTCTTTCCGACCCCATGGACCCCACCAGGCTCCTCTGTCTGTGGACTTTTACCTGCAAGAATCCTGGAGTGGGTTCCCATTTCCTCCTCCAGGGGACTGAACCCACATCTCTTGCTCTCCTGCATTGAAAGCGGATTCTGTACCACTGAGCCACCGGGAAAGGCAATAGGAAATGAGAAACTTAATTCCATTCATCAAGTATGTATGGAGCTCCAAGCACTGTGTGGGGCTCAGGGGATACCAAGAAAAATGATTTGGAGCCAGAGCCTGTCTTCATGAATTGTGTTGATATTAAACATGATTATAGTACCCACTGAGTGTTACTGTGGGAAATAGACAAGGTGCTCTGGAAACACATTGTAGGGAGAGATTGGGGAGATGGCCAAATCTCCAGGTCAGGGAGCATTTCCTCCCTACCCCGCCCCCATGAACACCCCTCCTGTCCATTTGCAGTCCATCTTTGTTCCTACCCCCAGCCCCAGGCAACCACTCACCTACTTTCTGGCTCTATAAATCTGCCTTTTTTGAATATTTTGTTTAAATGGGTGCATACAGTACATGCTCTCTGGGCTGGCTTCTTTTACTTAACATAGTGTGTTTGGGTCATTTTCATTCTTAAAGGATATCTTCACTTAATACAGAGTTCTGAGTTTAATTTTTTTTTCCTTCAGTATTTTAAGGATGCTGTTCCATTGTCTGGCTGCCATTTCACATTTTTCTAATGAACAGTTCCTGAAATTTTAAGTTTGACCCTTTGTATGAGATATGCCATTTTTCTCTGGCTCCTTTTAAGATTTTCTATCTTTGGTTTTTAGCAGGTGTTCTATGAACTAGGCATCATTTCCTTCATATTCTACCTACCTGAAGTTCTGCCTGAGGTTCCTAAGTCTAAAATGTATGTCTTTTACAAAATTTGGGAGTGTTTAAGCCAATAATTTTTCAAAATTTTTTTCCCTACCCTGATTCTTTCACTTCTGTCCTTCCTGGACTCCACATACATATATGTAAACCTTCTCATATTGTTCCTCTAGCCCCTGAGGCTCTCCTTTTTGGCATTTCTTTTATTAAATTTTTTTTAAATTTCAGCTGACCATGGTGGAATTTTTTAGCTGATTTAATTAACATATTATATTTGTTTTAGGCATACAACATAATAATTTGTTGTATGTATACACTGTGAAATAATTATCACAATAAGGTTAGCCAGCAGTTAGTTACAATTTTTTCCCTTGTGTTGAGAACCTTTAAGTCTACTCTCTTCGCAACTTTCAGATAAACAATGGAGTATTGTTAACTATAGTTACCATGCTGTACATTTCATTCTGAGGATTTATTCATCTTATAATTGGAAGTTTGTACTTTTTTGACCACCTTCACTCATTTCATCACCACCACCACCACACCCCCCACCCCCACCCTATGGAAACCAATCTATTCTATCTGTGAGTTTGATTTTTTTTTTAGGTTCCACGTGTAAGTGATGTCATACAGTATTTGTCTTTCTAAATCTGACTTATTTCCATTAACATAATGCCTTCCATTTTTATCCATGTTGTTGTGAATGGCAGGATTTCCATCTTTTCTATGACTGAATAATATCCCATTGCATATATTTACCACATTTTCTTTATCCACTCATTCTTTAATGAGCACTTAGGTTGCTTCCGTGTCCTGGCTATTGTAAATAATGCTGCAATGAACATGGGATACAGATATCTTTTTAAGACAGTGATTTCATGTCCTTTGGATAAATACCCAGAAGTTAAAGCGCTGGATCATATGATAGTTTTATTGTTAATTTTCTGAGGAAACTCCATACTGTTTTCTGTAGTGGCTGCACCAGTTTGCGTCCTCACCAACAGTGCACAGAGTCTGCCTTGTCTCCACATCTTTACCAACACTTGTTATTTCTTAATGTTTTTTTTTTTTCTTTGTGGAACAATTTTTTTTTTTTTTCTCAGCTGCATATATTTGACAATGGAATATACATTAACTTAGTGTATTATTGGGCCAACTTTCCAATCATATTTACATTGTGGATATCCTGCTTATGTAAAAGCACTTATATATAAACAATTTAAAATTTTCCATCCTACAAAGCAGATAGGAAATATTTGAGGATCCAAGAGAGATTGCTATTACCTCCTGAGTCAGACACATCAAGGGTCACATACTCTGCATAGAGTATATTTATTTCTCATAGCATAGTTATTTTTTAATATTTTAATTTCATTGCTTTAACTTTTTATTTTATATTGAAGTATAATTGCTTAACAATGTTGTGATAGTCTCAGGTATGTTCTTAATGTTTTGATAATGGTTTGATTAGCATTTCCCTAAATATTAGTGATGCTGCACACCTTTTCATGCACCTGTTGGCCACTTGTATGTCTTTATTATAGAAATGTCTATTCAGATCCTCTACTTATTTTTAAATCAAATTGTTTATTTTTGCTATTGTGTTGTATGAGTTCTTTTTATATTTTAGATATTAACCTCTTATCAGATATATGACTCATAAATATTTTCTTCCACTAAGCAGGTTACCTTTTCATTTTGCTGATGATTTTTTTTTTTTGCCCTACAGAAAAATTTTAGTTTCATGTAGTCCTACTTGTTTAGCTTTACTTTCGTTTTTGGTATCAAATGCAAAAAAAAAAAAAAAAAAAGATACAGCCAAGTCTGATGTCAAGGAACTTACCCACTAAAATTTTCTTGGAGTTTTATGGTTTCAAGTTCTTAATTCAAGCCTTTAATTCATTTTCACTTGATTTTTGTGTATAATGTAAGAGAGTAGCCCAGATGAATTTTTTTGCATGTAGCTGTCCAGTTTTCCCATTAAGTTCAGTTCAGTTACTCAGTCGTGTCTGACTCTTTGTGACCCCATGAATCACAGCACGCCAGGCCTCCCTGTCCTTCACAAACTCCCAGAGTTTACTCAAACACATGTCCATCGAGTTGGTGATGCCATCCAGCCATCTCATCCTCTATTGTCCCCTTCTCCTCCTGCCCCCAATCCCTCCCAGCATCAGGGTCTTTTCCAATGAGTCAACTCTTCGCATGAGGTGGCCAAAGTACTATAATTTCAGCTTCAGCATCAGTCCTTCCAATGAACACCCAGGACTGATCTCCTTTAGGATGGACTGGTTGGATCTCCTTGCAGTCCAAGGGACTCTCAAGAGTCTTCTCCAACACCATAGTTCAAAAGCATCAATTCTTTGGTGCTCAGCTTTCTTCACAGTCCAACTCTCACATCCATACATGACCACTGGAAAAACCATAGCCTTGACTAGATGGACCTTTGTTGGCAAAGTAATGTCTCTGCTTTTTAATATGCTATCCAGGTTGGTCATAACTTTCCTTCCAAGGAGTAAGTGTCTTTTATTTCACGGCTGCAGTCACCATCTGCAGTGATTTTGGAGCCCCCAAAAATAAAGTCTGACACTGTTTCCACTGTTTCCCTGTCTGTTTCCCATGAAATGATGGGACCAGATACCATGATCTTAGTTTTCTGAATGTTGAGCTTTAAGCCAACTTTTTCACTCTCCTCTTTCACTTTCATCAAGAGGCTTTTTAATTCTTCTTCACTTTCTGCCATAAGGGTGGTGTCATCTGCATATCTGAGGTTATTGGTATTTCTCCCAGCAATCTTGATTCCAGCTTGTGCTTCTTCCAGCCCAGCGTTTCTCATGATGTACTCTGCATATAAGTTAAATAAGCAGGGTGACAACATACAGCCTTGACGTACTCTTTTTCCTATTTGGAACCAGTCTGTTGTTCCATATCTGGTTCTAACTGTTCCTTCCTGACCTGCATATAGGTTTCTCAAGAGGCAGGTCAGGTGGTCTGGTATTCCCATCTCTTTTAGAATTTTCCACAGTTTGTTATGATCCACACAGTCAAAGGCTTTGGCATAGTCAATAAAGCAGAAATAGATGTTTTTCTGGAACTTTCTTGCTTTTTCCCATTACTATGTATTAAAGATACTATCCTTTCCCCTAGTGTATAGTTTTGGCTCTTGTGTCATAAATTAATTGACCATATGTACATGAGCTTATTTCTGAGATCCCTAACCAATCTTTGTGTCTGATTGTTGCATCAGTTTTGATGCCAGTACCATATTGTTTTGATTATTATAGCTTTGTAATATAGTTTGAAAGCAGGTAGTATGGTGCCTCCAGCTTTGTTGCTTTTTCTAAGACTGCACTGGCTATTCAAAGTCTTCTGTGATTCCATACAAATATTAGGATTATTTTTTCTATTTCTGTGAAAAATGTCACTGGCATTTTGATAAGGATTGTATTGAATCTGCAAATTGCTTTAGGTAGTATGGATATTAATTCTCCCAGTTCATGGGCATGACTATCTTTCCATTTCTTTGAACCTTCATTTTCTTTTATCAGTGTCTTGGAGTTTTCAGGTATTTCTGCTCCGTGGTCAAATTTATTCCTAGATATTTTATTCATTTTTGATGCAATTGTAAGTGGATTGCTCCTTAAATTTTTCTTTCTGATAGTTTGGTAGTAATGTATAAATGCACATCTGATTTTTGTATATTGAATTTTTATCTTACAACTTTACCAAATTCATTTATTAGTTCACTCTATTCATTAAAAAAATATTTTTCTCTTTATTCTTGAGATTTGAATATTTTCTGTTGATCTGTCTTTGAATTCACTGTCTCTTCTGTCATCTCCATATGCTGCCAAGTTTAGACAATGAATTTTTATTGCAGATATTGTGTTTTACAATTCTAGAGTTTTCATTTTATCCTTCTTTTATTGCTCATGTTTCTTCAGTGATGTTCCCTATATTCTTCACTGTGATTGCATTTTCTTTTACATTATCAAATGTAGTTATAAAAGCTGCTTTAAAATTCTTGTCTGCTGGTTCCAACATCTTGTTTATCTTGATGTTGATCTTGTTGATTGCCTTTTCTCTTGAAAATGGATCATTTTTTCCTGCTTTCATATATCAGGTAATTCTGAACAAGTATCAAGAATCCTAAACACTGTTAATGTTCTACAGACTTGGGCCTTCCGTATTCTTCCAAAAAGTGTGTCAATTTTATTTGTTTGTTGGGTGGTTTTAGCAGGCAATTAGCTTGGTTGGATCTAAGCTAAAAACTTAATATCTTGGGTTGCAGTTTAAATATCCATCTTTTGAATATCTGGCAGAAGAATAGAGCTAACTTAAGTCTTTTTGTGCATAAAAAATCTTAATTTATTATGAGGTACTTAGAATACTCAAATTCATAAACTCAGAAAGTACTTTGGTAGATGCCAGGGGCTGGTATGGCAGGATGAGGGTGGGTGGGATGGGGACTTAGAGTTTAATGGGGACAGAGTTTCAGTTTAGAAAGTGAAAAATTTGGGAGATGGATGATGGTGAGGGTTGCACAACAATGTAACCACTAAAATGTACAGTTAAATATGGTTAAGATAGTATGTCTTATATTATGTGACTTTTACCACAATAAAAAAAACATTTTAAAAATCTTAAGATAAACAATAAAAAAAGGCATTAGGAAATACAACTCAAATAGAATGTTAAATGGAAGTTTTGACAGAGGCACCAAGATGTAATAATCTGCTTCTTTTAAAACAAGGTGCTTGATCCAGTTGCAGAATTTCCAGTGGAAACGTTGATCCCCCATTCCATGACTCTGAGACCCAAGAACAAGACCCAGGATTCACCCAGAGGGTGAAGATTTAGAAGCTGAGATCTTGTGATGCAGTTTTGAAGTCCATCCCCTAAGGTCCAATTCAACCTGAGTGTCTTTGGTGCTGGAATGGGGTTGGGGCGGAGACTTCAACCAGACAATCAGAGAGCCTGACTTTGTCTCCTGCAGGTGGGAGGCACCTGCTCTGATGTCTGACATTGGACTGAGACACCAAAGTGGAGTTTGGCAAGGAAGAGAGTGTAGAGGATTGCATTTGGGAAGAACTTCCCTGGTGGCTTAGAGGATAAAGTGTCTGCCTGCAATGCAGGAGACCTGGGTTCGATCCCTGGGTTGGGAAGATCCCCTGGAGAAGGAAATGGCAACCCACTCCAGTACTCTTGCCTGGAGAATCCCATGGACAGAGGAGCCTGACTGGCTACAGTCCATGGGGTCGCAAAGAGTCGGACACGACTGAGTGACTTCACTCACAAGACACTACTGCAGGGCTGAGGATGGCTTCCACGGATGAGATATAGATCATGCAGAGAGATGGGAGTCTTAACATTTAAGACCCACTGGAAAAGACAGAGTGAGATCCTATGACATTGACCTCTGGAGGCCTGGGGGCAGAGGGGTGGGGCAGTCAGAGGGATGGGATGCAGCCCCCACCTCAGGGGACTTGCAGCCAGGGGAACCCAGCTGTAACTTCTGCTGGGCTCAGAGAGTGTCAAGGCTCTCGGACCACCTAGTAGCCAAGTAAGAGATTCACTGCCCCTACTTCTCCCCTCGGCACCCTCCTCCTGAGACTTAAAGCCCTGCTTAATAGACTAGGGGCAAGAGGGTGAGAGGAAAAAGAAGCTCATCATACTTTCCTTCCCTGGTCCCAAATTCCCACCTGTCACAGGCCCTGTTTAGGGAAGGGAGAAGTTACCTTTAGTTGGCCAATCTGGGGACAGAAGAGCTCTTACTTTGAAATGGAGATTCAAGAGTTCAGTCTCGCAATAAATATGTATTGAGTGCCTATTCTGTGCCAGGTATTGCTCAACACTGGGGATTTCTTAGTGAACAAGATACATAAAAATATCTTCCTTCATGGAGCTAACAATTTAATGGATTAATATCTAGGACTAGAAATTTTAACATTGATATTTGATGTTGTGATTTAAAGTGACCACAAAACTGTCTGTTACCCACAACAAAATAGAAATTTGAGGGGGTAAGTAAATATAAAATAAACATTTGAATTTTAATGGATGGTTATTTACCAGACAAATACTGCCAAAGAAAGTATATTATGATCAGAAAACAGTCTCTAAACAAAGCATGTTAAGGACTTTTTAAAAAGTTCATGAAGCTATAACAATTCTAAACTTGTTTGTACCTAATAACATAATTTCAGCATACCTAAAGCAAAAATTTGCAGAATGACAAGGAGAAATGAACAGATCCAGTATAAATAAAGGGATATTTAAACATCACTCATAACTCTGTAACTGACAGAGTAAACAGACAAAAAATTTATTAGAGTTGGTTACAGAATATTTTAACACACATCTGACAAGCTTGATCTAAAGTAAAGATTGACAAATTATGACCCCTGGGCAAATTTCAGCACATTGCCTGTTTCTATAAATAAAGTTTTATTGGAAGAAGCCTTGTTCATCTATTTAGTATTGACAACAGCTGCTTTTGTGCTACAATGGCAGCGTCGAATAGCTGTGACCGACAGTATTTGCAAAACTGAAAATATTTACTAGCTGGCCCTTTACCGGACATTTGTTGACCTCTGATAGAAAGCATTTAACAAAATTTTGCCTGTAACAATTGAAGAATACATGTTCTTTTCAAGCATGCATGAACATTTGTAAAAATTGATAATGTAGCAAATACTGACTAATAAAAAAGTGGCATATATATCTCTAACCACAGGAAAAAAGCCAGTATCATATATATCTCTGATTACAAAACAATTAAATCTGGTAATGAAAAGATAACCAACCCTGTCAAGTTAGAAATTTTCAAAAATTTTCTAAATAGTGAATCAAAGAAGAAATCATAATAGAAATTATATGTTTAAACTGAATGATTGTGAAAATGCTGTGTTTCAAAAGTGAGTGGGAATGGCTGAAACAATTCTGAGAGGAAAAAGTAGAACTATCATTATTTATATTTGAAAAGAAGAATCCAAGTCTAAAAGTAAGGAAAAGAACAGAAGAGCAAACTCAAAGAAAGAGGAAAGGAAATGTTAAAGACTGAATTAATAAAATAGAAAATAAAGAACCAATAGAAAAGATCCAGTAAATTAGAAAACAAAAGATAAAGAATCCTTCAGTAAGACAGACCAAGTTGGGGGCGGGGGGGAAGACAAGAACAAATAAATACTATTGAGAATGAAACTCTTTGTAGTCAAATGGCTGTGGACTGGATAGACCCAGGAGATAGGCACAATGTATTCTTTTTATTAGTCTCTGTACATTTCTGTATGTTTGAGAGATTTCCTTATACACATGCACACACATAAAATGTGTAAACAAAGAGCGTGCGGGAGCTCTGGATTCAAACTGCCTGAGCTTTAAGACCAGTTCTAGAATTTCATAGTGAATGCCTTGGGGCAAGTTACTTAAATCCTCTCCATCCTCTCCTGTTTCCTGTCTGTAAAATGGAGATAATCCCAACATCGGCTCACACGCCCTGCTTGAGATGCTGGAATCTCATGCCAAGGTTACACTGACATTGATTTTCAAAACTCTTTCTCTAGTCTTAAGCTTGCCCCAGAATCACTTAACCCATCTCCCTCACCTCGAGACAAGAATGTTTAAACTACTTTGGAGACTTTAGGAAGTTCTCTTGTTGTGCTAGACCTGACCTGGGAGGAAGGGGAGGGCTTGTCAAGGGAGGCTGTAGAAGGAGAACCAGAGCTGGGAAGTTGCCAAGAGCTTAGCTGCTCAGTCGTGTCCGACTTTTTGTGACCCCATGAGCTGTAGCCTGCCAGGCTCCTCTGACCATGGGATTCTCCAGGCAAGAATACTGTGGGTTGCCATGCTCCCTCCAGGGGATCTTCCTAACCCAAGGATCGAAGCCATGTCTCCCACACTGCAGGCGAATTCTTTACCATCTGAGCCACCAAGGAAGCCCAAGAATACTGGAGTGGGTAGCCTATTCCTTCTCCAGGGGAACTTCCTGACCCAGGAATCGGACCATGGTCTCCTGCATTGCAGGCGGATTCTTTACTAGTTGAACTACCAGAGAAGTTCAGGTAAAGAACCAGTATTTACTAAATCCCCACAGTGCATCAGCTGGTGTGCTAGATGTGAACACCTACTTCCTTTCTATGAAAGGTGATAACTGTGTTATCTACCACTGACTGTATTTGTTTTCATCGGCATTACTCTTCAAGTTATCTCTGTGCAGCCATGCATCTAGTTAGGGCCTCTAATGACTGTGTGATACTTTAGTGGTGAGCCAGATCCCGCCACAACCTCTTCTTACCCTTTCCCTTCTACCCTTTCCCTTAGTCTCAGGAACCTAGACTGCCTTTAATTCCGGGCCACAAGAAATAATACTTGGGAATTTCTTCATAGATGACCTCTTATGGAACCCTGGGTCACAAGGAAGATAAACACTGACTTAAACTAAGAATTTTCATGTTGTTTTCCAGAATGTCAGCAGGGGACTCGAGCATCTGCAGATATGGGTATTCTCAGGGTGTCCTGCAACCAAGACCCCACAGATACTGAGGGGTGATGTTGCATTGCCAACAAGTGCTGTAGGGATGGATGTTGTTAGTTGTTTGACTAAAAATTTGCCTCTAGGGTTTGTCTGAAGTACGAGAAATGCTGGACTCCTGTCTCACCAGGTTTGGGTGGCCTGCTTTCACGTACCCACCCCAACTGTACATAAGGAATGTGCTATATAAGACTACACTTTGGATTCAGTGTTGTGATTCCTTTTTCCTTATTATCTTTACATGTGTTCCACGTCTAAACTTTACGTGGGAGCCTGGAGCAGAGAAAGACTCAAGACTTTGGAGTCAGGCTGATGGGAGGTCAGATGATGGGTGTGTCACTTTCTATTAAATTTACCAGTTCTGACTCTGCCTCCAAGGCCACCTTGATTAGTTTGGGGTGCTCTGCAGTTCTTTGGGTGCTCACTCCAGGAACCAACAGGTGGCTGGTTACACCAGTTATGTGCAGGTTTTATGGTTTAATTCTGAAGATGATTTTATTCCTTAATTCCAGGGGCACGTGCTGCATTTAACTAAAAGAAAGGCCAAGCCTCTTCCCTTGGCCCATAGTCTTATGTGAATGAGCCTACCTCAGCTTCCACTGCTTTCTCTGAGCTCTCCAAGTCCCATTAACACTGGCCAAGATCATTGCTGCCTCAGGGATTCTGTGCTTACTGTTCCTTCTGCCTAGAACTTTCTTTCACCTGATTTTTATAAGATTTGCTTCTTCTCCATTATCAGTTCAAATGTCATCTCTTGCTGCCCTCTTGGTCACCTGTTTTTATTGTAGCACTTATTACCTGAAATCATCTTATTTATTTATTTACTTGTCTACTCTGCTAGAATGTAAGTTCTGCCTGAGCAGGGATCTTATCTGTCTTGATCACTGTTATATCCCCAGAACAGTGCTGTGTACACACTATACACTCAATAAATGTATAAAATTTGAATGCGTGGGTGATGGAGTAAATAGACTTACTGAAAGAAGAAGCAACTGTCCATTTAAAAAATATGGAAACTAACTTCTTCAGTGCCTATCAATATCTGTGGAATTGAAACAAATATTTGTGGAACTGAAACACATTAATGCTTAATAAAGCTTTTGGTTGAGAGCACCATGGAGAGTGATCATAAATGAGTAATAATTACCAGATTAGCATGCTGTGGGAGGCACTGGGGTTTGAGCCTAGCATATTTTAGGACAACTCTTGATTCTGAAATAGAGTTTGAGAAAGTGTTTCACCCAGGTTATATAAGCTCCGTGGCTGCAATGTGGTGGGAGGCACTGGCCTTAGAGAAGAAGGGCCGAGTTGAAGTTCTGCTTCTGTATCTTCTTAGCTGTATGGCTTTGAGCATTTCCCTTCAGCTTTGGGGGCCTATATTTTCTCATCTGTGAAATGGGAGTATTCTAATTTGAATTTCTGCCAAATTCAGAATTTGACAT
The DNA here is from genome assembly GCF_019320065.1 of Cervus canadensis. NCBI lineage: Eukaryota > Metazoa > Chordata > Mammalia > Artiodactyla > Cervidae > Cervus > Cervus canadensis. The sequence goes on from NC_057387.1 coordinate 99,014,351, forward strand.
TCTGAACAAAGTGATGGATATGGTGCATGTGAAACAAACATAGGGAGGGAACAGGGATTGTGATCACATGACCCTGCTCTGGGCAGCTCTGGCCCTGGCAGTGTGAGCTCAGAGGTCATGCCAGAGAAGTGTCTGCTGAGTGCTGGCTGAGGGCAGTCTTCTCTAACCTCTGAGGTCAGAAGCCAGCTTTCCACAACCTCATAGACATGACATCTTGGGGCATGAATTTTATTCATGGCTGAAAAAACAATCCAGGTCAAGAAGGCTCTTGCTGTGTCTTCTGGGGATTTTTCTTAGAACAAGGTTGTCAAGAAATGAAGCGCCTCCCCCCCACTCCGCCCCGCCATGGGAGGATGAGCTGAGTGGGGGTCAGCAGGGGGCTGCCATGGGTCGCTGCAGGAAGGCAGAGGAGCCCCAAACACCCCTTAAGTGGGGAGGCCCAGGTCACCATCCAAATGGTTAAGGAATCTGGGAGACAGATACTGATGGTTCTTTTCTATTTGTGCCTCTTCTGCGGGACAAAGGTAGGGGCTGACTAGGAAAGACCCAGTGTGCAGATCTGCTGCTTTGACATAGAATTAAAGGGAAGGTGTTAAGTGGCCTGATGTCAGCTTTCCAGTTTTAATATCATCTCTCATGTGTTAGAATTACTTGTTGGACATCATGCACAGAATTGGAGGGCACTTGCCGACTTCTGACAGCCATTCCTATTTGATGGCTCTGTAACTCTAAGCCATCTCCTTTTGGCCTAGAAGATACGTTCTTTAGGGTCAGCGGCAAAGAAGAGATTTCCATAGCAGTTTCTGTTCACCGTGGTCCTGGGGAGAGAAATAGCACCTCGGTTCATGGCGAGAGGGAGATAGCTGGGAGAGCGTCTCTGACGCTCCCTCCGGGTCACTGAGTCTTGCCCGCGGTGTTGGGGAGAGGACCAGCTGGTGGTGACTGCCCGGCAGATGTGTGAGTCACTGTTTGGGGATGCCATGGCAGTGCTGCTTCTGGGTCACCAGAGAGACAAAATGTGCTTGACATATAGTGGCTGCCCCTGCCGGTAGAGGCTACAGGCCAGACATTAAGAAAGTGCTAGGTGGGGGTCTCAATGACTGAATTCCAGTCCCACTTCTGTCTCTTACTGTCTGTGGGGTCTGAGACCTCAGAGTCCTCATCTCTAGAATAAGGACGTTGGACTAGGACCTGGACACCCTGAAGGCTTGTGGTTCCTCCAACAGTCTCTGAGGCCCTGCAGAACACAGGCTCATGGGCATGGCCAGGCTGATCCAGGTCCAGAAAAATGCTGCTGGGGATACCCTCCTCCTCTGCCCCCATCCTAACAGGCTGCATCTGTACTGCAGAGAGCCTTGTTCTGTCTCATCTGTCTGAGGTTGGGGGGTGGGGGCGTAGGGGCGGGCAGGGATGCTTCTCATTCTCAGATGGGGCAGTGGGTTCCTAGGCCAGTGGTTTGCCTTCTCTGAGCTGAGGAACCACAAGTCCTCCCAGCAGCCCTGGTATTTGCTAATTTCCCTTCCTGGGGACACTCATCACTATCACTCCTGAAATGAGGTGTCCAGATGGGAGCACAATACAGATGTAACCCAGCTATTACAGAGGGGATGCTCGAAAGCTGCTGAGCAGCGTCTGGAATTGAGACATTTCCCCAGCTGGCCTTATCCTCTGTTTGTGCCAAATCCAGGGCATCCTATTAGACATCTGCCCATTTCAGGCTGAGACAGTTCTCCGTTTGTGTTTCTTACGTTTGTAAGTGTGTGTGAAGGCTCCATTTAGAGACAAGAACTGACTCTGGCTCCCCCTGGAGGACAGCTGGCTGCGATTAGGATACGTAGCCTCACACACTGTCTTGGTCCTGCACTGTTGTCTGTCCTAAGGCAGCAGATATTTTTATGACCTGGGTTGTTTTGTTTATTAAAATATCATCTTGGGGGTTCTTTATATCCTCATAAGGCAGGTTTGACTGAGTATCTATCTGTCTTCTTAAGCAGGTGCCTCTGGGTCTTTCTCTTTGTAACTTGGCACTTAGGAGCTTCTCTGGGCCTCTGCTTACCCAGCTTTGAAATAAGGCAATTTGTCTAGCTCTAAATTATATGATGCTTGGGGAGTTAGATAGGATCTGCCTTTATAACTACAGTAGCTGCTAATTTTTTTGGAGTATTATTTCTCTTGCTAGAATTTACTGTGACCCTAAGAAAAAGAAAAAGTCTTCCCTGGTGGCTCAGATGGTAAAGAATTTGCCTGCAATGGAGGAAAACTGGGTTCAATGGGTATGGCTCCCCACTCCAGTATTCTTGCCTGGAGAATTCCATGTACAAAGGAGTGTGGAGGCCTACAGCCCATGGGGTCCCAAAGAGTTGGACACTCCTGAGCAACTAACACTAAGAAAAAGAACTCATCCTTTCCCTAACTTTCTACCTGTTTCTCACCTCCTCCTGATGGTTTGCCGCTTCGCGCCCCCCTAACCTGAAGATGCTTTGAGTTTATCAGGAAAAGCAACATAGCGCAGTGGTTAAGGACAGTGTCTCTGGAGCGGTCCAGCCTGGATGTATGGTCTGGGTCCATCACTGACCATCTGGGTGACCTGGGTGTATCACATAATCTTTCTGTGTCTACTCTATCATCTTTTTTAAAAAAAGCGGCGTGGGTGGGGGCTGTGGATAACGCCAGCACCTTATAAACAAATGCATGTAAAGTGCTTAGAATAGTATTCCAAACATCCATTTGTTGCGATTTTGTCGTGGCTGCTTCTTATGGGGTGAAATGGGAAGTGTAACCCCGGGTCACTATCAGCCTCATTTTGTCTAGAATATACAACAAACAAACAAGCAAATAAATAGAAAACGTGGACCCTGAAGTTGCCAGTGATGCCTGTTCTGAGTGCAAGACCAATACAGGCCACTGTGTCAGGAGAGCCCAGCTGTCTGATCAGCAGAATGGGCCACAGAGAGCAGGTCAAGACAAGGGTTTAAGAGATGGGGTCACAGCCAGGAGGTTATTCATTGTCTGTCTATAAGGCAGTAAGCACTAACAGGATCCTGAGGAGCACTCCCTACAGTGGGGATGAGTCAGCATCTGGTCATTGAAAGACCCAAACCAGTGGAAGAGATAAATGGAGTGCCCTTTAAGGGCTGAAAGCAGCATCCTAGGAATTTGGAGTTCCTAGGGAGGGGGTGCAAAGTAGCCAAGGCCAAGATAATAGAACAGGCAAGATCCAAAAGAGTGAAAGCTTGGTGAAATCAAAGGCTCAAGGCAATTGTAGGCAAACCCATGGTCCACATGCCACACGGGCCTCCTGGCTTCAAAAAAAGACCCACACTTTAAATGGAAGATAAAAAATTAGAAAGCTACTTCTCAAAGTGATAAGAACATATCTTTTATTCCCACTATGAAACACACAGGGCTTCCCTGGTTGCTCAGCTGGTAAAGAATTTACCTGCAATGCAGGAGACCCCAGTTCAATTCCTGGGTTGGGAAGAGCCTCTGGAGAAGGGATAGGCTACACAAGTGTGGGTGCCCAGTTGTGTCCGACTCTTCATGACCCCATGTACTATAGCATGCCAGACTCCTCTGTCCATGGAATTTTCTAGGCAAGAATGCGGAGCAGGTTGCCTTTTCCTACTCCAGGGGATCTTCCTGACCCAGGGATCAAACCTGCATCTCTTACATCTCCTGCATTGGCAGGTGGATTCTTTACCACTGTACCACCTGGGAAGCCCATGAGACACAAATAGGACAGCAATTAAGCTAAATTTATCTTAAATTGATTCCTTTTTAAAATAATATAATCATTTAATTGTGCTTCACCTTATTGCATTTAGCAGATTCTGTGATTTTTACAAATTGAAAGTGTATGGCAACCCTGGATTGTCAGATGATGGTTAGCATTTTTTAGCAATAAAGTAATTTTTAATTAAGGTATATACTTTTTTTTTAGACATAATCTTATTTCACATTCTACAGACTACAGTGTAAACATAACTTTTATATGTAGTGGGAAAACAAAATTTCACGTCACTTGCTTTACTGAAATATTTGCTTTACTGCAGTGATCTGTAACCAAACCCATAATGTATCCAAAGTGTGCCTGTATATTACATAAACTCTGAACAACCACTGTTCACCAGGGCATGGTTTTTAGGGGCCCAGCCAAGAATGAGGGTCAGTACCTTGGAGAGTTCCAAGGGGGTTCCAAATAGCTGAGGAAGACAACTTAGTTCAGCATGAGGCAGAACCCTGCTGTTGGACTGCCTAGGTACTGTGGGCATTGATTTGTGAAGGCTGGTGCTTCTCTAGGTGGAGACCCTGGACCTAGGATGGTGGCAGATGGGGAGCAAGATGGAGTTTGGGCATCTGCCCTCTTCCTGGTTGCAGTCTTTCTGTTCCCAGGAGAGATCATTGCCCTGATCCTGGGGTCAGCTGTTAGTGCCTGTCACTAAGGTGTTTGTAGCATTTTGCTGGCTTAAAGGCAGCTGGTAGCGTTTCTCCTCTAATGGAGGTGACTTGGTTATTTGAAATAAGAAATTGAAAGGATTGTTGCCCCCTGAAGGCAGAACCAAAGAACTGGGACAAGCTCAGCGGCAGCTGTGCTGTTTCAGTCTCATGGATATGTGGATTTCTCCAATGAATCCATTCACTTCTCGTGGGTGGCCGGGACTGTCTGCGAGACGCAGGGTGGAGCTAAGCTTTCACACGTTGTGATTGACTGCTGGCCCTGAACAGTGGAGCCTGATTAAGTTTGGTATAAAGCTTGGCTGACTGCAGTTTGGGAAGATGCACCCACACGCATCTGTTGTATGTGTGCAGATGGGCATGCGATTTGGATATTTCTCTTCTGAAACAAGGTGTTAAAATATAATTTATAGGTTCAGTCCACAGCCAGGTGTGGACCCTGGTGAGATGGTGATGTCCACGGATTTTATCCTCATGGTTCCTCCACTTCCTCTTCTCAGTTGGTTTCCCCTTCACTTTTCCCTGGGCATTTATTGTCTTTTCTGCACAAGGCTGAGATATGCACCCATGGTCACCTGTGGCAACCATATGACCTAGATTTTCAGGGACATTTCTGGTTATGAGTACTTTCATTCTGTTCATTAAAAGTGATTTGCTAAGTGTATAACTGAATGTGATTTCATTTTATGCTTTTGTAAAACATAAGTGAATTAATAAATCAGGAAAATAACCTTCAGTCAAACCACACATCCGAATTTTGCATGTAGGAAATATGGTCACCATATGTCGGGGAAAAATAAGTTTCATCTCCTGGGTCAGTTCAATCCACTGGAGGGATCACCTGTGTTGAGAAGGAGCCTGAAGCTCTACTGGGGAAGAGGGTCATGATTGATTAGTGATGTCTACATCATATGGCCTCTGGGAAAGAGGGTCATGATTGATTAGTGATGTCTACATCATATGGCCTCTGGTGTTGTCTTTGGCACCAGGCATTTGTGTTCCAAGGTCCTCCTGCTCTCAGGCTGTTTCAAGTCTCTCTTGTCAACAGAAAAAAGCTGGCTTAGTCATCAGTGGTGAGGAATTATTACCTTAATGTGTAACCACAACCAGAGGATGGAAGAGACTTATGTCTCAACTGAGCCTCCAGAGATAGGCTTAGAGAATGGGATATTTTGTAGCTTCTCAGCACTCATTGCCAAGCACATAGCCAGCACTGTTCTGAATCCTAAACTGCATTCTTACCTAGAGACCACTTAGGTTGGAAGCACACAGACTTGGCTGTAAATCTTGAATGTTCCAGGTATGCTGTATGACCCTAAAAAGATGACTTAACTTTTCTGGGGCCTTCCCAGGTGGTGCAGTGGTAAAGAATCTGCCTGCCAATGCAGGAGACACAAGAGATGCATGTTCAATCCCTGGGTTGGGAAATCCCCTGGAATAGGAAATGGCAACCCACTCCCGTATTCTTGCCTGGAAAATTCCATGGACAGAGGAGCCTAGTGGGCTACAGTCTGTGGGATCTCAAGGAGTCGGGTAGGACTGAGCACGCACACACACACACACACACCACTTTTCTGGTTTTCAGTTTATTCTTCTCAAAGAAGGAAATAATCTGTATTATGATCTTATTATTATAAGAATTAAATCATATAACATATTTAAAGCACCTATAGTGGTTCCTGGCACAGAGTAGGTACTCCTTAAATAGGAGCCCTTCTAACAAATTGTAAGGACCCTGGACTATATCATTTGCTCCTGATTGGCTATTTGAATAAACCTATTTTAAATAATGGATGTCACTTGTACTTTGGTTTCACTGCTACTCTCAAATCCAAAAAATAAATAAAGGAAATGACCTTTACTAAGTGATTTGGAATTTCAGCGGAAGGTTCTATAATTGCTAGTTAACAGGCCCGGGAAACCGGCTCTTGTGCAGTAATTGGAGGTGTGCAGGTTGGGACATTTAATTACGGCCTGGCCTCCTGGAATAGAAACCTTGCCACCATGACAACACCTTTCTGCATCTGCCTGATTAAGTCAACAAATTGTTGGTTCCCAGCCCCAACCAGACAGCGACAAGGGCTTTCTGCTGCTGGAATCTTCAGGTCTGGACATGCCAGTCAAATTCCTTTAGGAAGACCAGGCGCAGTGTCAGGGGAGACAGCCAGGGGGAGGAGGAGACACAGCGCCCGCTGCAGAGGTGCCTGCAACCTGGGTGGATGAGACTAGCAGAGATGGACCTGTCGGGAAGAGGGAAGGCAGGGCAGGACTGTGGAGGCAGCAAGGCAGCGTGGTCCGCAGAGCTGCCTGCTGGAGCCTGCTGGTCAGTTCAGATCCAGCCCCACCACTCACAGGGGCGTGTGCCTTGGACCTTACGTAGCCTCTTTGGCTCAGTTTCTTTTCTTTAAAAAAAAAAATTAGTTTTATTTATTTATCCAACTGCTCTAGGTCTTAGCTGCAGCATGCAGGATCTTTGATCTTCACTGTGGCATGCAGATCTTTAGTTGCAGTATGTGAATTCTTAGTGGCAGCATGTGGAATCTAGTTCCCTCACCAGGGACCTGACCCCCTGCACTGGGAGCTTGGAGTCCTAGCCACTGGACCATGAGGGGAGTCTCAGGGCCCAGTTTTTTTTTTTGTTTTTTTTTTTAATCTGTAAAGTGGGGAAAATCATCACACTTAACCTCTTTGAGTTGTGTTGATCAAGTGCTGAAGACTGTGTCTAGCAGATGGTGTACATATTTGATATTATTATTGGAGTTATAGCTTTAATTATCTGAAAACAGAATGGCTTCTGGGTTCCAGGTGAGCAGGGAAGACAGCATGGAACGCTGGAGGCCTCCTCCACCATCTTGCCCTGGGCTGCAGCCCCCACTACTGGACATCTCTGGGCCTTTGCTTCTGCTGTTTGCCCTCTTGATCTCCTGACCTTTTGCCAGGCATGCAGCCTTCAAGACCCAGGCCAAACATCAGGACTGTCATGAAATCCTTCGGGTTCTCTGCCTCCTCCCATAGGGCTTGTCCACCCATCTCCAAGCTCTCCGAGCACCTTTCACCTGCACTGTGAACCCCTTCACTCCTGCCCCAGTGATCTGGCTCCTCGTGTGTATCCATCAGCCACCACATAGGAGGCAGTAGACCTGGATGTGCATTCTGACTCCCAGCTCGTTAGGGGTGAGATACTGGGCACCTACCTACCCCCCACCCCTGTGTCTTTGCAGGTGGGCGCAGCCACCTGGCAGGCTGTGTAGAGACTGTGTCTGGACCATCACTGAGCCCCTTCCCTCCCTCCCTTCTCAACTTGGTCTCCCTGACCTAGCAAGAGCCCACACACGCTGGTTTCTAAGCATCCTTCCCCTTCTATGCTCTGGGCTTCTGGGATCCATCTCCAGGTCTAAAGCATGAGGGGTGAACTATCTTTGTATTTTTTTCCCTTCTCCCCTCATTTCTTGTCTTCATTCTCTTGTATGTGTGTGCCCGGTCATGTCTGACTCTTGGTGGCACCATGGACTGTAGCTGAATTTCCCAGGCAGAATACTGGATTGGGTTGCCATTTCCTATTCCCGACCCAGGCATCAAACCTGTGTCTCTTGAGCCTCCTGCTTTGGCAAGCAGATGCTGTACCACTGTGCCATTTGGGAAGCTCTCATTCTCTAGCATTGGGCTATCAAATAGTGGGGAGGGGGCCCTCAGTGTGAGGGTGAGGAGTGGGGGGAACAGAGGCCAAGCGGTAGGGGGAGAGTTCTGGGGGCCAGGCCCGGACCCTGTGCTTGGCTGAGCCTTGCTCTACAGTGGGAAGAATTAAATGCCCTCTACTTTTAATTTTGAAGCATTTCAATGGGCATGATCCCTCCCACATCACAGCACAGGAAAGGAACAGGGGTTGAGAGTGGGAGGGGAGCTGGGGGGGGGTCTGATACATCAGGAGGAAGAGAGGAAATTGAGCCCCAGTAGCCTGAGCTGCTGGCTCAGTCACCAGGTGACCCGGGGGTGACTCATCCTGAACTCTTGGGGGTGTAGGGGGTGTGGGGGTGGTGAGCATATCACAGCCTAGATTCTGTCGGGTTGACCTTTCTTGGGCACAGTAGCAAAGGCACTGAGCTGGGAGTCCCCCACCCCTGGGTTCCCCTCGAGACTCTCCTTCCCTCCAGCATCTGAGTCAGGCCTGAGCCATCCTGCTGGCCCCGGCCCGGCCCCTTCTTCAGAAGGGAAGCCCAGACGTGTCCCTTCCTGCTCAGCTTTTACTCAGAACCATGCTGTGACGGAAGCCGCTGCGCGCTGGCCTTGGCTGTGTGCCAGGCGCAGCGTAAGCATTTCACATTCTCACCACAACCCTTGGGGGCAGGGGCCCTCCAGCCCCACCTAATATGTGAGGAAACAGAGGCTCGCGGGGGTGAACTCATTTGCCCAAGTTCTGAAAGGACCTTGACACAGTGGGGACTCATTCCCGAGTCTGTGGGCCCCCAACGCAGTTAAGCACCATGACGCTCTCTGAAACTGATGGGGCGGGGCAGTGATGAGGGGAGCAGACGAAGGGATACATCGGGAAGATCCTGGGTCATTTGTCCTCCCGTGTGGTCAGATTGGTCACCATGGCTGGGTTTCCTGAGGGGATGGCACCCAAGGCTATCAATAAGAATTGGGGAGACCTGGGTGGGGCAGATCAGTCCTGAATATTCATTGGAAGGACTGATGCTGAAGCTGAAACTCCAATATTTTGGCCATCTGATGCAAAGAGCTGACTCATTTGAAAAGACTGATGCTGGGAAAGCTTGAAGGCAGGAGGAGAAGGGGACAACAGACGATGAGATGGTTGGATGGCATCACTGACTCAGTGGGCATGAGTTTGAGTAAACTCCAGGAGTTGGTGATGGACAGGGAGGCCTGGCATGCTGCAGTCCATGGGGTCGCAAAGCAGACATGACTGAGGGACTGAACTGAACTGAACTGAACTGAGCGGGGCAGATGTGGGAGGTACAGCTGATCTGGGCTGAGAGAAACAGCTGTGGGGCAGTGAGGGAGCTAGCCCAGAAAACAGAGGGGAGCAGCCCGAGGTCCCAGAACCTTCAGGAAGGTGGGGAGTGGGCAGGTGCCCAGGCCCTATCTGGTAGGGAGGAGAGAAAACTGACATCTATTGAAGATGCCTGCCATGTGCCGAGCTATGTGCTGGGAGCCAGGCACCCAAATCAGGATATGTTTCAGCCTGAGGAAGCCCAGTGGAGTGGGGGAGGCAGGCGATGGTCCATAGCATTGGGGTAATACAAGATGCACTGCCAGAGACAGACGTGTATAAGATGGACTGGTAGTGCAGAGGGGTGGTGGGTGTGGGCTGGGAAGGATGTGGGAATGGCTGAGAAGGGTGCCTGTTTGAGCTGAATCTTGAATGGCAAGCAGTAGTTCACCAGGCAGCATGGAGAAGCTGCTGGGAGGTGGGGACGGCTCCTGGGCAAAGAGGAGGAGGAAGACAGACAGGCTGGGCCTCTGGAAGGAGCAGCAGAGGGTTAGGGTTAGAGGCCAGTGGGGAACCACCACAGCATTCATCCCGTGGCTCACGCATCAGTGGAGTGTGAAGCTGAGGAGTGACTGAGATAAACCCTTGATAGGTATCAGAGAAGTGACTCTGGCAGTCAGTGTGGGAGATGGACAAGTGTGGGGGCTGGGACTGATGGGGAGGCTGGGAGATCCTGTCTTGAGGATGACAGATGGAGAGCCTTGTCAACAGTTACACCTGATGCCCAGCCCACCACATGGAATCTGGGCATCTCAAATGGGGCAGGTGGCACCCCCTGGCTCCCCGCTCCTGGGTGCTGACCAAGGAAAAGGTGAAGCTGGGTGGCCCAGGGTCCTGCAGATGGAGGCAGGAGGACACAGGCCAGACTGAACTTGTCAAGGGCCCGCTTTGTGCCAGACACTAGGCTGGGCGCTTTGCTTGCCAGGCAGATGTCTTATGCTCACACTTAAGATGAAAAGCTGGAGGGTCAGAGAGAGTGAGTAAGCTACCCCCAGGGCACCTGGCGGATGAGCTGAAACTGCACACTGAGCCCCTCTGACCTTAGAGCTTTTGGACTCTGCCAGGCTTGTGGTTTTCCCCAGCTCTGAGATAGCTGCTGCTCTCATCGATTTACTCAGCGAATAATGATCTCAACCGCGTGCCAGATGCTGGGGGTGGGGGTGGGGGGCTCTGGGTGAATTAGGCATGGCAGCTGGGTGCACAGAGTCCACAGTTCCACATAGCAGAGGCACTACACACACGCGCGCGGGCACACACACACACACACACACACATATACACATGATATAAAATGGCCCAAGGGAAAAACAAACATAACCCTTGGAAGAGACAGTCTCCACTGGGACTTGGAATGCTCCTACAGAAAAAGTGGCTCAGAAACCCTTTTCCTCCCTGTCTATGCACATCTTATACGCAGTATTCCCTTTTCTTTCCAACTTTGCTCTCACTTTAAAACAAGGGAACACAGGGTCTGAAAAGAGGCTCCCCATTCTTGCTGGCATATCTTTTGCCTGGAATGCAGTGATAATTCCCCACTGTGCTAGCCCATCCTCTCTTTGGCCCTGGGAGGCAGTACTATTCTCATTCCCTTGAAAGTGAAAGTGTTAGTTGCTCAGTCGTGTCCACTCTATGACCCCATGGACTGTAGCCTGCCAGGATCCTCTGTCCATGAAATTCTCCGGGCAAGAATACTGGAGTGGGTTGCCATTCCTTTCTCCAGGGGATCTTCCCAACCCGAGGATCGAGCCCGGGTTCTCCAACATGGCTGGCATATTCTTTACCATCTGAGCCTGCAGCTTAGAGGGAGGAACCTGGAGTTGTACAGGTTCATTTGGACCCAGACCCAGGCAGCCTTCTGCCGTTCTGCCTCCCAAGTTGAATGAAAATGCACTGGTCTATGTAGTAGGCATTTTAATTTAAAAGCATCAGACCAATTAGGTTCCCAACTGGAACATTAAATATTTAAAATTCTTTCATAGAGTTTAGTTACAGTCTGGCCGCTGTAGAGCTGAGGAGTGAATGGCCTCATGGTTCATGTGCACCTACTCATCAGGAAAGTTGGCCTCACTTTCTTCTGGAAGCTTCTTGCAGAATTAGCTCTTGCTTCTGGTTTCATTTTATTCTGTAACCACTTCCCAGAATTTAAAAATGTGTGTGTATGTTTTGAGGGGTGTAGTGAGGATGGGGGTGCTCGAAAACAGTCAAGCATGTGATTAAATTCTCTAATCTATTTGTTCTAAGCAGCCTATGGGAGGGTAAGCATGAGGAAACCACAATTAAATGCGTGTAAAATTTTCCAGACAGTTGTAGAGAATGGATTTTTATAATCCAAGCCATATTTTAAATGGTTCAAGTGGTGTGGATGAGTTTGGCGTCCATAGTAAATTATTTAATAATCTAAGGAAATCTAATTTCCTTCCCTCTTTCTCTTTTTTCTCTTTCTTATTTTCTTTTATGTAAAGTTCTTCTTCATATGTTGGGTCAACTTAGGGAAATGAACCCAAGACGAGGTTAGAACACCACAATTTGGTGTCAGTTCTGCCAGTCGGTGGCCTTGTCTAAGTATCTTAGGTTGCTGACTCTTGGTTTCTTCAGTTGTAGAATGGGCACAACCTTCCCTATCTGGCAGGTTTGTCTTAAGGAGTAAACAAGCTGACGTATATGGAGCACTGGGTACCAGTTTTGGCAGAAGGTAAGCTCTCAGGTTTTACATCCAAGAATCTTCTAATCTGGTGGTGGTGAGAATGGGGAAAACAGGAAGTACAGAACTGTGGCTGAGTGCCAGTCCGGGGAAGTCCACGCAGAGACTATGGGGTCCCTGCGGATGGGAGCCCCACTTTCATGGAGTGGTTAGGGAGAAGTCAGAGTTAGGGACATTCTAGGTGGGTTTTGCAAAGTAAGTAGGAGCTGTTTAATTGGTTATTTATGTATCCTTTACCTTATTCCAGCACTTCCCTGGTGGCTCAGCAGTAAAGAATCTGCCTGTAATGCAGACGACTCAAGACACCCAGGTTTGATCCCTGGGTCAGGAAGACCCCCTGGAGGAGGGCATGGAACCCACTGCAGTATTCTTGCCTGGAGTCGGATGTGACTGAAGCAACTGAGCATGCATGCACACACATCTTACTCCATATAAAGATTTTAAATGATATACAGATACTCTACATGAGAGTAAAATGAGGTAAATGAGGAAATAGGGTACAAGGGAAATAAGGAGAAAGAACTAAAATAAAACCATGGGGCAGGTTAAGACATAAAACTGATGGAGGTGATTAACACATTTGGAACTAAGCTTCATAGCCATGGAAACAGAACAGGAACACGATCAGGTTGGCAGTTCTTAATCACTGTGTTCACAGAATAGAAACAGATCAAGAGCCCAGGGTGTGCACAGCTTTCCAGAGGCCAAGGACGAAGACTCTTTTCCCTCAGGACCACTGGATAAGGGAACGCTGTGTGATACAATGTCATTGTTGTTGTTTAGCCACTAAGTCGTGTCCGATTCTTTGCAACCCCACGGACTGTGGTCTGCCAGGCTCCCCTGTCCATGGGATTCTCCAGGCAAGAATACTGGAGCCATTCCCTTCTCCAGGGGATCTTCCTGACCCAGGGATTGAACCCAAATCTCCTGTGTTGGCAGGCAGATTTTTTACTGCTGAACCATCTGGGAAGCCCAGTCCTTGGTGATATTACTGTAGCATCGAGTCATAATTCCAATGTGAATGTTTCTGAGGGGGAGTGTATCAGGCCGGGAACAGTGTTCTTGGCAGTGGGAACAGCATGAGCCCAGCTCCATGGCTTTATGGGTCTTTGGAGGGAATGTCTTCTGGCCAATTCTCGGCATGGTTCTCAGATGGGGTGACCCAGTGGGGCCTCCGGGTACCTGTGGAAGAAGTGGGTGGATGGGATTGCATGGGAGGGTGCACAGGAGTTGCATTGCTGGAGTGTGGAGACCTACTTGGACAGGATAAGGATCTGGGCTTCTCTGGCCCTGTGGTCTGACCATTTATAATCATGTAGGAGACTCAGAAGGCGGGGCCTTGGCGATGGCGCAAGAAGCCTGATTGCCTGGGCTGCCTCCTGGCTTGGGCCCCCAGAGGTTAGCTGCCTTTATAAAGACATTGCAAGGCTTTTCTCGGATGAAATTTAAAAAAAAGAAAGAAACACATACTGCAGGCTGTCAGGAAGCAGTGTGAGAAACCTGAGCTGCCCCTCTGTCGGAGCCTCATATTTTGGGGTTTTTGTCTGTTCTATTTTTGAGGCTGGTAAACTGGTTTCCTGTTTGTTGCAAAATGGGTGGTTGTCACTGTCTGTGCCTGGCCTGGAGGGAGGTGGCCTCACCCACTGAGGCCCTTCGTTCTCCCTCGAGCCAGTTACCTTCTGAGCAGGAGCCAAAGAGGAACCCAGGATTGTGGGGGCAAGGGGCCGGGGCACCCTGCCAGCTACTTCCTGGGACACCCAGAGGTTTGAGGTCACCACGCTCAGTTCTGCAGGGTCCCTCTCTGGGAAGACTAGCTCTGTTTTACAAAAGGGGGGCAGTTCATTCTCAAGGGTCAAATGAGAGACTCAGAAAGAGTGTGAGGGTGGGACTTGGAAGAAAGAGCAGCTACCATTAGAAGGATCAGGGGAGAAGAGAGGAAAAACTAACCTTAATTGTAGGAGTCTGTCATTTTCACAACTCCTCTCGCACTTGTTACATTTGATTCCCATTTGTAGGTAAGAAGACTGAGGCTCAGAAACATTCTGTTGACTAGAGTCACTTACTCAGAAGCTGGCAGTCTGACCTCCCTTGGGAAGCAAGTTCAATATTCTCTCCTATTCCCACCTTCCCCCATCCCTTCTTACTGAAGTTTCAAGGGGCAAAAAAAAAAAAAAACACAACAACAACAAAAAACACCTGGTAGAAACTCACATAGCTAGTTAGTAACAGAATCATAAAGTTAATTCATGATTTCTAGACTACTGGTTTTCTAGACTGCCTAAGATACTTTCTACACTGACAAAGAAATGATGCTAGTTTGACCTGGGACAGAGTTGGAACTCCTAGCGAGGCACCCAGACCAGCCTGTGCGTGTGTGAGGGGTGCCTTTGTGAATATTGCCTCTCAAAGCAGCTTGATGGTGACAGACCTGGAGGGGATTAGGGTTCTGTTTCTGCCTGCCCCTCCCCACATGTCATCCCAGACCCTGCAACTCCGCCGCTGTCTTTTGGGGTAAAATAAGGATGGTCCTTCTAAAAGTGTGTGTGTGTGTGTGTGTGTGTGTGTGTGTGTGTGTGTGTGTATGTTAGTCACTCAGTCATCTCCAACTCTTTGAGACCCCATGGACTGTAGCCCATCAGGCTCCTCTGTTCATGGGATTCTCCAGGCAAGAATACTGGAGTGGATAGCCGCCGTTTCCTTCTCCAGGGAATCTTCCTCACCCAGGGATCAGACCCAGGTCTCCTGCATTGCAGGCAGATTCTTTACCTGTTGAGCAACCAGGGAATCCCTTTGAAAGTGTAGGTCTGTTTTATTTGCTGGCTATTTTCCTTTTACTGGTGTTTTTTTTTTTTTTTTTTCCAACCTCACTCTTGACTCCTGGGGGCATTATTGTAAAGAGGATTGAAATCTATTTTCACAGGTATATTTTCTCAAGCAACAGATGCTAACAGTTACCCCTGATTTCTTGCAGGAATTCTTAAATTCCCAAAGCTAGAACCAGTACCTGGGGGCAGTACCAGGTACTGGTACCAGTACCTGAGGTACCAGTACCTCAGATTCTTCTCAAATGCTTAGTTTTCCAGATTAACTCAGCCCATAGCTGGGCACAGGGTGGGGTAGAGGCAGAGTAAAACCCATCAGCCAAGAGGGCATTGCCTTGAGGGGTGTTGGAGAGGGAAGAAGGGAGACTAGCTTGGGGGGACGAATGACCTGGGGGGTGCTTTTGCTTTCTGACAGTGTCCCCTACTTTTCTGCCTTTTTCCCGCTCCCTCTGCCTTGGATAATGTCCTGTCTCTGAGACCGTGTAACTCAGGTTGGGACTTGAACCTAGAGACTTTTAACTAAGATCACACACCTGGTCTCAGGAAGCTCAGGTTCTTGATGATTCATCGCAGAAAGAATTCAGTGAGAGACAAAGTGATAGGCAAGAAGTGGATTTATTTAGAGAGAAGCACACCCCATAGGGACTTCCCTGGTGGCTCAGAAGGTAAAGAATCTGCCTGCAGTTGCAGGAGACCTGGGTTTGATCCTTGGGTTGGGAAGATCCTCTGGAGAAGGGAATGCAACCCACTCCAGTATTCTTGCCTGGAGAATCCAATGGACAGAGGAGATGGGTGGGCTAGAGTCCATGGAGTCACAAAAATTTGAACACGGCTAAATGACAAACGCTTTCACTTTCACACTCCACAGTCAGAGTGTGGCCATGTCAGGAGGCAAGGGTGGCACAGGGTATGGGGTTGTCAGTTTTTATAGGGGTGGGTGATTTCATAGGCTAATGAGTGGGAGGAGTATTCCAGCTATTTTGGGGAAGGGTTAGGGATTTCCATGGGCCACCGCCCACTTTTTGACCTTCATTTTCAGCCGTGGAACTGTCTTTGCACCTGTAGGTGTGTCGTTTAGCTTGCTGATGTGGTGGTGTTCATTGTTCGGCCGCTAAGTCATGTCTGACTCTTTCAACCCCATAGACTGCAGCACGCCAGACTTCCCTGTACTTCACTGTCTCCCAGAGTTTGCTCAGATTCATGTCCATTGAGTTAATGATGCCACCTAACCATCTCATCCTCTGTCGCCCCCTTCTCCTCCTGTCCTCAATCTTCAGGGGCTTTTCTAAGGAGTCAGCTCTTTGCATCAGGAGGCCAAAGTATTGGAGCTTCAGCTTCAGCATCAGTCCTTCCAATGAATATTCAGGATTGATTTCTTTTGGGATTGACTGGTTTCATCTCCTTGCTGTCCCAGGGACTCCCACGAGTCTTCTCCAGCATATACTGAGGCTGAAGACCTGGTGGAAGTTGATTCATCCTACACCTTGGACCTTTTTGGTTCTATTAAGTTTATGTCATGTCCTCTGGCTGTGTCATTCTTTTAAAGGTTGTGCCCTGCCACCTTCCCTCCTGTTTCATCTCCATCTCTTCCTGCTGAGCTTTCTCTTCTTTCCATGCTTAGAGCAGAGGGAAGACGCCTTGTATCTTCTCCTTCCTCCAAATCCTGCTAAGCCTTTGGTTATACTGCCTCTCTTCTGACCTGCCTTCATTGTATTTGCTTTTAAGTTATTTGTGACTTTAACTCCACTTGGCAATTGTAGCTGTTTGCATGTAAAGGTGTTCTAATCAGAGTTTATTCTCTCCACATCATGGTTCAGACCCTGAGAATGTAGAAAAAAGGGCGGCAGGGCACTTAGGCAGGTAGGTAATTCATTCCTCCTTTGCCTCAGGGTAAACTCTGGCTGGAACATTATGGGAGAGGCAGAGATGGACAGGTCAAGGTCAAGGTCAAGCCCTTCTTCCACATCTGGGCCTGTCCTCTCTCTGTTTGGGGAGGCAATCTTGTCATTTGGGTTTCTGATACCTCGATTCTGTGGAAAAAGGTGCACCTACCTTGCTTTTGCATCTTCTCCCCTATGGTTGGCCACACTTGTGCTCCATCCTTCCTCCTGAACCTTCCTTCCATTTTTTGCTATCTATTGCTGCCTAACAAACTACCCCAACACTTAGTAGCTCAGGGCAGTGATTTCTTATTCTCACAGCTGTGGGTGGGCCGTTCTCCCCTGGGCTTGGCGGGGCTCACTCCTGTAGCTGCGCTCAGCTCGCGGTGGGGTAGGGAGGGCCGAGAGAGCCTCACCCCCATGCTTAGGGTCTCGGTGCTGGCGGGTCTCCTCCATGTGGCCTCTCATCCTCCAGGAGGCCAGATCTGGCTTCTTCACAGTGCAATGGCCTCAGGGTTCCCAGAGTTATGAAGGCAAAGCTGCTAGGCTTCTGAAGGCCTAGGCCAAAACTGACGCAACAGCACTTCCGCCACATTCTTTGGGTTAAAGCAAAAATCAAGGGTGGCCATATTCAAGGGGAGGGGAAATAGACCCACCCTTTACTGAAAGGAGCAGCAAAATCACATTGCAAAGACTTGGGGAGTGTTTAGCAATGATCCACTGTACCCCGCTTCGTTTGCTTTGAAAGATAAAACCCCCCTTTTGGAAACCTTTGTGAAATGATTTCTAGGGGAGCATTCTGAATATGGCATGGCAGGTTTAGGAACTGATGCTCTGGTCTGTGCCTGCTGCAAAGCTCTGGAAGAGTCTATTTGCATAGTGGAGCTGGGGATGGCTGCTTCTAAGGAATGTGGGCACCCACCTTCTTGATTAACAGGAGCAGCATCTTAGGGCATATCCCCCCCACCCCACCCCCAACCTGCACCGGACAAAGGGCTTTCTCAGGATTAGAGTCACAGTGGGGACCTCAGTCACCACTCAGATCATGCTGAATTTTCCCTGGAGTCCTGTGAGCATTAATTCCCCTGTGAAAATAGACCTGAATTTTTTTTTTTTTTTTTTTTTGCCATTTTCAATATCTGTTTCTTGAGCTCAATATATTTTAAAATTCTTCTTCCTGGATATAGAAGTTAGTTTTGCTTTTTTGTTTGTTTTTTGTTTTTAAATCATAAGCAACAGAACTAATTCTCACTAAATTGAAAAAAGGGAATGTATTAAAGTGGAATGGGGTCTCATGGAGTTGGAGAGAGGCTGAAGAATTGGGCCAGGAGAGAGCAAGAAGCAAAGCAGAGGACTGATAGGTTCACTTCAGTCACTCATTCATGCCCAACTCTTTGTGACCCCATGGACTGCAGCATGCCAGGCCTCCCTGTCCATCACCAACTCCTGGAGCTTGCTCAAACTCATGTCCATTAAGTTGGTGATGCCACCCAACCATTTTATCCTCTGTCGTTCCCTTCTCCTCCTGCCTTCAGTCTGTCCCAGCATCAGGGTCTTTTCCAATGAGTCAGTTTGGAAATATACATATACAATCTGAGGGCATGCTCACAGGGGGCCAGCAGAGAGCTGCTGGAACATCAGGGCTGGTATGTCTATGTCAGCCTGAGGGAGCTGGGGGCATTTCACAGAATGAGCAGTGTCAACCTCAGAGGACAAGCAAGGAAAAGCATTTAAGAAAAGCATTTCAGGCTGGTGGAATAGCATATGCAAAGGCACTGAACCTTGAAATAGGGTGATCTTATTTAGGGACTTGCAGGTAGTTCATGGGTGAGTGGCAGGATAGAAACAGAGGATGAGCCTGGAATGGGAGGTAGTCATCAGACGAGGGAAGGCCTTTAATAACTATTAAGGAATTGGTATTATATCCTGGAGGCCAGAGTTTTCCACACTGGATTTCTGGAACCATAGTGACCTGAGATATGCTAGTAGATGCTCCTTGAATAAAGGATTCCATGAGCACATAAGTTTCGGAAACCTGTATATCATTATGTGTTAATATTTCTCTCTTGGCTTGATCATCAAGATACTAAAGGCTCTGGGAAGTTCTGTAGTAAAAAAAAATAAATAAATAAACAAACAAACAAAAAAAACAAATACAAAAACATAGGAGGAGACCATCTGAGAGGCTGAAGTGGTGCTCCAGGTGAGAAGTGCTAAGTGCTCTCTGTCCACAAGTAGAAAGGAGGCCTTTTTCCCTCCCTACCCTTGTCCTGTGGGATGGTACAAGGGCAAAGCACTTTAATTCTTTTGAAAATGGAAGGGGCAGCAGAGGGGAACTTGGTTGTAAATCCATTCGAAAGGGATAAACTCATGTGGAGCGTGAGCCCTCTGACAAAATGCTTTTTTTTTTTTTTTTTAACGAACTGAGTATTTCCAGATTTGTTTTCATGACAAGCCTTCAGTTCCCTTTGGCTTTTGCTGAAAATGATGCATTTTCTTTGACTTGCAACCTTTGCTGGTTGAACATCTCTGCATTCTCGGTTCTAAAAATTCAGAATATTTCCTCTCCTTTTGGGTGGTTCTCTTTCATTTTTTTTTTTAAATCAAAAAAGGTACAGAAATTAAAATGCTCTTTCTTCCCTCCTCTTGGACGAAAGGAAGGGAGAAGTTTCCCAGAGGAATTCACTGAGGGTAGAAAGAGAAATAAGGACATGTCACCCGAGGGTTGGGTACTTTGCTGTGTTTGCTTGGAGGCTGCAAACCCTGTGACCCGTAGTCTTCCAGTGCTGATTCAGGAGAGTGAGGCAGCTGAACCCTGGTTGCAGATGAACAGAGGAGCCTGGAGTTTTAACCAGGGTCTCATGCTGGGCTGGGAGACACCCAGGCATGGGCCTTGGGAGTGGACCCTCCATGTCCTCTAGAATATTCCTACCAGAGACCTCCACCGTGGGAGTGCATTGATAGGAGGATTCCACGTGACGAAGAAAGGGGCTCATTTGATGATGATCCTCCCTGCTCAAACCTGGAGAAGAGGAGAGGAAGACTTTTTTCATCCATTTCACAACATAGCATCTGGAAGGATCAGCCAAGATAAGAAAGAAAATGGCAGCCAACACCTATTAAATGTCTACTTTATGCCAAGAACTTGCAGCTCATGTGTGTTTTCATCCACACATGCATACTGTCCTCAGTGCAAGCCTTTGAAAAGCTTATTAATATTAATAGTAGGGAAAAGTGTGAGAGATGCTATTTTGTTGTTTGTTTAATTGTTTTCTCTTATTGTTTATAAAACATGTTTGTTTTAGACAATTTAGAATTACCAGGAAGGAAACAGCAAAAGTGCTGAGACCTGGAAAGAGTATTTCACCTGCCCATGTAAGTGATGGAGTGTGGATTTGAACCAGGGAGAGGCCACAGCATGTGCCCAAATCCACTCTTTCACTCAACTGCCAGTGATCAAGCGCTTTCTGTGTATCATAGAAAACGTTATCTAATTTAATTTCACAAGAAAAGAATCTGTCAGGATATAAAATTAATGGTAGAGCTGGGGTCTTTTTTTTTTTTTTTTTTTTGAGTGTAAGTACTTAGTTGTGTCTGACTCTTTTTTGACCCCATGGACTGTAGCCCACCAAGCTTCTCTGTCCATGGGATTTCCCAGGCAGGACCACTGGAATGGGACCACTTCCTACTCCAAGGGGTCTTCCTGACTGAGGGATCACATCTCCTGTGTTTCCCTCATTGGTTGCAAATTCTTTACCACTGTGCCACCTGGGATATATTTTTAATGTAGAAGGCTGAGTGCTGAAGAATTGATGCTTTCAAACTGTGCTGCTGGAGAAGACTCTTGAGAGTCCCTTGGACAGCAAGGAAATCAAACCAGTCATTCCTAAAGGAAACCAGTCCTGAATATTCATTGGAAGGACTGATTGAAGAGCCCACTCATTGGAAAAGCCCCTGATGCTGGGAAAGATTGAAGGCAAAAGGAGAAAGGGGCAGCAAAGGATCAGATGGTTAGATGTCATCACCGACTCAATGGACATGAATTTGAGCAAAGTCTGGGAGATAGTGAAGGACAGTGAAGCCTGGCATGCTGTAGTCCATGGAGTCGCAAAGAATTATACATGACTTAGTGACTGAACAACAACAACAACAACAAAATACAGAAATAAATAGAGATGTGTGTTTATGCTTGGGTTAGGACACACATACCCACTCCAGTGTTCTTGCCTGGAGAATCCCAGGGAAGGAGGAGCCTGGTGGGCTGCCGTCTATGGGGTCACACAGAGTCGGACATGACTGACGTGACTCAGCAGCAGCAGCAGGACACACATTTTTTTTTTCCCTAGCTTTGACCGTTAGTAATGATACTCCAGTTAGAAATGAGCACACTCCACTAACAGAGCTTAGTTTCTGAGTACCATTCTCCAGTGAAAGGAACCAGAGCTCTTTGGAGAAATGGCTGATTCTGGAGTTGGGCAGGGAAAATACACGAGCCTGAAACATCTTATAGTTCTAGAAAGTAAAGACAGTGCTTAAAACCAAAACTAAACCAAACAAAAAATACAAGCATGTCTAAAGGACTTACAGGCCAACTAGAAAGAACTCTCAATGACCAAAACCGAGCAATTGAAGCAATAAAATAAATAATAATAGTATCAAATTATAACCAAAAGAGTCCTTGAATCCGTGTGTTACAGATAAACAAGTGAATAAATAAATAAGTAGGGAAGAAAGTGCAAATCTTCTTTTTGAGAATTTCAATTAATTTATGCTACTCCCCTTCCAGTAGATGGAGCTTAATTCCTTTCCCCTTGTGGGTAAGCTAGACTTAGTGACTCATTTCCAAAGAATAGATTGTGGAGAGAGAAAATAGTAACTCACGGTTGATGAGCCTGGCAGACACCACCTTAAGCAAGTGACTAAGGTTAGCATCCTCAGTTCTAAGTCATGTTGCTATCACGTGACCCAAGAACTGATGTAAGGAGGAGGGCACATCGCCTCTGTGGTATTCCTCTCAAAAGCTTATAACCCAAATCCAACCGTGAGGAAGCATCAGACAGACCTACACTGAGGTCTGTGTAGGTCTGTGATCTACAAAATACTACACCAGTGCTCTTCAAAAATAGTATGGTCATGAAAAACCATCACAGATTTTGTCACATGAATGGGGAGGTACGACAGCTATATTATAATGTAGGATTCTGTATCAGATATTGGGACAGCAAAAGGACATTAGTGGAAAAAACTGGTCAAATCCAAACAGAGTCTGGAGTTCAATAAATAGTATTGAAGTTAATTTTTCAGTGTTGACAACAGATAGCTATGGAATATGTTAACTTTAATGAGAGCTGGGTAAAGGGATAGGGGAATGTTCTGTACCATCTTTGTAATTTTCCTGTAAATCTAAGATTATTTCAAAATAAGTTTTGAAAATTCTTCCCTTATAAAATAGGTGGTGCCCAAAAGAAATATAAAAGCCCAATAAACAGAGAAAAAGTTGAGTTTACCTAATAATAAAAAAGGTGCAAGTTACAATAATGAGAGATAGATTTTATCTGTCACACTGGCCAATTTTTTGTTATAAATCCTAAACACTCATAGTGCTATGTAGGGTACAAGGTACCTGGGCGTTGTTGCCAACCACTTATAAGGGTGCAAACTTCCACAAGCCCATAGCTGATATCATGCTCAGTGGTGAAAAGTTGAAAGTGCTTCCTCTAAGATCAGGGAAGAGACGAAGATGCCAGCTCTTGCCACTTTTTTTCAACATAGTAATTGAAAGTCCTAGTCAGACCAGTTAAGCAAGAATCAGAGATAAAAGATCAAATTGGAAAAGAAGAAGTAAAACTCTCTTTTTGCAAATGACGTGATATTATACATAAAAAGCCCTAAAGACTCCACCAAAAAAAAGAAAGTAATAATGTTAGAACTAATGAACAGATTCAGTAAAGTTGCAGGATACAAAACTAATATAAACTGTCTGTTGCTTTTCCGTGCTCCTGGGCAGTAGGTGGCCCCAGGAGGGTAGCTTTCAAGAATCTGGGTGTTTTCCCCTTCACGTCTTGAGCCTCCTGCCTTGGAGGGTGAGTGTCTGCAGCAGAGAAGGAACGGGGGAGGGGCAGATGGTGACAGGCAGGGCCACCATGGATAGAAGTCAGAGCTCTAGACAAAGTTTCTGTGAGCATCAGAGAAGCTGGAAGGGAGGTTGAGCTGCAAATTCATTCATCCTCTCAGCACACATTTCTGGGGTCTTGTGCCGGAGACCTGGCCCTGTTGCCCATCAGGGACCCACATTCTCCCCCAAGGACACAACTCTGCCCCTGAGCCCCCACCCCAGGCTTGAAATGATGAATCCTGTCTTGGAGAACGTTCCTTGAACAACTTCATTTTATGCCTGGTGTTGCCAGGTCCTGGGCTAGATGCCAGAGACAAAGATAGATGATGTGGCTCCTGCTTCAAGCAATCCAGGACCTGGGATGGACAAGAAAATGATGACATGGTAGAGGTACCATAGTGGTGATTTGGGAGCATACAGACAGGGGAAGTGCGTACTTCTGCCCAGCTAGGGTGTGGCAAGCTTTTCTCGGCAGGCTTCCTGGAGGAGGTGTCCCTCGAGCTGGGTCTGGAAAGCTGAGGGACAAGGAGCTGGAGGAGGGGCATTGAAGACAGGGCAGATGGTGTGGTACCTGAGCATGATGCTGGAGGAATCTAAAAATAAATAAGTAGGTTTACACCAGGGAAGGGAAGTGTGTGCCTGGAGAGAGGGGCTTCCTGGAGAGAGGAATAGGAGCCAAATCAGGAAATGGCTTGTATGGCTGTTGTATTGAATAGGATTAGATTTTCTGCATATAAAACAATGACAAGAAACTAAAATGACAGTGGTTTAAACACATAGGGTTTATTTTTCCTTTCTCATAAAAGAACCAAAGGTAGCCAGCCTAGGCTTCCCATATGGTGATTCCACAATATAAACAGAATCCAAGCTCCTCTCTTTCAGGCTTTCCATCCACAGAGCCTGTGGTCTCCATCCTGAAGACCACCTTATGTTCTAAGGTGGCTACTGAACTGCCAGCCATCACATCCATTTTATTTAAAGGAACAAGAGAAAGGCAGAAGGGTCATGAAGTCATCTGTGCTCCTTTCAAAGAACCTTCTTGGAGATTTGCACCTACATCTTATTGGCCAGGGGTTAGTTATCTAGCTGCAAGAAATGAGGGGAGGTGGGAGTTTGTAGAACAGAAAACTTCATTTCAGCAAGGTGTTCAAAGATCAGTAGGAATTTGCCCATCAGAGAAAGGGAATAGGGTGTTCCAGGAAGAAGCAGCAGCAGGTGCAAAGATGTGCACATATAAAGGAGCATACGCTTTTGGAAGACAGTGAATAGGTATGGCCGGCTTGAGGGTAGACTGTGTGTGTGTGTGTACACAAAATGTGTATGTACACGTGTGTCTGTACATATTTGTGTCATATATGTGGGGAAGGATTAGGAGGGGTTCTGAGAGGGAGGATAGGGCAACTATGAGGGACTGGAGGGAGTTTGGACTTGATTCTGCAGGAAAGGGCAAATCCTATAGACTTTCAGAGGGTATGTTAACCAGATTTGGGTTTTAGGAAGGTCAGTCTGAGCACTCAGGACAGGGAGAGAAAGCGGGGGATGGGAGTACTGGTGTCAAAATGCATGCCTCTTATTCAAGGGGCAGTGAGGGAGCATGAGACAAACTAGGATGGGTGCTGGGGTCAGGGGAATGAAGCTGGCTTGGAGGGAAGGGTCCATGTTGTCGAGCCCAGAGACCTGCTGTGGTAAGCAACAGGGAGCCACTACAGGTTTGGGAGGAGGATTTTCCCACAACTAGTGGGGACACGTCTTCAGCAGGGGTGCTTGCTCTGGCTTTTGGAGGAAAGAAAAAAGGAAACTCCCTTTTTTTTTTTTTTTTTTTTTACCAAGTATTCTGTCTCCTGGGCTTCCCTGGTGACTTGGTGGTAAAGAATCCACCTGTCAATGCAGGAGACATAAGTTGGATTACTGGGTCAGGAAGAGCTCCTGGAGTAGGAAATGGCAACTCACTCTAGTAATCTTGCCTGGGAAATCCCATGGACAGAGGCGCCTGAAGGACTACAGTCTATGGGGTCTCTAAAGAGTCAGCCATGACTGAGTGACTGAACAACTCTCTCTACTAGGCTTACTGCCTCTTATCTCCTTTGGCAGATCTTCAAATGAAAACATAGAGAGGTTAAGCAACAAGTCCATAGTCACACAGCTAGGAAGTGGCCGAACCAGAGAAGCCAGTTCTGCCTTACCTCTGACCCTGGAGGAACCTGATTCTGTGTCATGGACGGGTGGCTTTTCCTCTGCAGGGTTATTTTGTTTTACATGACATGGGATTTGACCCACATGTCATCTGTGATCCAATCTGGTGACAAGCCTTGTATTCAGAGCTTCCTTTACATACGCTTATTCAGGTGAGCGCAGATGAGTCTCCTGCTGAGGCAGTGTGACCTAGAAGACAGGGGGGGACAGTCTGGTCCTAGCCTGTGACTACACGGGTGGCCTAGGAGCCAGCTTCCTGCTCCGAGTGTCCTTTCCAGTGAACTAGAGGGTTCAGACTAGAAGAATATTTCCCAAATTGTCTGTGTTTTCCACCATCACAATTCATGTCGCATTAGCTTGTCCCCTACACTGTTTTTTAAATTCTTCTTTGAATATATTTACATTGATTTTTTTTTTTCCATCCAGTTTTGACCTAAACATGGGTCTGTAAAGGGCTTCCCTGGTAGCTCAGACAGTAAAGCATCTGCCTACAATGCAGAAGACCTGGGTGTGATGCCTGGGTTGGGAACGTCCCCTGGAGAAGGAAATGGCAACTCACTCTAGTACTCTTGCCTAGAAAATTCCATGGACGGAGGATCCCGGTAGGCTACAGTTCATGGGGTCACAAAGAATTGGACATGACTGAGCAACTTCACTTTCTCTCTTTTCTTTTGAGTCTGTAAAATCATGGGTTTATTTTGATTTGATTTTCTCTGAGTAACATTAAAATAAACTCATAACTATAAATAAAACACAAAAGTTTGCCTTCCTAACAATCTGACTCTTTGCAACTGCATGGACTGTAGCCCTCAAGACTCCTCTGTCCACGGAATTTTACAAGCAAGAATTCTGGAGTAAGTAACCATTGCCTTCTCCAGGGGTTCTTCCCTATCCAGAGATTGAACCCGGGTCTCCCGAATCTCAGGTAGATTCTTTACCATCTGAGTCACCAGGGAAGTCCAATAGTAATAATAACAGCTAAGAAAAGTTGAGCTGCACTTGCCTAAGCAGAGTAATCTGTGAGCTCAGTTTGTCTTCAATTTATCTTCAAAATAACTCTGTGAGGTCAGTAACTTTTTAGTCCCATTTCACAGATGAGGAAACTGATAGACAGAGTGACTGTGTAATGTGCCCAAGATCACATAGCTAGATCAACCTCAGATAATCTTATAATTGGCCAACAGTACCCGATCCCCATCTTAGGAAGCTCAAGGCAAGGTCTGGCTTGTCTGAGGAGCCACAATACTACAATGGATTTTGCTGCAGTGGGATTAGTGATGTGTGTGTGAAGTGAGCTAGCCCTCTGTGACCACAGTCCAGGAAAGGAGGTGGTACCTTAAGAGGCAAGGAGTGGAAGGATGATGAGGGACAGGGAGCAGAGAGGTGAGGTGGCTCCAGGGTTTTGCTCTGGTGTCCCTCTGAGAGGAAAAGACTGGATTGGCAGAAGATAGGGGACTCTGCTGACGTGAGAAGAAGGCCGGGCTCAGCTGCTGAGCGAGTTGAGATGAAGGACAGAGAAGCAGCTGATTAACATGCCCTCCTTTCCATGGGCAAGTTTATAGGCACTTACTTGGAGTTTTCCTTATGCCATTAGCTATCCATTGCTAGCAGAATGATTTACACCATTCCCAGCTTTTTCACATTTCACTTCCATGGATGAGATATAATATGGAGAAACCCTTGTGCCCAGGGCACTAATTACCTGGACCACGTCCCAGGACGCCGTTGCTAGCAGGAGGCCTGGTGACTCACCTGTGCTTCCCTGTAACAAGTGGACCTGGCCGGGCCCCAGAGCACATCAGAGCTGCAGGACCCACTGCGCTTTGTCACCAGCTGGGAAGGGGAACCACCTGGCTGTCCCGCTCAGGCTTCTCTCTCCCTCGTCCCCACAGGGTCCCTGGCTCCTGACCTGTGAGGGGTCACTGGCTGGGTTACTTTGCCTCTCGGGGTCAGTGCTCATCTGGTAGCAGCCCGAACAGTCTCCTAGTGATTTTGAGACGTTCTCCAAGGGGTCTCCCATATACCCACCCTGCTCATCAGCTGTGGTCCCCACAGGCATCTGTTGACTTCCTCCCTTCCTGCTCCGGCTCCCACTTATGCACATCTACCCTCCTTGAAGCTGCTCAGAGAAGCTTCATTCTTGCCTCCACCTAGCAGGTGGTGGCCACATGTTGCCAGGGGGCTTGGTCTGGACAGTCCCAAGGCCTCCAGTCCTCAGACACAGGACAACCAGGACATTGGACAGAGATAAGAGGCTAGGGAGAGAGAGAGGTGGCACTTTATCCCCTGAGTCCCAAAGTAGTGTTGCTTGGGCCCAGAGTCACAGGAAACCTCTCTCGAGTAGTTCTGTTGTCTTCTGTCTCTGACCTCTCCCTTTGCAGGAGCTCAGAACTGGCCAGAGGACCTAGGGGCATCCACTCTGCCCCTTACTTATTTCTCTCACTACCTCTGCTCTGATCCTCACCCCAAATCCTCCTTTCCCAGCTTGAAAATCCCCTTGCATACGGGTGGAACCTCACACAGAGTGGTGTGCTGTGTCTGTGGAAGGGTCCTAAGCATATGTGGGGAGAGGTTATTGTCCAGGTCTGTGCTGTCCAGTATGGTAATCCCTTGAAATGTAACTAGTGCAACCATGGGACTGGATTTTTAAGAAATTTTCATTTACATTTGAATTTAGAAAATAAAGCAGCATAGGAACTTCCCTGATGGTCTGGTGGTTAAGAATCTGCTTTCCAGTGCAGGGGATGCTGGTTCCATTGCTGGTTGGGAAACTAAGATGCCACATGCCAAGGGGCAGCTAAGCCCATGAGCTGCAACAGAGAGCCTGTGTGCCTCAACTAAGACCCAATGCAGCCAAAAATATATAAATAAATAAATATTTGAGAAGGAAAAGAAGAAAAGAAAGCAGCATAGAACACTTTCTCGTGAAATACAACTTTATTATTTTTGAAGTATTACAGTTCACTTTTTAACCTCCGGTAAGATGTTACTATTGTGTACAGTGCATATGTCAGATGCCAGAATTGCTTCTAGTGCCTCATTAATCATTTTTTTATTTCTCAATGAAATGAGAATATTTTGGATATGTGAGTTCAATGAAATATATCACTAACATTAGTTTCACCTTGTTTCTTTTCCCTTTTTTAACGTGTCTATGAGACATTTACTTGTATCACTCATACTGTATTTTTATTGGACAGTGTGGATCTAGAGCAGAAATTGGCACGCTTTTCCCATAAAAGGCCAGATAGTAAATATTTTGGGCTTTGTGGGACATCTGGTCTCTGGCACAGTTACTCAGCTCTGCCGTTGTAATGCTAAAGCAGCCATAAACAATACAGAAGTGAATGAATGAGCTGTGTTCCAATAAAGCTTTATTTATAAAAGTAGGTGGCAGGTTGAATTTTATCTGGATGCTCTCACCTGCAGACACCAGCTCTAGAGTCATAGTAGGCAATAGGAAGTGAAGTGTAAATGTGAAACTGGAACTGGTAAGGGTTAAAGGAGCATCCTAAAGGATGGGCTGAGAAGGAAGGACAGGCCCTGAGCAGAGGATGGAGTAAGAAAAGTCCTCCTGAAAGATAATGCGGGAAAGAAAACTCAGCTGCTGAGTGCCGAGCGTGTGCTGGGCATTTTTCACATATTTACTTGTATTGACTACGTTAATCCTCTCAACAAAACTGGAGGGTGGATTTTTATTGTTTTCAGTTGCTAAATCTTGTCCAACCCTTTGTGAGCCCATGGACTGCAGTATGCCAGGCTCCTCTGTCCTCCAGTGTCTTCCAGAGTTTGATCAAATTCATGTTCATCAAGTCAGTAATGCTATCTAACCATCTTATCCTCTGCTGCCCCCTTCTCCTTTTGCCTTCAGTCCTTCTCAACATCAAGGTCTTTTTCAGTGACTCAACTCTTCACATCAGGTGGCCAAAGTATTGACGCTTCAGCATCAGTCCTTCAAATGAATATTCAGTATTGATTTCCTTTAGGATTGACTGGTTGATCTCCTTGCTGTCCAAGACTCTCAAGAGTCTTCTCCAGCACCACAATTCAAAACCATCAATTCTTTGGCACTCAGCCTTCTTTATGGTCCAACTCTCACATCTGTACTTGACTACTGAAAAAATCATAACTTTGACTCCTCAGACCTTTGTGAACAGACTGATGTCTCTGCTTTTAAATATGCTGTCTAGGTTTGTCATAGCTTTCCTTCCAAAGAATAAGCATCTTTTAATTTTACTCACCATCCTCAGTGATTTTGAAGCCCAAGAAAATAACATCTGTCACTGCTTCCACTTTTTCCCCTTCTCTTTGCCATGAAGTGATGGGACTAGATGCCATGGTCTTAGTTTTTTTTAGTGTTAAGTTTCTAGTCAGCTGTTTCACTCTCCTCTTTCACCCTCATCAAGAAGCTCTTACCAGTACCATAATTAGTTTTCTAGATGAGGCACCAGGACGCATGCCCAGGCAGCCTGGCTCAGAGCCTGTGCTCTCTCCTGCTTCTTATGTGCTGCATCCCTTCCTCACTGCATCTCCCAACATTCTTTTTTTTTTAAAATTATTTATTTATTTTGGCTGCATTGGGTCTTCGTTGCTTAGTGTGGGCTTTCTCTGGTTGTGGTGAGCAGGGGCTGCTCTTTGCTGGGGTGCATGGACTTCTCATTGTGGTGATTTCTCTTGTTGTGGAGCACAGTCTCTAGGCATGCAGGCTTCAGTAGTTGCAGCACTTGGGCTCAGCAGTTGTGATGCACAGGCTTAGTTGCTCCGCAGCATGTGGGGTCTTCCCAGACCAGGGATGTGTGTCCCCTGCATTGGCAGGCAGATTCTTATCCACTGTGCCACCAGGGAAGTCCTTCCCAACACTCTTATGAGGTGGGTGTTAGGAACCTAATTTCAGATGAGCACCTGGGACTGAGTGGGGACCAGAACTTGCCTGACCTCCACATCTGTACCTGAGCCTACTCTTGGTCCTAGGGCACCTGCCTTCCAGGTGTCCATACTCCTTCTGATGTGTGTCTCCTTGCAAGGAATGCTCTTGTCTGTGAAGCCAGGTCTTCATGCCTCCTTGTTCAGGGCGTTGAATTCCTGGCCCATGTGGTGAAGGTGATGTCTTTCGGTGGGGGTCAGATGCTCTTCCCGCTCGTGCTGGATGCTGGTGGGAGCCCCTAGGGGATTGGGAGCTGGCTGGGCTCCTTGTCACCTCCTGTCCTCATCATGGGCCAAAGAAAGGAAGGTCGCACCTTGATAATCCACTTGAAAAAGTCCCTTGACTTCATGCTTTTCAGTTACTTTTCTCCTGGATTCTTACTGATTCAAAGAAGCCACAAAGAGCCTGGAATACATGACACCAGAGAAGCATTTTTCAATACACATATATAAGTCAAACAAAATTGGTAGCACAGTTTGTATACAGCTTTATATTCTAGTTTTTGGTCTCATTTAATGTTATCAGGGGCAGTTTCCCACACCAATAAATATTTTCAAAAACAGAAGTTTTCGCATCCTCCTAGTGTTCCAGTTTGTAGAGTTTTTATCATTTACTTAACCATCCTTGGTGGATATTTAGGTTGTTTCCAGTGTTTTGCTGTTATAAATAATACTGTGATCTCTGTCTTTGAACCCGAATCGTTGATCTCTTCTGCTGTTGATCCATTTTAGATTCCTAGGAATGGAATTGCTTAAAGGATGCAAAATTCTGAATCTGGAGCCCCGTTTCCTCAGTCATTCCTTACCTCCTCAGTCAGTCGTAGGGCCCCTTGGGCTGATCAGATAATGGCAGATGACATGCTGGAGAAGAGAAAGCAGCAGAAGGAGCTGAACTGCTCTTTATGCAGAAGGGTCTGGAGGTACGGCAAGAAGAGAGAGGTCCTAGAGGAAAGACGAGCTGAGAAGAGCTCGACTAGAAGGAGGGGGGCTGAAGAAGAGTTGGCAGGTGTAAGAGACAGGAGGGAGCCACCTGAGCGGCTGCCCCATGGAGTGATCCTTGCACACAAGAGAAGGAGGCTGCAGGTGTTGAAGAAACTTGGCTGTGACTCATGCTGGGTAATTTCCATTTGCTACTTTCTTGGGAGAGCTCAGTCAAGAATCAGTCAAAACTTGGGGAGCTCAGTTTGTACTTCTTTTGGATGGAACACCATGCCAGGATGGGCATTCAGATCCAGTTTTATTTAAGTTACAGGGCTTTGATAGAGATTATTGAATTACCAGCTCTCCCCCCCAAAATTGTGAAAACTTGAGCTCTAATCAGGAGCCTGTTTCATGACACCTTCCTTAAAATGACTAATAATTTCTCAAGAGCAGTTTCTATGTAAACTAGGATGTGATGGTAAGAAGACTACACTAGAATTTATGAAGCTTAATTGTAAGCCAAGATCTGATTAATTTACTTGAGCAAGTCATGGAATCACTCAGGTCTCTGTCCCATTATTTATGTCAGCAGCTGGCCTAACCTAGCCTTTCTCAGTGTGGGGTGCTGCTACTGCACTCCTCAGCATCCCCAGACTGCCCCCACCCAGCCAGTGTTAAGAGCCGTAAGTCTGGAGTGATCTCTCTGCCTATTCTGTGTCCAAGGATTCTTCCAGAGTGGTGCCGATTGATGGAAACATGATGTGAGTCCCCAGTGGGAATCACACGTATCATTTAAAGCTTTCTGGTCACCACATTAAAAAAAGTAAAAGGAAACAGTTGAAATCAATTTTAATAATGCATTTTCTTTAACACAACATATCCAAAATGATATTATTTCAACATCATCAATATTAAAAAGTTAATACGCTATTTGACATTCTTTTTTTTTTTTTTAATACTATGTCTTCAGATGCCAGTGTGTTTTTTACCTTTAGAGCAAATTGCAATGTGGACCAGCCATGTTTCAATAGCCACAGGTGGTTTGTGGCTTCCATATCAGGCAACATAGCCCTACAGCCTGGAGTTCACCCTCCCCAGTAGCAGCCCAAGGTGGGGGGGCAGGCAGGGGGGGTGGGATCCGGGGCTTCCTGATAGAATGATGCTCTCCAGAAGCACCGCTGCCTCTGCAGGCTTCAGGTTGCCCGGGGCAACTCAGCCTGATTTGATCACGTGTCTCTCAGCCCCTCTGCAGACCCAGAATCCCCATCCTTCCTCTGCAGGAATATGCAGACCCAGGCAGCTTTTCACTCATAAGCCCTGGAAGCCAAAGGATCAGGTTCTATGCCCTTCCCCAGGTAATGGGCTACTTGCCACATCCCACACCTCTGTTTGCAAAGAGCTTCCTTCCATAATTCTGGCCATGCCCATTTACCTGATTGACAAATGCAAGGACAGTGACTGTCATCAATTCTGGAGGGACTTACATCCCCTCACCCCCCCATTTTAAAGGGATCTCTGTCCTCAATGGATGATTTTCATTTAAAAAAATTTTTATGTATGTGTTTATTGGCTGCTCTGGGTCTTTGTTGCTGTGCTCAGGCTTTCTCTAGTTTTGGAGAGAGGTGGTCACTCTCTAGTTGTGGTGCACAGGCTTCTCCTGTTGTGGAGCACAGGCTGTGATGGGCGGGCTCAATAACTGTGGCTCAAGGGTTCTAGAGCAGTAGGACCCCGTGGCTCACTAGTTGTGATGCACAGGCTTGGTTGCTCCGAGGCACATGGGATCTTCTCGGACCAGGGATAGAACTGGTGTCCCTTGCATTGCAAGGCGAATTCTTAATCGCTGGACCACCTGAGAAGCCCTCAGTGGATGATTTTCTGGTCCTGTCATTCTGAAGAACAACCATAAACACCACCTCCAGCAAGGCAGCCTGCTATCTTTACAAAACAGGGCTGAAGCCGACCACCTTGAGGGTCTCCTCCATCCTCAGCCATCCTTATGCTGTTATTCTCATGACCCCCATGCTCTCAGGAAGCTTGGGGGAAAGATGATCCTGTATTTTTTTGTTCCCTTTGCATTAAAGAACAGTGACTGGAGAGTGTCCTGAACATGCCTGGTGGCTGCAGGATTGCCCCCCATCAGCATATATTGCTCTGCAAGCCCCTCACCCTGCAGTGCCCAGCCGCCCTCCTTCCCACTCTCCTTTTGTCGTGTGGCACACGGAGATATTATTTATTGTAGCATTCTGACAAATAAAAGCCATTCTTCTGATTTACAACCCTGCAGCCTCCTCTCTTTGAGTCAGTGTGTGATTCATCTCTTTAATGCGATACTTCCGAAGCGTGCGGCTCACCCGGGGGATGAGTGTGGAGTGAGCCCTTCCTGCCAGCAGCCTGCCCCCTCAGGCTCCTCTCCGCTCTCCTGACCCCAGCACCCACGCCACACAAACACCCAGCCTGGGGCAGCCGCTGCCAAAGCGCTTAAGTTTTCCTGCCTTGATTCTGCCCTGCGTGTTATTCTATGCTGGGTCCTAGGAGGATGTGGCAGGTCCCTGAGAACAAACACTGATTCACATCCAGCTGCAGCCCCAAAAGTTCAACTTGGTTTGGGAGGTCTAGGTTTAAAAAACATGTCCTGGGCACTGGGAAGACCCCTTGCTGGAAGGGACAGTGTTAGAGAGGGAGGCCACCCTTGCCCCTCACGGGCCTTGTCTAGGCTTTTCATTCTGATCTGGTTACATAATCCCCTAAGTGCTTTGTGGGGGCTCCAATGATTTCCCTTGGTTAATTACTCATTCACTCACTGATTCACTCAATAAACAGTCATTAAATTTCTCTCTATGCTCACATTGCTCTTTTTTTAAATTGTGATGAAATATATATAACCTAAAATGTATCCTTTTAACCACACTGAAGTGTACAGATCAGTGGCATTAACTAGATTCCCACTGATGGACAGCCACACCACTGTTCATTTCCGGAATGGTTTTCATCTTGCATAACCAAACTCTGTCCCCATGGAACACTGCCTTTCCGTCCCCCACATCCCTTCAGCCCCTGGCATCCACCATCCTACTTTCTGCCTCTATGTAGGACTTTAGGTATCTCACATAAGTGGAATCACACCGTATCTGTCCTTTTTGACTGACTTATTTCACTTAGCTCAGTGGCCTCGTGGTTTATCCATGTTGTAGCAGGTTTCAGAATTTCCTTCATTTTTAAGGCTGTATGCTATTCCGTTGTATGGCTCTACCACAGTTTGTTTATCTATTCACCCGTCGATGGACACTTGGGTTGCTTGCACCTTTTGGCTGTTGTGCACATGCTTCTTGATACTGGGTGTATCTAGATGCACAGATATTCTTTGCCCTTGTTGGGTTTCCCAGGGTAGGGGAGGAAGGCTGAACCCTCATGGAACAGGAAATGGCTGCAGCAGAGAACATCATGGGGCCAGAGGAGAGGGCTGAGCTAAAACACAGCAGGAAGGCTGATGATAGCAGGAAAAGACCGAGAACTGAGATTTAAAGGGAGACAGAAGGACATTGCAGCAAAAGGAAGAGCATGTGCAAATGTTCAGAGGCAAGAAAATCTGGATTTCTTCCAAACTTGTCAGTCGTGGGGCCTGGCTTCAGGCAAGGAGGAATCGGGAGCAGCAAAGGAGACTGGGGTCGTGGGTGGAAGGGGGGCCCATCACTAGGGGCTGGCATACTTTTCTGTGTCCCATTGACCTTGAGAAACCACGGGAGGGTTGTCAGGAGCCCTCAGGAGGTGGAAGCGCCCACCCTGTGGCTGGTGGAAGATGGCCTTCGTGTGAAAAAGACCTCGGAGGTTGGAGAAAAAAATTGCTACCATAGTCTGGTGAGAAAAAAGAGTGTGGAATGGAAGCAGTTGAGTGGGGAGGATGGGGCAGTCTCTCTTTAGGAGGAAGAGATGGAAACAGGAGTCATTGGATGGGTTCTCCTTTCGTGTCAACAGCATTTATTGAGCTGGGTGAAATGGCATTTATGGTTTAGTGTGGAATGGGCAGGAGAGTGGAACTGATAGTGAGTTGGTATCTGACTTGGATCATCCATTGTCATGAGGGTAACTCTCCCTGCCTGGTTGCAGGGACTCCCTGGCTATCAGGGACCTTAGGCATGGTATGGCTCAAGTTCTGATTTTACAAAAAAGAGAAGAAAAGCTCAAAGAGGTGTCTGATCGACCCAAATGCGCACAGCCAGCCCATCTCCTCCCTCAGGTTAGCTCTAAAGCCACATGAAATGGCTCTCTCCACTACACACCCCTTCTGTTTTAAGAGCTTTTTATTGCCAGTAACCCCTGGGAGATCCAAAGTCTTTAGCAAAATTACAAACAATGGGGAAGCAAGAACTTGTAATTAAAATTCTCAGTTTTGTTATCCTTGCTCTTCATTAAACCTTGGTGGAGCTCAGCCAGCCAGCACACTTTTCTTGCACAGGCACTTGCCTTGGTTATCTCTGGGGAGAAGGCCCCTGCTTCTGTCTTGAGAATCAACCCCATGCTATCTTTTTCTGCCTTACTTAACCCAGAGCTGCTCCTGGCTCATGGGAAGCCCTCGGTGTGTGTTCTGGCACTGTGGTTGCTGATTCAGGCTGTTCAGATCCCAGGGACCCAACAGGATCAGGTTGATCTCTCTGGGGTCAAGTGGCACCTCCAGTTCCTTTCTTTTTATTATTATTATTTTTGTTTATTTTAAAGTTTTATTGGAGTATAGCTGATTTACACCGGAGGAGGGCATGGCAACTCACTCCAGTATTCTTGCCTGGTGAATCCCCATGGACAGAGGAGCCTGACGTGCTACAGTCCATGGGGTCGCAGAGTCAGACACGACTGAGCGACTAAGCATAGCGCAGCTGATTTACAATGTGTTAGCTTAGGGATACAGCATTGTTGTTGTTCAGTTGCTCAGTCGTGTCCAACCCTTTGCAACCACATGGACTGTAGCACGCCAAGCTTCCCTGTCCTTCACCATCTCCCAGAGCTTGCTCAAACTCATGTCCATTGAGTCAGTGATGCCGTTCAACCATCTCGTCTTCTGTCATCCCCTTCTCCTCCCTTTCCTCCTCTATACAACATAGTGATTCAGTTATGTTGTTGTTGAGTCGCTAAGTCATGCCTGACTCTTTGTGACCCCATGGACTGTAGGCTCTTCCATCCATGGGATTTCCCAGGCAAGAATACTGGAGTGGATTGCCATTTCCTTCTCCAGAAGATCTTCCTGACCCAGGGATCCAACTCGTTTCTCCTGAATTGGCAGGTGGATTCTTTATTGCTGAGTTCCTCCAAGGAACGGAGTCAGGTATATATTCACATATATTCATTCTTTTTCAGATTCTTTTCCCATAAAGGAATCCAGCTCCTCTCTGCATCTGCTCCTGCTCTCTGCTCTGGTTTGATTTTGGGTGGGAGGAAGATCTCCATATTTCCCCCAGCACTTCCTGCAGGGGTATCAAAGGGACATGCTTTGATACAGACTGTTAGACTATTATATTGACCCCTGATTTGGCTACTTTAAGAAAGACACAGAAGAGCCCCAGAGTCAGTCTCAGATCTGCCCTGGCCCCCTGGCCCTCACCTGGTTTGACTCTCACCTGGCTAAGTTGTGGCTTGTCTGGGTCCCTCTGTAGGTGCCCTGACTCTTTCCTGGGATTCCTAGTGGCCGCTGCTCCCCCTTGGCATTGGCCTTTGGCACCTGGTCCTTTTGGCACATGCCTCCACTTGGCAGACGGTGACCTGGCCTGGCCTCATCCACCTCCCCGTCACCCCAGGTCCTGTGACTGGCCCGGCTCTCTCTGCCTCTCGGGGGAGCCTCTCTGCACAGTGTGAGCTGGTTGCTGTCTCCTTGGGCCCCTCCGTCGAGATTCACAGCTGCTGCTTCTCTTTTTGTTTCTGCAGTCTGGTTCTCTCTATCCTGATGGTTCTGAAACCTTGCCACTGGCTCCAGAGTCAGGCTGGTTCTCCATCAGGAAACTGTCCTGAGTGTGTCTCTGGGCCTACTATGTCATTTCACTTACTCTTTTCCAAGACCGTTATCTCCATATTAAGATGAGGAAAAAGATTCAGAGAGGTTGTGTCATTTGCCCAAGAGCACCAGCAGGGGCTCAAACCTACATCTGTCTGACCCCGAACCTGGGCCATTTTCATTTCCTCTCCATGCAGCAAGCAGAGGAGAAAGTAGGAGAAAAGACTTCCTTACATTAGTAATTTTCCACTAATACTTGCTGAGCATTACTCCATGTGCTCTTTGCACGTGTAATTCATTTGCTGTCACAGCAGCCCCTGTGATAGATACCACTGTATCTCCATTTCCCAGTAAAAGACACCAAGTCACAAAGAGCCATTTGCCCAGGCTTCCCAGGTAGGAAATAGTGGAGCTAAAATTCGAATCCAAGCAGTCTGACTCCAAAGCCAGCAAGCCCCTCTCCTTGGCACTAGGAGGACATGGGGATGTGGGGAAGAGTCAGATGCATCTGGGCAACTGATGCCCTTTGGGAAGATCCCAGCCGGTGGGGGTGGGAGGAAGGCCAGACAGGCAGCAGGGTCAGGGCTGTGACCAGAGTGACCCTGGCAGGTGGGCATCGTCTGGTGTCAGAGAGTCTGAAGCAGAGCGTGGCGGCCCAGGCACAGAGACGCAGGTGGGAGTTGACGGGCTCAGCTGTCAATATGAGCATATTCCTCGATAGACCAAGCACCCTTCTGCCTTGGGCCACGTGCATGTCCTGTTCCTTCTTCCTGTGATGCTCTTCCCCCAGACACACACCTGGCCTGCTCCCCCTCACCCTTTCTGTGTCTTCTCAGGAGTCTCCTCCAAGAGGTCTTTCTTACCACACTAACATGGGGCTTCCATCACGTTCCATCCCCTTTCCTGTTGTATTTATCTTCTCACCACTTACCACCTGTTGACATTTATTCATTTGTCTCTTTCACTAGAATATAAACTCTCTAAGGGAAGGGACCTAATTTTTCCCTCTAGGGTATGCCCAGTCTCTAGGGTAGTGCCCAGCTCCTATTCCTGCTCAGGCAATATTTCTTTTCTTTTTTTTGAAAAAAGAGCCATTTGCCAGGCTTCTTCCCATGTAGGAAATGAGGTCCTGCCTTGACCTCTGGCTCTGATTTACAATATTGTGTTAGTTTCAGGTGTACGGCAAACTACATATGTATATCTCTATATTCTTTCTTTCAGATTCTTTTCCATTATAGTTTATCACAAGATATTGAATATAGTTCCCTCTGCTGTACAGTAAATTGGGCAATATTTCTTGTACGAGTGAACGAATGAATGAGTGAATGAGACAAGTCCCTAGAACTGAGATCGAGTGTCAGAGCAGGACCTGTTGTCAGCTGACCTGCCTCACCCCTAGCAATGTGGTTAGATTCCTGAGCCCGGAGCAAGGCTGAGCCCATCCATACCTGGGGATCAGGGGGGCTCAGCTACACTGTCACTTCAGGTGCTTTCACCAGTGACCCTCAGCAGCCAGGCCAGTGTGAGCTCAAGACGCTGGGTGGTGGGCATCTGGGACCCCCCACAGGGCCTGCAAGGCCACCTGCTCCTCACTGCGTATCTGGAACAGTACCAAAGGGAAGTGTGTTCTCCTCTCTTGCAGGCTGAGAATGGCCAATCAGGAGGAGCTCTGGTCACTATGGGGGCGGAACAGCCCCAGTCCGCTCAAACTCCAGGGAATGACAAGCACCCCCTTGGCTCGGCTCCTCTACTGTACTAGTTATGGAAGATGAGGGAAAAGTCATCTTTTGTGTCACTGCCTGACTGACAGCATCACCTGCCATCTCTGAGCCTTTGCTGAATGTTCTAGAATGTAAGCTTTAGGGAGATAGGGATTCTGTGGGCTGTGTACAGTGACTGACATGCAGTGGCTGCTCTGGAACCTGTCAAATGAATGGGTTGTTGAATGGTGACGTGGTCCTCAATGAGGCTCTCAGTAACCCTGGTGTCCACTGCTTTTGTGGGGCCACCTTCTACCCATGCCCAGCATCTCTGGGTTCTTCACAGAGGGTGAGGGAAGATGCACGTGGTGTGTAGTACAATGTCTGACATGGAGGGGTCCTCAGCAGACATTAACTCTTGTGATGAGCTACTGCTCCCATTTGGAGGATAATGACATTGAACTTGGTGAGGTCTATAAGTGACCTACATTGACCTCTAGCCCAAAGCTCTTTCCCCTGCATGTCCAGAAAGTGCACACATTTGAGTGGTGACCTGTCATTTGAGCTTACTCGATCAATCCCCAGTGGAATGTTCGGCTACATAATATTAATAGTGAACTATCAGGGACCAGGGATCCGGCTTCCCTTGGTGATGGGTTTGGGGATTAACAAGCAGGCTTGTGGCTTTGTTGGCCCATCCCACTGGGCCTGGAGCCGGGGGTGAGGGGCCGGAGAGAGTCCTGGGCACACAGCCGTGATTCTGCAAGCAGACAAACACCCAGTGTTCCTGCAGACAGGCCACAGAGATGGAGCTGCGTGGCCAGAACAGCTGGGCGGAGGCTGGTGGCAGGAGGCAGTGTGAGGCCCCGCATTGTTCCTGGAAGGTCATGGGGACTATCAGAAACATAGAGAAGCCCCTTTCCTTTCCCTCTGGGCTGCAGCCCAGGATTCAGAGCTTCCTGCTCGCCGGCCAAGGAGAGCCACCGGGAGAGCCCAGCTCAGCTCTTGCACCGAGACTGGCAGGCGACCAGCAGCCCAGACTGCCCAGCCTGAGTCAGGGCCTCTTCACTCCCACAGCCCTCCAGCGGGCTCAGGGGTGGCTGCAGGGCAGAGAACCCGAACCAGGAGTCTGAGTCCCCAGCTTTGGTCCTTGTGCTGCTGCTCAATGTCGTGTGGCCTTGGGTGGCCTTCCTTCTGCCCCCTGGGTGTCCTCCCAGAGCTGCCCTGGAGCTCAGAGAAGGACTTAGTTCCACATCTGCCCCCTCATGTATGTGCCACACACAGTAAGGTTTCTGGTTAAGAAAGAAAGAGGGGAACAAATAGCATGCACTCCCTAATTATGTGAAGCAGCTAGGGGGCTTTCCAGAATGACGGCAGAGTGAGTGCCTGATGGTCTCTGAATGAACAAGAGTCAGAAATGGAGACGGAAATACCTTCCTAATGCAAGCAGATGACAGCCTCATGCCCCAACCCTAGAGGCTGTCTTGAAGCGATGGAATCTGGGCGAAGTGACAAGGCCACCGAAAAGCCAGCACCGACCTGGATGACGGTCACAGCCTCACCTGCACCCTCATCTCTTCAGCTGCTAAGGACAGGTCACCTTTCAGAAACACACAGGCAGAAAGACTCAAAGCCGGGCCCCGGTCCCCCAGGGCCAGCAGTGGGAGGGGACTACCTCTGGTCCAGATCAGCCTGGCCGGTCCCCCAGCCTGTGCTCACACACCCACGTGGGCACACCCATTGCCCTCAACTCTGGCTCAAGTGGGGACACAGCCCAGTGTTGCCCAGCACAAGGGGCCTGCTCAGGAAATGTCCGCGCACCTGAACTCATCACCTCTCAAGGCTCTGACCTTTTCTCCATGGACATGTGGCAGGTGTTCTGGGTCCCCAGCATCAATGACAGGACAGTTCTTGTCCTTAGAAAACTCTAGAGTCCATTAGATTGTTCTTTTGTGAACCATGTGGGCAGAGCCTGATTGGGCAGCCTCTTTTCTTTTGTCCACATTCTGACTGAAGACTTTGTTTAAATGCCAAGGGGCTCATCCCTTTATCATTGTTACTGCAACTGCAAGAAGCCTAAACATGTAGATTTCCCCTTGCACCACATCCTCTGTGATCTGTTCATCACTGACAATGAACACTTGGCACTGGGCGCAGGACACATGGGATACATGTAACTGTGTCCCCACGTAACTCCTGGGACAGTTCCAGGAGCTCTCCAAAACCAGGCAGGCAGAGTCTGGGGATGTCAGGTTATTTGTAGAGTAACCTGCTGGTCCTTCTGGTGGTTTGACGTCAGGAGCAATGTGGCTTATTTTGCCACACTGTGGATCCATGAAATCGTGAAATGTCCATGTTGGAAGCTCAGGTATCAAAATTGCTCCCTTCATTCCCTTGGAGTCCTCAAGTGATCTGAAAGAGTGCCAGTTTCTGGTAACTTAGATTCTGAAGCCAACAACTCTGCTTGAAAGAACAATATAATGTCTAAAGCTCCTCATATGGCAATCTGTCTTAACTCAGGTTTATATGCTCCACAGAAATTTCTTCTCCCACAATGACAACTAAAAGGAGAGGGGTTTGATGTTTGTCTTGTATTAAGAACACTATGGTTGGCTGGCTGGCTAGCTGACTGGGTGGGTGGATGGATAGAGAGAGAGAAAAACAGTGAGTGAGTGTTTCAAAGTTTTCATGCTTCAACACCTGAAAACAGAATGTGCTTTAGTTATTCTATTTACCAAAAATAAGTAATTGTGAAACTTAACTATGGGAAAATTCACACATGATCTGAGTTGGATGCAGTGCTCCTAAGATCCCATCTCTAAAATATATTCTTTTATCATTCTCTGAATTGAATCATTCCTTTTATTAGGCAAAAAGTGTTTTTTACCCCCTATTTCCGAATAATCTACCCAGAAACTCTGGAGTCCATATACAGTCCATGGTTTATCGATTATAAGACTTTTTGAAAACTTTATGTAAAAATATTTCAGGAAAATCCAAATAGCTGCTAAGTAAGTGTCCATTATGTGCCTGAATTCTTTCTCAGAAATGGTGTTTAACTGAAAGTAACAGACCTTTAAATCTAAGACTCAATTCATTTTTATTCTTAAAATTTTCAAAGCATTCTTTCTCCTAGTGTATCAGTCAGTTTATATTGCAGTGACAAGCATCCCAATATATTGACATACAAAAATAAGCATTCATTTCTTGTTCCCTTTACATGAAGACTTGGCACCCCTGGGCCCTGAGGCCCTTCAGGGCCTATCTTTGTATCCTGGGACCTGAGTTGAAGGAACAGCAGAACCTGAGACATCCTGTTTTCCTGCTGCAGAGGGCAGAGAGGCCTGCTCATTCGAAAAGTTTCTGCTTAGTCCCAGAAAACGTCACATTCCCAATCATCTCGGTGACAAGTCATGTCATAGGACCAAGCCAATGAGGCAGAAACGTATATTTCTAGAACACTCAGGCAGGTCACATGGCAATGGGCAGAGATGTAAAACCTGGAGGGAGTGCCTTGTGGGGAATATTAGTTGCATCTTCTACAGTTGCTTGTGTATGTAATATGTTCTTGATCTTTCAATTAAGTCTCAGACCTAATGAAGCTTTGCCAATAGCACTGAATTTATTAACTAACAAGTCTCTTTCAAAAAGACTCATCTATAATCTGTGACATTTTCTAATTTAATCTATTTTTTTAAAAAATTTAACTCTACATAGTGTAAAATTTTCTAGTTGAGTGACTAAAGGCCATATAACACAGAAAGAACTTGACCAGGAGTCCAAGGATTTAGGCTTAGGCTAGGCTCAACTCTTAATTAGCCAGGCAGCCTTCTCTGGCCTT
The DNA here is from genome assembly GCF_019320065.1 of Cervus canadensis. NCBI lineage: Eukaryota > Metazoa > Chordata > Mammalia > Artiodactyla > Cervidae > Cervus > Cervus canadensis. The sequence continues at coordinate 99,056,890 of NC_057387.1, forward strand.
AGCTTTCTCATCTCTGCACATCAGAGGTATTGACCACAGAAGTATTTAGGACAGAAAGGAGCATCAAAGAAACAATTAGTCAAGGCTGATACAGGCCATGGCACCAGAGCAGCATCCCAGAGACCCCCCTTCACTCTTTAGAATCTGGATTGTGGGATATGTCTTGGCAAAAAGAGATGGGGTGGCATTTGAGGGATGCTCAGAGCAAGGTTGGTTACCAACTGGTGCAGAGGGATGTCAGCATTTTAGCAACTGGCACAGCCATTTCAGTGCACCTCAGCTGCATGTCAGCCCTCTGTGATGTTTCTTCCACATTCCTGCAGATGAAGCAAGGCAGGGTTGCCATGCAGAAAGAGTATTAAACTAGGAATCACAAGATCTGTGCTCTAAGCTTAACTCTACCAGTTACTTGGCAGATTACTTAACCCTTATGTGCCCAGTTTCTCTGGAATATAGGAAACAATCTCTCCCTGACACAGTTGGCCTAAGGATGACTGGGGTGGTGTGAGTGATGTGCCTGGCACAGCAGCTGGATCACCAGTAAGTAGGTGTCTGAATCTGCACCTAAACCTGATTAGACCATGACCTGAATCTGGGTCCCGAATCTACCACTTCACTGTTTCTGTGAACCCATGTTCCTATAAACACCATAAAATGTGTCCATTTATGGGACAAATGAGCGGTGCTTATAAAGTGTTAAGAACAGCTCCTTGGATGTAGTAAGCACACAAAGAAATCCTGTTTTTATTCTCTGTTGCAGTGAGCTCTGTTCTAGTTTGCTGAAACCATCCCCATTGGTCTCTGTCATTTCTGATATCTTTTGCTCCTGATGGCTACCATCTTCCTTTTTCTTTTCTTTTATTCTTTTCCTTTTTATGTCTTCTGTACAGAGTAAGACTGGCTTTGATAACAGTGATATGTTTGACTGCAGATAACAGAAACCCCCTTTAGCTGGCTTTGCTAACATGGAAATAGGACACGTTACACAGAAGGGAGTAAGGGGTGTCATGGTTGGACCATGACAGTCAGAAAGGCTCTGTTTCCTCCAGTCTTTCCTCTCCTGTCAGTAGGACTGCCCTTATAATTAGAAGAAGGAGGATGCCATTTTGCAACTAGGATTAAGTGTTCCAGGTGTGGCTAGATATTGGCAGACAAAGAAGGCACAAGCCAGATCCCAAGAATGTGGCCTAGAGGAGTGAGCATGGAGAACCAGGTGGTCACACATGGCATCACTCATAGCAGGGGGCTGCAGGAAACACATGGGGGTCTCTGAAGAATCTAAATCAGCCCAAGAGAGGAAGAGTCAGCTTAAATATCTGCCAAGCCCAGAAGCTCAGATGGTAAAGCGTCTGCCTGCAATGTGAGAGGCCAGGGTTTGAGCTCTGAGTTGGGAAGATCCCCTGGAGAAGGAAAGGGCAACCCACTCCAGTACTGTTGCCTGGAAAATCCTGTGGACAGAGGAACCTGGCCGGCTACAGTCCATGGGGTCGCAAAGAGTCAGACACAACTTAGTGACTAACACTGTAAGCCCAGAGAAAGGCACCATCAGCTCCTAAGAGCATGGGGCAAACAACCTTTCCTCCACTTACCTTGTCTACTGACCCCCACCCAAACCAAGAAGGGGCCAGAGACACCCAGCAAGGAGGGAAGATAGACACACTGGGCAAAGAGGAAAGCAGATGACAACCAAATGGCTTGCCCATCACCCGTGGCTATCTTGAAGCAGGCCTGAACTGGGGAGAGGAGAAGCTCCAATTTGGTTAAAAATTATTTATTTTTATTATTATTGGCTTTATTAATTACCTAATTGAAACTGTTTTATGTGTACAAGTGACCAGAGGCTAGATAGATGATCTATCTATCTATCGTGGTAAGGACCTCGCAGACATACTATTAGTAACATTTAAAAAATATTTTGAAATACTCTTATATTTACAGAAGAGTTGCAAAGATAGTACCTCTAGAGTAGAATTTATCAACCTTCTTTTTCTTTTTTTAAAAGATTTTGAATTGAGGTACAATGGACACATAGCATTATGTTAGTTTCAGGTATACAACATAATGGTTCAATACTTGTGCATATCTTGTGAAAGGATCACCACCATAAGTCTAGTTAGCATCCATCACTGTACATAGTTACAATTTTTTTTCTTGTGATGAGAACTTTTAAGATTCAACCTCTTTCTTCATTATCACCCTACCCCACCCCAAGAGCCTTTGTAGATCTTCATTTCTGTAATTGTTCCCTCATGAAATTTTAATACCACAGGTGTGTTGCGTATCTATGTATGTGCTGTGCCTTTTAGAGGGCCACCAACCGTGGTAATAGCTAAGTTTTTTTTCTGTACAACAACCAATTTTCACTTTTTGAGAGCACTCCTTCCATTGCAAATGCATGGTCTGGAGAGTTTCAGCACACTCTTCACCCAACACCTCTGATGTTAGTATGTTACGTAACTGTAGTATGTTTGTCAAACCTGCAAGACTAGCATTGGTGCAACACCATTAACTAAACTACAGAGTATATCTTGATTTCTCCAGTTTTCACAAAAGTCCTTTTTCTGATCAAAGATCCCGTCCAGGACCCATATTGCGTTTTGTCATTGTGTCTCCTTCAGTTTCCTCCATTCTCAACCTTTTCTAGACAATATCTCAAGCTTTTCTTGCCTTTCATGACCTTGACACTTTTGAACATTAGTAGTGATCTGGTATACTGTTGAATTTCCTCAATTTGGGTTTGTCTAAGGTTTTCTCATGATTCGACTGTGGTTATGGATTTTTGGGGAAATACCATATGGGGGGAATGCCCACTTCTCATTGCATCATACTGGGGGTACATGACAGCAACATAGCTTATTGCTCGTTAACCTCAGTCCCTTGGCTGAGGTGGTGTCTGACAGCTTTCTCCACTGTGAACTTACCTTTCGCTTTCCGTACTCCCTTGATGAGAAGCAAGTCCCTGAATCCAGCTCAAACTCAAGGAGAGGGGATTTAAGCCCCAGCTTAAAGGAAGGAGGAATATCAAAGAATCTGTGGACCTCTTTTAAAGTCACCACAGTAACTTAAAAATAATTGGGGGGAGATTCTTTGAGGCTTTGAGTTTTACCTACCAGTTTTAGCATTCATAAGGTAGATCTTGCCTGCAGCAATTATTACTGTGGTGTCTAACAGTGATTTTTATTTTTCTCACTTGTTCATTTGTTATTTGGAATCCTTTTGTAAAAAAGAGATAGCCCTTCTATTTGTTTACTCAGTAAGTTATTTATATTAGCATGGGCTCCTGGATATATTTTTTTTTTAGTTTTAATACAATACTGTCATTATTTGTTTTGTTATTCATAGTGTTCTAGCTTTGGTCATTGGAAGCTTTTTCACTTTGGCTCCTCTGTCCTTCTGACATGCCTCCAATCCTTCCTTTCTTCCTCTTCCTTTTTTTCTTTCTTTTAAAAATCACTTTCTTACTTTCTGGCACTACAAAATGTTGCAGGCTCAACTTGTATTTTCTGTACCCCAGCCCTAGCATCAGACATTTCTCCAAGGAATCCTGGTTCCTAGAAACTTTTTTAAAAATATATTTATTATTTATTTATTTATTTGGCTTTGTCAGGTCTTAGTTGTGGCATGTGGGATCTTTCATTGTGGTGCATAGACTCTCTAGTTGTCGCACGTGGGCTTCAGCAGTTGTGGTCCCGGGGCCCAGTTGCTCCACAGCATGTAGGATCTCAGTTCCCCGGTCAGGGATCGAATCCATGTCCCCTGCGTTGCAGGGCAGATTCCTAACCACTGGAACATGAAGAAAATCCCCCTAGAAACTTTTAATTACCCAAGAGTGACCAGAAAAATCGTGGAATATGCTCTAGATTTCTTTCAAAGGTCAAAGAATAACCAGCTCTTCAGGACAGGTTTGATAGGACAGTGGGAGAGAAAAATGAAGTTGCTTCTTAATTGTATGCTGCATACTCCCTTGCCCAATTTAACAGTAACCCTGAGTCACTGTCCCTCCTAGGGTTGACCAGTTGGACTGATGGATGTGACATGCTTTGGAGAGTGGACTACACTTAACAAGTGCAAAAGCTGAGACATCTGGTCAGCTTTGGATACTCCATTGTTTCAGGGCCTGAGGTCTCTGAATATCAAGTAGAAGAAATGATTCTTGCTACAAAAGGGAACCGCTTGCTGTGTTATTTGGACTCTTGGGGTCATGGTGCTGAGAGGTACTAATCAGAAAGGGCTGGCATTGCAACACCCTGGCCAAGTGCTTCAGCAGCAGAATGGACATGAGGTCAACGGGACTTCCTAACATCACGAGACTGCTCTTCATGTAAGAGCCAGAACAAAGAGTCTTTAGGGGAGATCTGGTGGACACCTGGCCATGACACTGGCCCATAGCCCTAAGGAAAAGCCCTGCTCTCAGAGATCAAGTTTCCCTGTAACCTCTTTGCTCAGGCCCAGCAAAGCCAATAGGAGAGGTTTTAGACTTCCAGTGAACTGTCTCAGTTGTGTTTGTAATGGCGTAAACAGAACCTGCCACCCCCACCCAGCTTCCTGTCTGATGACCAGAAGCAGCAGCTCTTTGTCTGAGATGAGACAAAGACAGTTCCTTCTTCTGAACTGGTGGGTTTCCTCCTGACCCCCCAGAGGAGTTCCTCTCATCCCCGAGAAGAGGATTTTCCACTTCACAAGAAGGGAAGCTGGATTAACAAGGGTCTGTGCATCAAAGAAGACAGATGATTTGACTGTGAAGATTAATTCCAGCACCCATGTTTTATGATTCTGCCAATGTACAGATTGGTAGCATTGCCCAGTTGGTCTCCGTGGGAAATTTACATGAGACAAAATCAGTGTGAGAGGACAGAGAGAAGCGTGGCTCAGAGTCGGGCCTAGTGGGCAGGTTGTTTTAGTCTTTTGACCTCAGTATCTCTGTCTTCAAAGTGAGAATAAGTGGAGCGGCGTTTGCCATTTTCTACTTGACTTACCCTCATGAGGAAATTCAAGAACATATGTTGAGCTAAGAAGAAGTAATAATGAATCCTGAGCAAACTCAGTCTGAAGCTTCCTGCTTATTGCCTGACAAACATAATTTAGTGAAAAGAGACTTCACTAAGGTTGGGAAAATTGAGACTGGATGAACAAAATTCTTACCAGCTCAGGGAATCTGTGATCCTGGCTGTTCTTGGGTTCCTGACACACACCAGGCTCTCAATGAAGATGTGTCAACTGCATAAAGGAAGTGAGAGGGGAGCCAGTAAAGCAGTATTTGAAAGGGAGATTCCTTCAGTTCTGGGAAGGTCAGCAGACAACACTGGCTGAGATGCCACAGGTCCTGAGGCCGAGTCTAGGGACAGCCAGGCTCACTGGACAAAAGACAGGGAAACAGAGCCTGGAATGGAATTCTGCAATATCAGAACTAGCAGGTCCACCCCTCCCCGCAATTCTTCACAGTTTGGGGAACAAATGTAAAGTGTCCCCACTCTGGGAAGCCTGTACTATGTACAGACCCACACTGCTCTCTGCGCCCATCCCTCTAGGAGGGCAGGGAAGGACTCACAGTTCCCTAGTCCCTTTGTTGCCTCTTGTGTGTGTGCATGGGGTGGGGGTGGGATATGTCTGCTTTGTCTGTGTGTGTCTTCAACACTCAGCACACAGCTGCCTTCCTAGTGAAGGCTCAGTAGAACTTTGTGGAGCTGAGCATAAAATCTGGAAGGAAATTGAGTCTGGAGGAAGGAGCTTAAAAAGGAGAGGGATCAGAGTATATAAGGATGCCCTGATGAAGCACTTAATATCGTGTGGGTGTCAGGCCAGAGGTCGAGGGGCTTGAATGAGAGCCATCATCGACCCCAGATGGCTGGTGTGGAGGAGGTGGGATCTGGAGCTGAGTAGGACCGAGACTGGGATCTCAGCCAGCTGTAAAAGCTGAGCCACAATTAAAGCTGGTGGGTGGGTTGGTACAGAGTGTCCATTGTCAGAATGATTTGGGGGAGCCTTTTATATCTGGGGGGTTGGTTGAGGGAAAAACTTGGCAGCAGGAGGGAAACCACAGGTAACCCAAAGTCAGCAGATGGGAGCTCCATAAAAATTCCAAGAGACTGTTCATCCTGACATGGCCCCAGCAAGGCTGAAGGTGTATGGAGATTCCTCAGAGTCAATTAAGCAGATCTGGCAGGACTGGGCAGGAAAACCAGAGTAAATGTCTTGCCCCACCCTATTCTGAGCCAATACAATGGAGAAGGAGTTGGGAGCACCAAGACACAAATGCTCCAGGTATGCCCAAGTTGGCACTTAAGAGCATGACCAGTTCAAATCCTGGCTGCACCATTCACTAGCTGGGAATTGCTATGCAAGTGACTTCACCTTAGGTGTCTCTGTTTCCTCGTCTATGCAACAGGAAACCACCGAGCCTGTCTGACCTGATGGTGGTGAGTGTAAATGAGAAAGTGCATGTAAAGTGCTTAGCACAGCCCCTCTCACACAGTATGTGCTCAATGAATGTCAAGTCTTGTTTTTTAAATTGCCACTGCCCACAGTTTCCCAGCCTTGCACTATTGACGTGCTGGGCAAGATAAGTCTTTGGTGTGGGGGATGTCCAATGCATTGTAAGATGTTTAGCAGCATCCCTGGCCTCTACTCACTAGATACCAGCAGCAAATTTCAGTTATGAAAATCAAAAATGTCTCCAGACATTATCAGATTTTCTGATGTCTGGAGCAAAAAAAAAAAAAAAAAAAATCCCTGGTTTGGAACTACGACACAAACTCTGGACCTGCTAGGTGCTGGTCTACACATGGTATTTTTCTGATGGGGCTGCAGTAGTGAGTATAGACCACGCATGTCCTGGTCAAGATTGCTCAGATCCTAGGGTCTCCTTGATCTGGCTGAGGGACTCATCGCAGGAGGCCACATGGGAAGCTGAGGCACGGGTGCAGCTGTGGCCACGCCCCACTAGCGGTAAGTGTAGAAGTGAACTGTCACCAGTCCAGGAGGTGCATCTCAGCTCCCACGGATCAATGCAGCTTCAGAAAGACACTTGGGAAGAAAGAAGCAACAGGCACTGCCCAGGCAAGGGCATTCCCCCGAAGGAGAAGCCATAACATGGGTCCTCACTGCCAAACAGGTGGGGAAAGGCAGTGGGATGAAAAGAGGGAAGGAGTTGTCATTATGAGCACCCACTGTATGCCAGGCATTGTACCAGGCATTATCTCACTGACTTTTCAGATAGCCCCATGACACCCATTTATTTAGTCACCAATAAAGGCTTACTGAATGGCTGGGACACAGGGAACTGTCCGAGGTGCTGAGGATGCAGCAGGAAACAAGCTCCCTGCCCTCATGCAGCTTACATTCTAGAGAGAGAACCTGACAGCACCAGGAAGAAAATGAGTCTGATGTACAGCCTGCCATATGAGATAAGAGCCCTAGGGAAGATGGGGAAGGGAACTGGGGAGCTGTGGGGTTGTGAGAGTATATAGGGTGGTCAGCAAGAGCCTTGAGATCTAGTGCTAAAAGTTCAATTTCAGTTTTCTCGTTGCTTAAAATTTACTGGCATAGCATTTGAGACTCAATAACAAAATGAATCAACACTAAATTTTAACTCCCCAGCAAACAATATGGTGGAGAACCATATTGTTCTTAAGGGTACTGAGGCTCAGAGACCGGCCCAAAGATACTCAGCTACCAGGTGGAGAAGCCAGGTGTTGACCGATAGCCAACTGACTCAGAAGCTTAGGCCCTTCCCACAGGGCTAAGTTTCAGGACTTGTCAGAGTTTAAGCAACATGGGATGATCCAGGGGTTGGATGATGGGGATCTCCCTCTCTGGGGAGACCTTACAGCAGGAAAACTCAAGAGTGAGAAAGGAACAAAGATGTAGACTGAGGGAAGAAGGGTTTATAAATATCTGGGAGGATGAGGAAGGCTGAAAAAAAAAAAAAAGAAACAAGGCTGGCAGAACCAGGGAGGGAAAATAATCAATTAATTAAAGCAAGCCAAACTGCTCAGACATACTTTTTCAGTCCTTAGAAGCCTGGAATCTTCCTCCCCTGAAATTTCCAGGTACTCCATAATCCAGAAACAAACAAAGGGATGTCCAAGAAGCCTGAGAGACAAGAGTGGAGGAGGACTGTAAAATCCAAAAGCCATGGCACTGCACACTCTGAGGCTGGCTTGCTTGGCAGAGGGTGACACAGTTGACATCATGGTTCCTCTGGAAAATGCAAGGTCATGGGCACCCAGCACCCACGCCAACTCAGTCACTGTCCCCTGCCACCCACACCTGTGATGATGGTCTAGAAACTGATTATGCTGATGACCCTGAGTCATGAAGAAAGGCTGAGGTTGCTCTCAGGACATGACTGTCTACTGAGCCAAACACAAGTGTAAAAGGCCACCTCTGTACAACCTCTTCTGGCCTCATGTTAGAGCCCTCAGCCAACAGCTTGTCAAAGACTTCTTCATGTGGTTGTCTCCCTACAGAGCTGGGGATCTTTGAGGACAGGAACAGAATTTCTGCTTCCTCTCTCTGTCCTTCCTGCCCAGCACAGGGTCGTTCCCGTAGGAGGGATGCAAAGGTATTTGTAGAATGAAGATGGAAACCTAGTCCCATCAAAAAGGTGCGTATGAAAGCTTTAGCCCTTGTAGAATTCATCTTCTGTATACAAACCACCAACTCAGACCTTGTAACCTGAGAATTGTCCTCCCAGACAACAGAGGCTATCCTGCACCCGAATTTTCTCTCAAGGGCACCCCCTACTGTCATCCCTCTGGTTTACTCTGCACTGAATGTTGAGTCATCTCTTGCCTTTCCTGTCCTCACTTCACTCCCACCTTGTTATGTGTTCAGTTGAATTGGCTTCTCTGGTATTTCTGACACTTGCCTCCTTCTTTCCTATCTCTATTCTCCCAGTTTAGTTCAGGCCCTCTGGGCCGGGTGTGATGTTCACCTTACATCTTCCAGTTGTTATCTAGTCTCCTCAAACAATCTTTACATTCCCCTTCCGTTCAAATTCCAAAGCCCAGTAGGATCGCATCTCTTCTCTTCTTGGAGCTTCCACGGGTTCCCTCCTGTTGTCTCCGTTTCAGTACATTCCCCCAGTCCCTGCACATCCCTCCTATTCCGAGTTCCTTCTCTGTCATCTACCCTGGCCCACCCTCCATCTCATCTCCTACTGCTTCTCCTGTGTGTTCCCTGGACACTGAGGTCTGGGCACAGCGCCCACTCTGTGCTGTCCAACTTCTGGGTCTTTGTTCCTGCGGTGTCCTCTGCTGGGCACGCCCTTCCTTCCCATGGCCACAGGCTTCATCCTATCCTTCAACACTCAGCTCCAGAGCCACCCCTCCTAAGAAGCCCTCCGGATTCTCTGCCTGCCTTCTCTTGGTAGTGATCACATCCCTCCTGAATGTCCACAACATCTAACTTTCACCCTTGTTGTGACATTGGTCACCAAACACCAAATTACAGCTGTTGTTGTTCAGTCGCTAAGTTGTGTCTGACAATCTTTGCGACCCCATGGACTGCAGCATGCCAGGCTTCTCTGTTCTTCACCATCTCCCGGAATTTTCTAAAACTCATATCCACTGAGTCGGTGATGCCCTCCGACCATCTCATCCTCTGTTGTCCCCTTTTCCTCCGGCCCTCAATCTTTCCCAGCATCAAGGTCTTTTCTAATGAGTCAGCTCTTCGCATCAGGTGACCAAAGTATTGGAGCTTCAGCTTCAGCATCTGTCCTTCCAATGAATATTCAGTGTTGATATCATTGTGTATATATTACCTCCCCTAAAGTAGTCTCCAAACTTTATTGATTTTCTTACTCCACTAGTAAAAGTTTGAGAACGCACACCAACATGTACATTCTTTATTTATTTATAAACCGGACCATTGTGCTAATATATTTTGTATAACCTGAAACACAATAAGAATAGGAATTTATGGAAGGGTGTGATAAAAATAGTTGATAGAGAAGCCTGGTGTCTTCTCCCTGTGCCCCCAGAACTCTGGTGTGCTGCACTTTGGAGACCACCGGTCTAGTGGGGGAAGGACTCAGACTGCAGAGGCATGAAGTTGAGGCTGTTCATGGGGTGAAGCATCCAGTGGGGAGGAGAAGCAGGTGGAAGAGCCAGGCAGTTCTGGGAGAGGAGAGGTGCTCTCTGGATGGCTGCTCCTGCCCACAGGCTCCAGGAAAAGGCTCAGCAAAGCGTGGCAACCCAACCAAGCGTGGCAGTTGGAAGCAGATGAAGAGGATCTCCGGGCAGGAGAGGAACAACAGCTGGGCAAAGTGGCTGCCTGGGAATTCCAGGCTCTCTTTAGATGCCAGGCCATGTCCTTGGGAAATAGAGGCCTCAGGGGAATGGAGCAGGCTGTCATCACTGTGTCCCCTTGAAACTTGCATCTCAACCAACAATGGCAGCTTTAAGCAGAGATGCTAACACAATGTGACTCCATGGTATTTGATGGACAGGAAACTAGAGCCCAAGGGAAGGTGCCCAAGGTGACCGTGGCACTGATGACGTGTGAACTCTCTTCACACTTGGCCTCTAGTTTGTGTGTTAGCCTTCACACTCTCGGGGAGGCACCCCTGTCACCATCGACAGGCCTGCAGCCCCAGCTGCTCAGACCAAGCTGCTTCTGCAAAATGGAGCTGGTTGGGCTCTGAGAACAAGAGGCAGCTTCTGCTAATGCCCTGGCCCTAAACACACCCATGCTCACACGCAGACACACACCAGGTGGGACCTCTCTCTATTATTACACCTTCAGCAATGTTTTTTCCAAGTGTCCCTATAATGCCCCCTGCCCTGTCCCTTCCCCCATCAGAGTGGCTTCAGTGCCTCTATGTCTGGTATGTACACAGCCTCTCAGAGCATCTTTTATCTTCAACAAAATGCATGACCTTCCCTGTCAAAGGGAGGTAACTTGGGGAGACAGATGCAGCAGGGCTGAGGGTGGGGAAGGAGGGCCCCTGCCTGCTCCTCACCATCTTCTGAGCCACAGGAGAGCTGAGGAAGGTCGGGGGGACAGTTGGCTCGGCCTTGTCACTGGTCTGCTCTGCGTGTCCTCTGTCCATGACTTTGACTATGCTGTTTGCCAGGTTGCGAGACTGGGGAGAGGCATTGTGGGAGGATTCTGGAACATTCCTGGTCCAGCTGTGGAAGAGAACCCCCAAGTCTCCGGTCCCCTTGCCGTGACCAGCCCCTGGGGTCAATGCCTCAATGGAAAGGAAATCCATTCTTTCCTTTATTCAATCAACAAGCACATCTTTCCTTTATTCAATCAACAAGCATATGATATGTACCTACCATATAATAAGCCTTTGAGAAGATGCACAAAAAGAATAAGCTAGAGTCTACACTCACATTGAATGTAGCAATGTTTGTTAGGGGGAGGATTAATCTAGGATTAATTAATCTATGTGCACCACCCTGTCCATTGGGAGAGAAGGGTCCCAGCAGAGACGCCTAGAGAGAGAAGAAAATAAGGGGAAGAGGGGAGAGAATGAATGGGTTCAGACAGAGAAAGTGAGCGCACACCCCTCCCTACCAGTATTGCTAAGTGGTGGCAGCATTTTATCACAGCAGCTAAACTGGTATGGCTTTGTAATTAATGTTTTACTTGAATTGACTAATTTAATACAACAGTCCTATGAGGTAGGTACTCTTATTCACTTGCCCCATTTTTTTGGATGGTGAGACTGAGGCTCAGAGGGGCTAAGTAGATCCTGCCAAGGATCTACAATCCCTGAGTGACAGGGCCAGGTAACTCTCATCTCCACTGCTCTGACACGTTGCCTCATTGCCTCTCCTCTCATCTGCAGTCTCAGTTAATGTGATGACCCTGTTCAGAGCACCCTATGAGATTGTACACAAAGAAGTGAATGACCTGCACAGAGTCTCACAGCTCTTAGGGGGTCACAGTCTGACCTACCCCCAGGTCTCCTAATTCCCCCACATACTTTTTAAATTCTGTCACAGTCTCCCAGGTTGCCAGGGCACAGGCTAGGATGCCAGGTGCCTTATAAGAGAGAGTAAGGGTAGAAAAGAGTTTGGAGGTTTGTGAATACGTTAAACATAGAGTTATCATGTGATCTAGCATTTCCTCTCCTAGACATAGACCCCCAAGTATTGGAAAACAGGTGTTCAAACAAAAATGTGTACATCAATATTCAAAGCAGCTAAAAGGTAGAACCAGCCCAAATAGCTATAACAGATGAGCAGATAAACAAAAAGCAGTTTACAATGGAATATTATTCAGCCATAAAAAGGGATGGGATTATGACACATGCTACATGTTGTAGCATGGATGTAGCATGGATGAACTTTGAATACATGATACTCAGTGGGAGAAGTGAGACATCAAAACGTTATATATAGTATGATTCCAGTCCATATGAATTCATATTCCATATGAAATATTATTCATATTCCATATGAAATATCCTAAACAGGTAAATCCATAGAGATAGAAAGCAGACTGGTGGTTAACAGGGACTGGGCAAAGGGGAGAATAGGGCATGACTGCTTGTGATTACAGGGAACTAGATAGTGATGATGCTTTCTCAACACTATGAGTGCACTTAATGCCACTGAATTGTACACTTTAAAATGGTTAAGACTTGGATGTTGTGTGTGTTTTGCCACAATAAACAAAGAGGGAGCTCTTAGAATCACCAGGGACTTCTTTCTGAGAAAGCAGAGGGTCATAGTACAAAGAGGAGTGATTTAGACAGTAGCCCAGGTTCTCTTAAAGGAGAGGTGTCTACAACTCAGAGGATGCCCTTAAAATTCCCTGAGCTCTTTAGAGAAAAGGCTTCTTACAAATCAGTAATCATTAGGTCCCAGGTCACTTCATCACAGATGGCATTACAACTAACCATTTGTCCAGGGTGATTCTGTTTTGGATTTCTGCCCCCAGCCTGGAGTTTCCCAGACTCCACTGTGCATCACAGTCACTAAGGAAATTTTGTGAAATGACAGATCCCTGGGCCTCATTTCCAAAGACTTGGGTTCAGCGGGCTGAGGTCAGGAAACCAAGTTTTACGAAGCTTCCTGGAAATTGTGGTGCAGCCTGTTTTCAGTGGGTATTTGAGACCCACCGTCCTGGCCCACTGCAGCGCACAGCGCCATGCCTGAACAAGACGCTGCTGGAGAGATGTGTTCTCAGGTTGCCATCCTGCATCCACCCTCAGCCTTCTGGGGAGCAGACTTGCCCGTGGGCCCCATATCCAGCATTGGTCCCGCTTTGAATGCCATCCTATCAACTCTCTGGCTCTTAGGGTCCTCCCTGTTGTTCCAATGTCTTATGAGGGTCCTCACTTTACACTCAGTGTCCCCCCAGTCCTTGGGAATGGTCCTGGGGCCACATACAGCCTGTGCATTCTTGGGCAGGCAGCCCTGGCTGGAGGTGGCCCAGCTGTATCCACACCAGGTTTGTCCACTTCAGACTGGAGGGCCTCACAGGACATTCTACACTTTGTTTACTTTAAAAAAAATTTATTTCATGAACAATACATAATTGTTATTAAAGAGAAGAATATATAAATAAGTGAAAGGGGATTTAATTAGTTATTCCTAATCCCTCTACTCCCATTATTAGTATCTTCTTGTATAACTTTCTAAACTTTTTCCTATACAAATGTGTGTGTATGTGTGTGGGTGTGGGTCACTGTGTGCTTTATGTGTTTATTCAACAAATATTTATGGATTGCCTACTCTGTCAGATACTGTACTGGGAGCTAAGAATAGTGGTCAAATGATACACACAAAAATCCCTGCCTTTAAGGAGCTTGCAGTATATACATTTGTTTAAACTTAAAAAAGAAAAAAAGAACCGTATGCAACTTTTAAGGGCTCTTTTTTCCCTTAATAGTATATTGCAAATGTCTTTCCATGTTTTATCAATGAATGTAGATTGATATCATCATTGTAATGATCATACACTATTCCATTTGGCTATATTTATAATATTTAACCAATTATACATAAGTGACTTGGTCTGGTTTCTCACGTTATAAACAATTTTGAGATGATCATGTTTGTCTAATGATCTTTGATGCCTTTAGACATTATTAGATATTACTATTTACTTAGCATAAATTCATAAAAATGGAATTTTGAGGTCAAAGGGCATGTACTTCTTTTTCTGTTTTCAGGACAGTTGTTAAGACTTTTCATTTTGAAATATAAATACAGATTCACAGGAAGTTGCAAAGATGGTGCAGAGAGGTTCCAAGTACCACTCACCCAGTTTTCCCCAGTGGTTACATCTTGCGTAACTATAGTACAATGTTAAAACCAGAAATTTACATTGTGACAATGTGTGCATGTTGTTCTATGTGATTTTTATTACATGTTGATTCCTGTAATCACTGCAAATCACCCTACAGACTGTTCCATCACCCAAAGTCCTCCCTCATGCTAATCCTTCATAGTCATTCTCATCCCTCTCTCTTCAGCCTTCCCAGATGCTGACAACCACTCATTTGTTCTCCATCTCTAATTCAGTCATTTTGAGAATGTTTTGTAAATTGAACCATACATTATATGATCTTTTGAGAAACTTTTCACTCGGCATAGTGCCCTTGAGAGCCGTAGGAGTTGTTTTGTGTATCAGTAGTCTCTTCCTTTTTATTGCTGAGTAGCATTCTGCAGTACGGATGTCCCACTGTTTTAACTCTTCACCTATTGAAAAGCAGTTGTTGGCGTTTTAAAAATAAAGCTGCTACGAATATTTGCATACAGGTTATGTGGCTAAAAGTTTGCATTTCTCTGAGATAAATGCCCAGGAATACTACTGTTGGATCCTATGTTAAGTGTATGTTTAGTTTTTAGAAACTGCCCAACTTTTTCACAGTGAGTCTTCCATTTTACATTCCTACCAGCAATGTCTGAAAGACCAGTTTCTCCACATCCTCGCCAGCATTTGGCATTATCACTATTTGTTATTTTAGCTGTCTCAGTAGTTGTGTAGGGATATTTCATTGAGGTTTTACTTTGCGTCTGGATAATGGATAATGATATTGAGTATCTTTTCATGTGCTTGTTTACCTTCTGTATATCCTCTTTGGTGAAATGTTCGTTCATATCTTTTGCCGGTTTTTAATTGGATTGTTTATTTATTTGTTTTTACTATGGATTTTGAGAGTTCTTTATATGTTTTCTAGTCCTTTGTCAAATATGTGGTTTGCGAATATTTTCTCCTGGTCTGTAGCTTGTCTTCTCATCTTCCTAATAGAGTCTCTTACAGAAGATAAGTTTTTCGTTTTGAAGAAGTCCAATGTATTGATTTTTTTTCTTTTATGGATCATGCTTTTGATGTTATGTCTAAGAATTCTTCACTGAGCTCTAGGTTTTGAAGATTTTTCTCCTATGCCATCTCTAAAAGATTTATAGTTTTACAATTTATTTTTAAATCTGTGAGCCATTTGGGTCAAATTTTGTATAAAATGTATGGTTTGTGTTGAGTTCCACAGTTTTTGCCTATGGCTAGTCAATTGTTCCAATATCACTTGCTGAAAAGACTGTCCTTTCTTCACTGAATTACATTTTATCCTTCATCAAAGGTCTGTTCTCGTGTGGAACTATTTCTAGGTTTGCTCCTCTGTTCCAGTGATGTATGTTCTGCCAATATCACACAGTCTTAATGACTCTAATTATATAATAAGCCTTAAAATCAGGTAGAGTGATTTCTCGCACCATAATTTTTCTCAAAATTGTCTTAGCTGTTCTAGCCCCTTTGGCATGTACTTTTGAAGGCCCTTGATAACATATTGCCCAAGTGCCCCCAAAAGGTGGTGCTCATTTAAACTTCCGCTAGCAGTGTGGGGAATACACCCACACCAGCCCTGGCTGTTATCATTCTTTTTAAATCTTGGCCTATCTGATAACTGAAAAATTATATCACATCCTTATTTTCAATTGCATTTCTTTGGTTACCTTTCAATCTAGGAAGGCAGCCAGGGCCCCCAGATCTTAGGTATAAACATTTGGTATCTTTGTGACGTGAAGCTTCATGTGGAAGATTTCAGAAATGTCCATCAGAGAAAGCAGACGGGTTTGTGTGGCATCCATTGGTGACGCCTTTTCCTTCGATGAAGTCATTTCACACCTTCTTCCTAGCTTGTTCTTGTTCTTCTAACTTCTGGAGAGGAAATCATCTGTTGAGGCAACCATACATGTTCATCTTCAGGCAGGCCCCCCTCCGCTGAAAAGCCCAAATGTTCCTTCAAACCATAGTCAGAAGTTGACCATGTATTGTTGTAGAGCAGAAGCTAACAACATTGTAAAGCAACTAAACCCCAGTAAAAATCAATCAGCCAATAAATAAATAATAAAGTACCCCCCCAAAAAAAAAAGTTAACCATGTCTCACCTCCGTCATTCCTGCTGTGGTTCATATGCTGCCATCTCTAGCGTGGACGATTGCCAATAGTCTTCCTACCGTGTCCTGACTTCTACACTTGTCCCCCAGCATCTGTTCGCAACCCAGAAGCCAGAGGGCTGTCTAAAATACAGATCTCTTCTATGGTCAACCCTCTCTTCTCCCCCAGGGTAAAGCCAAAGCTTCCAGATGACCTTCCCGCTCACCGTGCCCCATCCCCTCCACGACCTCTGCTGGGTCCCTCTGCTTTAACCACCACAGTGTCCCTGCTGTTTCTCAAACACCCAAACATGCTCACATACAGTCATGATTATTTCCTCAGGATTAATTTCGAAAATCCAATTGCTGGGTTGGAGGATGTACATTTGTAAAAGCTTTTGGCAGTTGTTTCTGCAGGGAGGCAGTATCCATTTCCACACTTACCAGAAATGTGTGAGTGTGCCTCTTCCCCTACTCACCACCATGGGGTGTTGTCATTTTTAGAAAGCCTTTGCCAAGTTGTTTCTTGCTACTGTATTCTCCGTGTGAATTTTAAAGAAAGAGTTTTGTATGACTGGATCAAAACCCACTCTTTTACAGCAATTCAGAGACAGTCTTCATATGGATGTTTCTTGTAACCATCCTTGGTATCAGCCAAGGGCAAGAGGTGTAACCAGTGGAAGCGTGACAAGCTGTCCAGACACGGAGGTTTTCAGGAATCTGACACATTGTAAAGGGGGCACTTAGGAGTCTGGGGGAGAGGATGGGTGGCATATATTTTATGTGCCATTTTTCTGAATTGTGGCTTTTCCCAGCCAAGCTCTGGACAGGACCCAGAGGGCCGACATTTCAAGCTTCTGTTGTTCTTCCAAAGGCCTGCCTCAGACCAGTGGTTCTCAAACTGAGACAGTCTCAGAATCACCTGCATCAAACAGAGACCACCAATTTAATAGGTCTGGGATGAGGCCCAAGAGCTTGCATTTCTAAGAAGTCCCAGATGATGTTGATGCTGCCAGTCTAGGAACCATACTTTGAGAATTGCTGGCCTAGAGTTTATCTTTTTCTGCTGGTTCTTTCCCCTTCGGGCTAGATAACCACCAGCCCCATGGCACCCCCATTATGGCATGGACCGCATTATAAGGCTATGCGGTCTTTCCTGGGTCTTTCTCCCCTATTTGGAGATGGACCCTAGAATGGGGGCCATATTTTAACTCAACAAGCCTCCAGGGCTTGTTGAACTTCTCAGCACAGAGGCCTCCTTGAAATTTCCCCACAAGAATGAAGAGGGACCGAGTGATCTCTGCAGGATTATGTAAGAATCCTGTGTGCTGGTCAGTAAAGAGGCGAAGGGTGGAGGTCCCCCTGTGGTGCGACAGTTGGAGAATTATCCCAGGATTCCGTCTCACTTCCTCTGACAGTCAGATTCTGATGTCATCAAGAAGATACTCAGACATGAAACAGAAAACGAGGACAGTGGACTTGTTTTACAAGTGAGGTCATGAAGACCCCGAGAGGGGAGCGACTAACTCAAGGTCACAATCCTGAGTGATAACACAAGTGAAACTTGAGCCCCTGACTTCCCCGACAGCCCCCTGTAGAGGAGGTAGGGTGGGAAGGGAAGGGTGGTCTGAACTCAGAGAATGAACTTGGAAACTGGCCAGGGTTCCCCACCCATCACAGGCTTCTTACACCTCCCTGCAGCCCTCTGGGCCTCGACTTGCTCACCTGTATCCTGAGTATGAGGCCAAGCCAGTGATGCCTTGGCCAACTGTTGTGAATGAACCTAGCACTCTACCTGCCACATAGAGGGTGTCTGAGACTTCCCTGCCTCAAGTAACTTCTGTTGGAATTTCCAGAGGCCCCTCACCCTCGCTCAGTGCCGTGATTCTAAAGGGCAGTGTGGTCTCTGGCTGCACTTTGACCCTGTGAGTCTTTTGCTCCATGAAGGGGACAGGGGAGAAGCTGAAGAACCTTTCCAGTTTCTTCCAGGAAGAACGCACACCTGAAGGTGCAGATGGGACCTCATGTGATGTCAGCCCCCGATCACATTTTGTCAACTTCCCTTCCCGCCTCACCACATCCTCCTGGGGTTTTCGGTGTCAGAGCTCAAGTGGAAGGTGCAGGCAGAAGTTAAATATAGAAAGGCACCTACTCATGGTGAAATGCGTGGGCCGAGCCTCGGGTGAGGGGGCGTAAGCACATGCTAAATTTAGAGGCCTGACTTCCTCTTCTGGCCCCTTACAAGCCATTATGCAAACACCGATGCTTGTCAGTTTCCCGCTGAGGAGGACTTCAAGGGCTGAAGACGAGAACTTGGCAATGAAGCCTGCCGGTTAATCATGGCCCTCCGCCCCTCGATGGTCCCATCTGTTATCACTTTTTACCCTCCTGGCAGTTGTGAGAGCTGGGCACGGAGGGTGTTGCTGATCTCAGTTCACAAATGAACAGGCCGGGGGACTTGCCCAACATCATCGCCCGGCAGAGCCCAGACGTAAACTCAGGGTTTCACCCTGACTCCCCTCTCAGTTCCTGAGAACCCAGCTCAAGAGTGCTCTGGGCTTGGTGGTCCAGTGGCTGATAAATAGCATCCCAGTCTGCAGATGTTCCGCAGGGCCCTGAGCAGTTTGGTAACTACGGGTGGAAAGCCTGCACACTGGAGTGTGACCAGGGGTGGACCAAAGCCTTGCTCCTCAAATCCGGGCTGTAGCCCCGCAGTGTTGGCCTCACCTAGGAGCTCAGACCCCAGACCTGCTGAATCAGAGTCTGTGTATTTTAATAAAGTTCCCAGGGGACTCGTGTACGTATTTAGGCTTATGAAGCTCTAGCCTAGTACTTTGGGTGGTGCCCACTTAAAGAATCAATTCATGGGATTTTCAGACTCTAGAAATGTGTTCTTTTACTGTCTCATTTATTCAGGGGCCATCTATTGATTAACTTCCACATTTGAGGCCCTGTGTTAGAATCTGGGGGCTTCCCTAGTAGCTCAGAGGATAAAGAATGTGCTTGCAGTGCAGGAGACCTGAGTAGCTGCTAACCCTTATGATTACTTGCTGTGTGTTTGGAGAGCTGTTTTGATTTTTTGTTTGTTTTTAATTGAGATATAATTGACACATAACATTGTATTAGTTTCAGCCATAAGACATGATTCAATATTTGTATATGTTGCAAAATGATCACCACAGTAAGTCTAGTTAACATCCATCATCACGCATGGTTACAATTTTTTTTTCTTGTGATGAGAAATTCTAACAACTTATTGACCAGAGACATATTAATACATCTTATGTTACTTGAACATTATTGATCAGAGATGTATCAATATTCACTTACATAACAAATTGCCAGCCACAGGCATTAGTTTCTGCAAAAATCGTTAATATCTTAAGATCTACTCTCTTAGCAACTTTCAAGAATATAATATAGTATCATTAACTATAGTCACTTTGCTGTACATTATATCCCTATGACTTATTTATTTTATAACTGGATGTTTGTATCTTTTGACCACTTTCACCCATTTTGCCTGTCCCTCTATCACCTGCCTCTGATAACCACTGATCTGTTTTCTGAATATATTAGTACCACTTGAGTTGTTTTCTGTCTTTTTGATTCCACATGTAAGTGAGATCATATGGTATTTGTCTTTCTCTGTCTGGATTATTTCACTTTGCCTAATGCTCTCAAGGTCCATCCCTGCCGTCGAAAATGGCATCATTTCCTTCTCTTTGAAATATTCTGAATAATATTCCATTGTATATATCACACTTTCTTTATCCATTTATTTATTGATGTATACTTATATTGCTTCCCTGTCTTATCTGTTTTGAATAATGCTGCAGTGAACATGGGGGTGCATTATCTTTTCGAGTTATTGTTTTCATTGCCATTGAATAAATACTCAGAAGTGGAGTTGCTAGATCATATGGAGGGTCTATTTTTAATATTTTGAGTAACCTCCGTACTGTTTTCCGTACTGGCTGCACTAATTTACATCCTCACCAACAATGCATAAGGGTTTCCTTTTCTCTACATCCTCATCAACA
The DNA here is from genome assembly GCF_019320065.1 of Cervus canadensis. NCBI lineage: Eukaryota > Metazoa > Chordata > Mammalia > Artiodactyla > Cervidae > Cervus > Cervus canadensis. The sequence continues at coordinate 99,077,273 of NC_057387.1, forward strand.
CTTGTTATCTCTTGTATGAGTTTATTTAATCATCACAGTGGCCTATGAGGTAGGTGTGTACAGTTCGTAGAGGGGCGGCAGGAGACTTTAGGCAACATGCTTGATGGTGCTTAGTAGGTAGCAGAGCCAGTATCCACTTGGGCATCTGGCTCTTAACCAAGAGGCCTCTGCACATCTATGGATTAAAAGAGACTCAGAGCAGCATGGCCCAGCCAGAGCCCAGATTCAAAGTCAGGAAGGACCTGAGCAATCAGTTTGGCTTTCAGTGAATTTTGGCTTTAAGCTACAGAGCCAGTTACTTGAGTAACATCTCCTGCAGGTTCTATGAGAGGTGGAGCTGCTCTGCTTGGGTGGAGGTGGCCCCCAAGTCATGCCTGTCTTCCCCCAGGCCACCACCCTTGCCTGTGCCCTCTGGAGTGCCACAGAGCGCAGGGTGAAAGCTGCTCATGCCCAACTTATTCATTTTGTAGATGCAGGAACAGGAGCAAGAGAGACAAGATGCCTTGTCCAATCACATAGCTAATGGAGACAAAGTGAGTCAGGGCCTGGTGGGGTAAAGGTGAGCTCTGTTCCACCCAAGGGCCAATCTGTTTCAGAGAGCACGTGGCTGACTTCTGTTGGAGCATTTCTGAATTGCATTAGAAATTAAGGATCCCTAATGAGATCATTAGACGTAAATCAAATCCCTTATGACTATACAGTGGAAGTGAGAAATAGATTTAAGGGACTAGATCTGATAGACAGAGCCTGATGAACTATGGATGGAGGTTCGTGATATTGTACAGGAGACAGGGATCAAGACCATCCCCATGGAAAAGAAATGCAAAAAGGCAAAATAATGGTTGTCTGAGGAGGCCTTACATATAGCTGTGAAATGAAGAGAAGCAAAAAGCAAAGGAGAAAAGGGAAGATAGTCCCATTTGAATGCAGAGTTCCAAAGAATAGCTAGGAGAGATAAGAAAGCCTTCCTTAGTGATCAATGCAAAGAAATAGAGGAAAACAACAGAATGGGAAAGACTAGAGATCTCTCGAAGACAATTAGAGATACCAAGGGAACATTTCATGCAAAGATGGGTTCGATAAAGGACAGAAATGGTATGGACCTAACAGAAGCAGAAGATATTAAGAAGAGGTGGCAAGAATACACAGAACTGTACAAAAAAGATCTTCATGAGCCAGATAATCACAATGGTGTGATACTCACCTACAGCCAGACATCCTGGAATGTGAAGTCAAGTGGGCCTTAGAAAGCATCACTATGAACAAAGCTAGTGGAGGTGATGGAATTCCAGTTGAGCTATTTCAAATCCTGAAAGATGATGCTGTGAAAGTGCTGCACTCAATATGCCAGCAAATTTGGAAAACTGAGCAGTGGCCACAGGACTGGAAAAGGTCAGTTTTCATTCCAATCCTAAAGAAAGGCAATGGCAAAGAATGCTCAAACTACCACACAATTGCACTATCTCACATGCTAGTAAAGTAATGCTCAAAATTCTCCAAGCCAGGCTTCAGCAATACGTGAACCGAGAAACTTCCAGATGTTCAAGCTGGTTTTAGAAAAGGCCGAGGAACCAGAGATCAAATTGCCAACATCTGCTGGATCATTGAAAAAGCAAGAGAGTTCCAGAGAAACATCTATTTCTGCTTTATTGACTACGCCAAAGCCTTCAACTGTGTGGATCACAATAAACTGTGGAAAATTCTGAAAGAGATGGGAATACCAGACCACCTGACCTGCCTCTTGAGAAACCTGTATGCAGGTCAGGAAGCAACAGTTAGAACTGGACATGGAACAACAGACTGGTTCCAAATAGGAAAAGGAGTACGTCAAGGCTGTATATTGTCACCCTGCTTATTTAACTTATATGCAGAGTACATCATGAGAAACGCTGGGCTGGAAGAAGCACAAGCTGGAATCAAGATTGCTGGGAGAAATATCAATAACCTCAGATATGCAGATGACACCACCCTTATGGCAGAGAGTGAAGAGGAACTAAAAAGCCTCTTGATGAAAGTGAAAGAGGAGAGTGAAAAAGTTGGCTTAAAGCTCAACATTCAGAAAACTAAGATCATGCATCTGGTCCCATCACTCATGGGAAATAGATGGGGAGGACAGTGGAAACAGTGTCAGACTTTATTTTTGGGGCTCCAAAATCACTGCACATGGTGACTGCACCATGAAATTAAAAGACGCTTACTTCTTTGGAAGGAAAGTTATGACCAACCTGGATAAGCATATTAAAAAAGCAGGGACATTACTTTGCCAACAAAGGTCCATCTGGTCAAGGCTATGGTTTTTCAGTGGTCATGTATGGATGTGAGAGTTGGACTGTGAAGAAAGCTGAGTGCCGAAAAATTGATGCTTTTGAACCATGGTGTTGGAGAAAACTCTTGAGAGTCCCTTAGACTGCAAGGAGATCCAACCAGTCCATCCTAAAGAGATCAGTCCTGGGTGTTCAATGGAAGGACTAATGCTGAAGCTGAAACTCCAATACTTTGGCCACCTCATGTGAAGAGTTGACTCATTGGAAAAGACCCTGATGCTGGGAGGGATTGGGGGCAGGAGGAGAAGGGGACGACAGAGGATGAGATGGTTGGATGGCATCACTGACTCGATGGACATGAGTTTGAGTAAACTCCAGGAGTTGGTGATGGACAGGGAGGCCTGGCGTGCAGCGATTCATGGGGTTGCAAAGAGTCGGACACGACTGAGTGACTGAACTGAACTGAACTGAATGAGATCATGCTGACCACTACAGGCCCTTCCCCCAGAATTATTCTGTCTGTCTGTCTGTCTCTCTCTCTCACACACACACACACACATGAGATATGTCTTAAGAGTAAGAATGTTCAGAGAGCCCCTTAAGCCCAGAAGCAACCCGGAACTCTAGGGTCAGGAATCTTTATCTGGGGTTTTTGTCTTCGCTGAAACCCATGCAGAGGGACATGAGAGGGGCTCAAACAGGCACAGGGTGAAGGGCCAGCCGTGGGTCCCGGAGGGCGGCTAACACCCCAACCACCTAATAGTGCCATGTAGAAAGTCACATTTCCAACAAACCTGTTTTTGCACCCACACCTCCCAGATGATGCCATTCCTTGCCTCAGACTTGTTGGAAGGTTGGAAGGGGAGCCCTGCGGGCCTGAAAATAGAACCCTCATTCCGTCTCTGGCCTGAGTGGAAGAGAGAAGGGCCACGTGTGTTGACTGGAGCACATCGCCTTCGCACGAACATCAGGTTTTGCTAAAGCAGGCAGCCCTCTTTACTGAGCCCATCATGGGTTCTCTGCTGGGAGAAGAACCACCTGCTCTGTGCAGGTTGAGGGCTAAGCAGTGATCCCCCCACCCCCGCCTGGGATGCTCCTATGCACATCAGTCCACAGAGAGTCCTCACGGATCAGTATCCATGAATTACACATAGAGAAATTTAAGTCTCAAAGAGGCTGAATCAACAGCCCAGAGGAGCCAGCTGGTAGGTGGCAGAGGGCATGTGGCATTCGGATTAGTGGCCCTGGCAGACACCGGGTGTAGACCCCAGTGATGCAGCCAACCGGCTGTTGGGTCAGCTATGTGACATCTCGCTTCGTGTCTTCATCATCCATGCCATGTAATAGCATCAATGCCAAAGAGCTAGCATGAAGATTAACATAACCAAAACACTTAGAACAGTACCTGGTGGGAAACAAAAATGTTAACAGCCTTTACTAAGGTTGCTGTGATGATGAGGCTGATTCTGTTACTTTAAAGTCTATATAGGTGGTCCCTGACTTAGGATGGTTCAACTTAATGATTTTTTGGCTTTACAGTGATACAAAGAAATATTCAATAAAAACAGTTTTTCTCATTTTGAATTTTGATCTTTTCCCAGGCTAGCATACATAGCACATGCTCTCTCATGATGCTGGGCAGGGACAGCCACAGCTCCTAGTCAGCCATGTGATCACCAGGGCAAACAGCAGGTACGCTGCCGATGACCATTCTGTTTTTCACTTTCAATACAGTGTTCAGTAAATTACATGAGATATTAAACATTTTATAATAACGGGCTTTGTGTTACATGACTTTACTGTAGGCTCATGTAAGTGTTCTGAGTATGTCTTGGGTAGGCTAGGCTAAGGAATGATGTTCAGGAGAATGGGCTTATTAATTGCATTTCAATTTACAGTATTTTCAGTTTACAATGGGTTTATCAGGACATAATCCCACTGTAAGTTGAGGAAGATCTGTCTTCAAATGTTACCTTCCTGATGGCTTTTTGTAGGTAGGTGTACCACAGTTTCCCATTCAGCAGTTGAAGGAAGTGGGGCAGGGAGAGGGGGAATGACTTCTCAATGATCAGGGACAAAACAAGGATGTATTTGGTTTTACTGTTATTTTTCCATAAAGCCAGGGCTTCTGGTCACCTGCCTGGCCCCCAGACCCTTTACTGTTCTCCTTGAGACTAAAGGCCCCTTGGGACCTTAGACCAGTATGTCTTGGCCTTGCTGTTATGTGAACTTTTGCAAAGACTCAGACTTTTAACTAGGTGCCTCGCTTGCATTTGAAACCAATCTCACACTTTGTTCCGAATCCATTAAGTGCCAACTCTATGTCAGGCACTCAAGGCAAAAATACACATGATATTTACATAGAAGCCCTGTTCCTACTCTGGCCCCATCCTCAAGAATGGTATATCCTTCTATTGCTGCATTGCTCCCCGTGTTGATAATGTGCCTGGTTTTCCAGGTCTTCTGGGTTCTCCATGCCAGAAGCCTTCTCTCATCTGATTACTTCCTTAAGATGAGCAAACACTTCTGAGTGGAATCATTGGATCAAAGGAAATAATATCTTTTTAAGAGTTTTGATCCACCTTCTTAATTGGCCCCCAGAAAGACAGTATCTTAAAGATGTTTGTTCCAGTGTTGTTTACTGTACACCCAGTCTATCAGTAAGGGGTTATTTGCATTAAATGTGATCAATCTACATGATAACACACAGCTGTTGAAGGGGGGGTGGACATATTGAAGACACAGGTTGGACATTCAATAACTTGAAAAGGCACTGACATGGATAAATGAAAAACATGGTAAGTCTAATAGACAAAAAGTAAACCCAAACTGCACCAGGCATAGAAAAGAGTATATCAAGAAGGACACCAAGTGTGAACTGTGGTGATCAGATCTCTGGGGTAGGATTATAAGTCATTTCAATCTTCTTTTTATACTTTCTGAAATACAATATGTACTGTTTTGATAATTAAGAAAAAATGGATTCCATCCCTTTTCCTCATCCCCTTGCCATTTCTACATGGGTGGGAGTTGCCAGTGGCCTTGGTGGCAGGCAGCTGCCTGATGAGTCTTCAGTAAGCGGTACCGACATGGGTACTTGGTGGAAGCTCGTGAGCTCAGACTGGGGTTGGGAGTGCCCTGCAGTGCCCTCTGGGTCCCGACTAGCCCTGTGTGTCCTAGGATCAAACGTGTTGCCTGCTCAGGGTTTCCTCCTGATTGGCCCTGATTGTCATTGGCCCTGATTCTTGTGAGCAGGGCTGGCAGCTCAGGAGCTGCCCAGGTCTTCCTCCTCACTTAATCTTTTCTCCTCCTGCTAACCCTGAGGTCTGCACTTTGCCTTTTACTGCTCATCCTGGTCTGCATTGCCCCTGGCCCATGGTTATGCCATCGCACCAGGTCACGTGCTGGCCCTGCCTGACTTTCTCATTACCTGGTCTGAGTGTCTGGAGGGAGCCAGGGTATTTATCCCCTGCATCCATCAGCCAATTGATAGAAGCTGGCCCCTGGGTGGGAATGCACCAGCTCCAGGCCCTTCAGCCCGCAGTGCAGGTGGGAAAGTGAGTTCCAGAGACTGAGGCGCAGTGCTGGCTGTGGAGGTCAGGCTGGTGTGCAAGGAAATGACCAGGGGGCCAAGTAGGATGGGCAGAGCCCTGACAGCATCTGCTGCTGGTGGGCGTGGCCCAGTGCATCACCCCCACGAAACATGGCCCCCCTACATGAGATCCCTGGGTTACAGCAACCTAGGGACAGGTACCCTGAGTCTGGAGCCAGTGCAGCCTGACTAGGACCTGCCACTTCCATGCGTAGCTTCCTTGGACAGCTTCTGTGCCCCATGTTCATGGGCTTAAATAGTACTATGTCCCTTAGACTCTTCTTATCAGGAGGACCATGACCAGGAGGCTGGAATGGGAAGGGGAGCCAGTTCCATTGCCTTGCTTCCCACAGAGGACAGACTGAGGACTTCACCACCAGTTGTGGTCCCTGTTTCCTCAGCAAACATGCCACCTCATGAAGTCCCTGATTTCTAACCCCAGAATGGTGTTGATGACAGGTTGGTGTGAAAAATAACTGGATAATGGATGTGAGGAGATTAGCAGAGGCCCAGGCACTTGGTACCCATTATTACTGTTGTTTTTATGGAAGGTGATTTTTGTCTAAATATAATTAGTGGTTTATAATCTATTGCTCTTTTTACTACTGCATTAGCCACAGAGAGAAACCATGGGGCCGGCAGGCAGTACATCAAATTACTTAGTTAGAGTGGGGACAGGAGGGGTGGTATGGCCACCTCAAATATGCTATTTAGGGCCAGAAAGGATTAGCATCATCTAGGCTGGCGGGAGTCCCTAGTTCTTTGCGATGTAGCTATTTATTCATTCATTCACCATTCATTCATCCATCCATTCAACAAATGTTGATTAAGGATTATTATGTGTAAGGACTATGCTAGGTACCAGATCTCCTAGAAGCCACTGGCAGATGTTGATCCCCAGCTAGGAGGCCTTTGACACAGGTTCTACATCCCCCTTCTTAGGGGGTTTGGTATGTTCCTTCCGGTGGAGAGGGGAGAGCCTCTGGCCAGAACATTCTTCCCAGATCCCCACTCTTGCACCCGCACCTCTAGCTCAGGTTTTTGGTCATCCACTTCGTGCTTCCCTCCACTGGGATCCTCGGCGTCATGAGCTGCCTGGAAAGGTGGAACCGAGAGCCACAACAGCCCCTCTCTTTGTTCAAGCAACGACGCACAGTGTGTCCATTGCAAGTGACGATTAGAACCCGAGGCCAGGCTTCCTCTGCTTTGTGCTTCTCAATTCTGGGTGCCCATGTCCCTGGAGTCCATGCGGGATGCCGAGGCCCGGGGAATCACATGTAAACTTAGCTCATCTTTCAGGAGAAGGATTGGGTGCAGTCATATTTCATCACATGGAGAGACACACACGCATAGGTCATGAAGCAGAATTGTATATGTGCATTTTAAGGATAAACAAGAGACTAAAGGCATTTTGGCTTGTGGGACCTGCTTTGGCCCATGTCACTGAACCTCCCCAAGGGAAACCTGCTGGTGTCCTCCCTTCTTAGGGTTTCTCTGATGGAAAGATTTGAGAACTTCACCAGGGTGATATTCAGGTGATGGTGACCCTGTGCTCCACCTCCTTGTTGGGGTGAGCATGGAAGGAGAGTGCCAGACTTGTGAGAGGATGGAAGGGAATCAATGTCTAGGGCTCATTTGGGCTGAAAGTCCACAGAGAGGAGACACAGGAAAAATATCCATCTTCTTTGGTGCTGAGGCTTCCCAGGGGGCGCTAGAGGTAGAGAATCCTCCTGCTAATGCAGAAGATGTGAGAGACACAGGTTCGATCCCTGGGTCAGAAAGATCCCCTGGAGAAGAGCATGGCAACCCACTCCAGTATTCTTGCCTGGAGAGTCTCATGGGCAGAGGAGCCTGGTGGGCTCTGGTTCATGGAGTTGCAAAGGGTCGGACTTGACTGGAGCAACTTAACAAGCAGCATGCATCCATGGAGCTCCTAGCTTTTGACCACAGCCCAGTACTTCCCAGAACTAGGACTCACGAGACTCTGGCTGACGTGGAAGCTCTTCTGAGATCTATGCTGCTGGCTCCTTCTCTTCCTTCAGGCCCCTGCTCACATGGCACCTGATCAGAGAGGGCCTCCCTGGCCACCCTTCCCCCTTCACCCTGCCCCGCTGCCGTCTGCCCCATTATCCTCAAACAGAGCTGGCCTGCTTCTGGCACTTGGCAGGACCTGACAGGTTAGGTAGGCATGTGTTGGGATTTGAGCTCTGGAGGGCATGGACTATCTTCTTGTTCACTCACTGAATGAGCATACCTTATAAAACCAGGATTAGCCAGGATCTTACTGATCAATACCATCTATTAAACAGAATTTGCAGAAAACCAAAATCAAAATGAACACGAAAAACACAACTAAATGCAAGGACTTAAGTGCCTATTAAACTTTCTACCCCTAAAGCATACCTTCCGAGGAGTGTCAGGGACTCAGCCCCCATTTGACATAATCTCCCAGAGCTTCTCCATCCTGCCTGTCTGGCCAGCACATTCAGATCATGGCTTTCTTGGCATCTGGCTGTCTCCCTAAAGACTGGGAACCTACAATATCACGGACCTCTTTCCACTGCATCAACAGGCACTTAGCAAAAGCTCATTGGCCTCTGAGCTCCACACGATAGGGAAGGAATCTATTTGTTACCAAGGAGGAGAGGGGACTAAGGATGGGAAAATGTTTGATGGGAGTTTTCTGGTTAATCCATCTCTGCTTAGAATATTCAGGGGCTCCCTCCTCTCATCTCTACCCCTTCCATTTCCTAAGGACTCTGCTTGATCAGGTGTGTCCACGTTAATGTGATGGTGCCTGATTGCACACAAGCAGGGAAGAGAAGAAAAATGCAACTGCTCCGGGAGATTATGCTCAGATATCTGCCAAGCCTTACTTAGGATTAGGTCCTCTGTGCCCAGGAACAGAGAGGAAGGTAAGGAGGGCCCTACTCCACATTCTGGTTGGGGAGAAGGCAGGAGCCTTTGTGAGCAAACAGTATTCACTGGTGAAAGGCAGCTGCCAGCCCCCCAGGGACCATCTCCAGTAGTCTCAGGCCTCGAAGGAGGCTGGGAGATGTGCAGGGAGGGGCAGCTGTTCCTCCACCACCTCCCCTTTTCCTGTGGTCTGGAGCTGCTCTGAAAACACAAATTGTGATTGGAATTGATGTGTTTCACCAACCAGCCACTCACCAGTTATTGATCGAACACATACCATTCCTTCGTTCGTTCATCCGGTGTCTGCCATATGTTGGGCCCTGTCCTAAGTGCTGAAGATTTGGCAACATGGAAGGAGACAGACCAGGTCCTTTCCTGCTCTCACGGAGCTTCCACGGCAGGGGACAGTAAGCAAGTCACAGCTCACGCCGTGGTGATGGCTACCATGCACTTCCCATACAGAGTTTCTCGGTGGGGGTGCAGCTGGCACTTTTCAGGGCAGCTGTTTATTTGTTCAGGCGGACTAGCATGTTGCAAGCTTTAGCATTTCTTGTTCTGTGCCCTACTGCCAGTGACACTCTTTCCCATGCCCCACTCCAGTCATTGGAACACCCAAGTACCCACTCACAATTAAATATGCCTTATCAGGATGTGATCCTGCCCCCCAGTGGAAATATGACATGATCTCATTTCATCCTCACAACAACGTCATGGAAAGCGCTGTTACTGACCCCCATTTTTACAGGTAGTGAGACCGAGGCACACGGATGCTCAGCAGCTTCTTCAGGGTCACACAGTTGGAGGGATGGATTCGAGACCCAGGAGCCTGGCTTCAGAACCGTACTCTTGACTACTCTATCACATAGCCTCTCAAATAAGCACAGAAACTGGAGATCCTAAGCTGGGAGGGAGGCTATGCTGAAAATAAATGAAGATGATATAATAGCAGGATGGAGTGTTTCCTCTGTGAAGCATTATTTTAGCCCAGTGGGGCGATAAGGAGGAGTAATGAGAACCAGCGGCGGGCCCCTGACTGTGCTTTGCACACAGGTGCTCTGGATGTACCACTGAAAATTGGGAGCTGGTAGGTTTATGTGGTGTGTGTGTGCATGCATAGTGATGTTTACTTTAGTGAAACCCTCTCCCTTACAGGGAATATCCTGCTCACTGAGAAATAATTATTCACGTGAAAGACACTTAACAGGAGACTCACATGTGGAACAGAAGAAAGGCCATGTTGAGCAAGCCAGATTCTGGGAAAGGAGGCAGTCCTTTTTCTGTCTCCGTATCCAATCAGTGGAAAAGTAATTATTGACGGTCCTATGGTGTGGGTCTGAGCCAACAGTAATGGGGAAGCTTTGGAAGCTCCTTTTTATAGCCTCCACTGTGACTGGCGTGTAGTAGGTATTCAAATGTTGGGTGGGTGGATGGGTGGACAAACAGATGGGAAGATGGATGGACAAATAAATGGGTAGATGTAAGAATGGGTGAAGGATGGGTGGGTGGGTAAGTGGGTGGATGTGTGGACAGGTAGATAGATTGATGGTCAGACAGTTGGATAGATGAAATTTGGTGCCTGTACAGAACTTCTGATTTCAGAGGCCAGATGTGTTCAGGGACCAATTCAAGATGATTTAGAATTAAGGGCTAAGTTACAAATATAGATCAGTTCTAAAAAGTGTTTGTTTATCTTTTCTCAAATAAAATCAAGCTTAAGGAGAGCATTTTCTATCACTTTTCTTGGATGGCCAATGTAAATGAACGCCTAGACCCCACAGTCCTTTTAGTACATCTCAGGCAGTTGAAGGAAAGATGTAGGACCTGCTGAGGACATGCTATGTGTCTGTCATTTAACAGACATCGTGGCCATTACTTTTCAAAGTAGCCCTACATTTGATACATCAGGAGTTTGAGGCTGCTCAGACAGCCCAAGCAATGGACGCAAGGTCACACCATCAGGTTGAGCTGCAAATCAAAGCCAGGGTTGTCCATTTCTACAGCCCCACCCCCTCCCCCAGCATGCACAGGAAAGCAGACAAATAAGGCAACGTTTCTTCAAGCAGCAGACCCGTGTCCTGTGGTTGCAGCCTCTTGTGACTCACCTGTATTGTGGGTTATCTCCCAGCGCAATGCAGGGCCTTGCCAGAGACCCGAGGTCAAGGAGATGGGGGTGAAGATTAAACAGGAAGGAAGAAGCTTGGGTTTGTTTCCACTGGGGAGCCCAGAGAGGGTGGCTTTGTCAGCCCCAGGGCTGGTTAGTCACTGAGGCAGGGGTGGGTGGGAGTGTAGGGAGGGGTCAGGGCTGTGGGGGTGAGCAGACTCCCCCCACGGAAAGCCAGTCGGGGACCCAGATTCTGCTTGGAGAGTGCAGGGGCGGCGGATAGGTGGGTTCCCTTCTGGTTACTCCCCTGCTCCTCCAATTCTGTCTAACACAGTTTAGCTTTAGAGAGGGAAGAGGGGGAGGGCTGGGGGACAAGGAAGAAGGAAAGAGAAGAGGCGGCTTACCTTCTTTCTTTGAAGGCGAACAGACCTGTATTCCTACTGCAGCCCCTCCCTGTCCTAGCTGTGTGATCTGGGGCAAGTCACTTTCCCTCTCTGAGCCTGTTTGGGTCTCCCTGGGTTATCTTAGTAACTAGACAAGATACTCTGTGAAAATGCTTGGCTAGGGCTGACTACCCAGGGTAGTCCCAAAAGTTGGTTCCTCTTTCTCCTCTCCCTTTTCTGGCTGAGTCTGATGAAGAGAGAAAAGTGCCAGTCTTTGGCTGGGCTCGGGGAGAACGAGCCCTCTCTCCGGCCAGCTGGCCCTGTTCCTTCTTTCCTTTTCATGGGCCTGGCTGTCTTCACCAAGGATGCTTCTGCCCACCCAAGGGCAGAGACCACGAGTCATGACAGGTGACATCTGAGAAGGGGCTACTTCATGCACTCTGAAAGTGAACCTTCCAGAAGCCTCAGAGATGAGACCATGGCCCCATGAGGGCACAAGATTTATGTGGATCACACAGCTAGCAATGAGTGGCAGAGCCAGGCCAGCCCCAGGACCACAGATGCCTCCCTCCTGCAGCACTTACTTCCCAAGTTCTCCCACCTCTCTGCCTTCTCAGCTTCTGTGTGGTGGAAGGTTTCCTTGGTGCTGCTTGTAGGAATCAATGAAGGAGGAAATGTGAGAGCTCCTAGCCCAGGGTGTTTATTAATATGTGTAGAATAAATGAATGAATAAAAAGGATGCCTCATCCAGAGCTGAGCTCTCTGTCCATGTCAGTTTTCTCCTTCCCCACCCCCTGCCCCCTAAAATGCCATTGGGGTGTCACCCTGCGGGAATGGAGAGACAAATGGGCAGTGTCACTCCAGAACCTTGTTGAACATCCGCAAGTCTCTTCCAGGTTCTCCGGGTGTGGCTACCTGTGGGCGACAACCAAGCTGCAGAGGACAGGGAGTGTTGTCGTTGGTCCTGCCCACCTGAGTGTCCTTGCAGGCTCCCTAGTTGCCCTGCCTCCACAGGTCTTGCGGAAGTTGCTTCCTGGGTGGCCTTGGGGATAGCGGGTCCAGGCCATGGGGCCTGGGAGAACAGGGGACTGGGGCCACACTGTCAGCAGGGTCCATGTCCTCATCCCACTAGTATGAAGATGGCCAGGAGTACGGTTTGGTGCACAGAGGATGGGGGAGCTGGACGATGTAGGTTTGAGTCCTAGTTGTCCTAGTTCAATTGTTAAGTTGTGTCCGACTCTGCAACCTTGTGAACTGCAGCATGCCAGGCTTCCCTGTCCTTCACCATCTCCTGGAGTTTGCTCAAATTCATTTACATTGAGTTAGCGATGCCATCCAACCATCTCATTCTCTGTCGTCCCCTTCTCCTTCTGCCCACAATCTTTCCCAGCATCAGGGTCTTTTCCAATGAGTTGGCTCTTCACAGCAGGTGGCCAAAGTATTGCAGCTTCAGCATTAGTCCTTCCAATGAATATTCAGGGTTGATTTCCTTTAGAATTGACTGGTTTGATCTCCTTGCAGTCTCGAGTCTTGTCCAGGGACTCTCATGAGTCTTGCCCAGCACCACAATTCTGAAGCATCAATTCTCAAGCACTCAGCCTTCTTTATGGTCCAGCTCTCACATCCATACATGACTGCTGGAAAAACCATAGCTTTGACTATACAGACTTTTGTTGGCAAAGTGACGTCTCTGCTTTTTAATATGCTGTCTAGGTTTGTCATAGCTTTACTTTCAAGCAGCAAGTATCTTTTAACTTCATGGCTGCAGTCACTGTCTGCAGTGATTTTGGAGCCCAAGAAAACTAGACCTATCGCTTTTTAGCTGTGTGACCTTAGGCAAGTCATTGTAACTCTCTGATCCTTTTTGTCATCTTTAATATGGGAACAATTTCATACTTACACGGGGATTGTGGATCAGAAAGGGCCGTCCATGACTAGATGTTGGGGTGACTGTGAAAACACTTTAGAAACATTTGAGTCATGGTCATGAGGGAATGTGGCTTTGCTGCCATTGTGCTGTTGCTGGTGGCCCCTCTTCTGAAGTGACCTGGGTGGCTGGACTAGAGAGGCCGAACTTGAATTTTGGCCTTAAGCAAGTCACAGAGTCTCTGAGAACCTCAGGTTTTCTCATCTATCAAGTGGACATGATAACCCTGTCTGCCTTCCCAGGGTCATCTGTAACCATGTGAGATAAGATTGGGCATCTGTGGTTGAGAAGTACTTTTTAAAATAGTAGCTGGAAAAAAATTAAAAAAAATAGTAGCTGGATTTGGTCACAGTTGTGGAAGAGTCTGAAGAAGCCGGACTTCCTTCTGAGAAAGGCAGATGGAGGAAGGGGGAACCCTGACTCTTTCCCTCACGAGCTGGTTAACTCCTGAGGTTCCGTTACTCACGCACCCCTAGCCTCCTTGTTCCCATCTGACAAGACTTACGGGTGCCCAGGGCTCAGGAGGGCGGTCTCTAGGACAGCCTGTCGTGCTTGCCTGGAAGTCCTGGAAGGAGCGGCTGGCTGACCCTGGGCTGGCCTCTCTGGCCACCACCACCCAGACAGCAGAGCTTTTCTGACCTCACTCAGCTCTTGCTAAAGTGCTCCCTCAGCCTGGTTTTCTGGAGTTCCCTGGTCACGACCGATGCTCTGCTCATGTGATCTCCAGCTCAAGATGTCGAAACCCTACCCCAGGCTCCCCGGAAACCCCCTGTCGGCCAGGCCAATGGCACAGGGGCCGTGAGCACTCCTTGGGTATTGCCACATGGGGCATCTCTGCGGATACTGTAATCAGAAGTTCCTGTTTCCCCCACCAGGAGAAGTGGACAGACGGCTGAGGGAACTCGGGTTTCCGGTGGCTCTGAGATTATTCCGAGCACAATATCACCCTAGGGAGGCTGTATCTGGGGACCCACACGGGATGCTGTGGTGTGATGGTGCCACAGTCCATGACAAGTGGAGGCAAGATGCCGGAATCCACCTTCTTGGGGATCTGAGTGCTGATGCCTGCGCTTTTCTGCTCACAAGTTTCTTTACATTGTTCACAGGGACAGAGGAGGGCAGGGAGGCTGGCTGTTTGTGGCGAGACTATGAATCCTTACAGGGTTAGCACACATGCCCCTGTGGCCCCACTTTACTGATGAGGAGACTGAGGCATGGGGGAGAGAATTGACCAAGCCCAGGCAGGACAGTTCATAAGCAGCATTACCCTGCCTGGAATCCAGGGCTCTCCAGCCACAGATCTACGGGGCTCAGTGGGGGCTTGTTGTTTAGGTCCTCATCCAGGTGCTGGGAGAGAACTGGCTCTGTGACTTTGAGCCCGTCGCCTGACATCTCTGGGCTCTGGTTTCCTTCTCTGTCTCATGTGAAGATTGGAGTAGCTCAGTATTTCTCAAGCTTTTCCACAGAGAAGGTTAAAATGAATTTCTTGGAAGTTTTGTGTTTTCCCATAAGCATTCTCATGTTTTGTGTTTTTTGCCCTGATTTTATGAGTTGTTTTAATTTTTTAAGATCTTGTGTTTGTTTCTTCGCTAAATGGCCATGTCGACATGGTGCTCTGAGATGCATCATATGCTCCGGGCACAATGCCAAGGTTCCCTTTGGGGTTGACCAGCTCCTCCTCCTAGAGGGAAAGGCATGGGGCAGGTCTGCTCAACTGGGCATCCCAGCCATCAGCAGCACAGACTCAGGCCTGGGCCAGAGTGGGATGGGAGAGGACCCTCTCGAAGTGGGCAGTGCTAAGTATGAGTCTCAGTGTTACCAGTTTTGAGGTAGGAGTAGTATTAGCTGCTCAGTCATGACTGACTCTTTGTGACCCCATAGACTGTAGCCTAGAAGGCTCCTCTGTCCATGGAAATCTCGAGGCAAGAATACTGGAGTGGGTAGCCTTTTCCTTCTCCAGGGGATCTTCCTGACCCAGGGATCAAACCCCGGTCTCCTGCATTGCAGGCATATTCATTACTGTCTGAGCTACCAGCTATGACCTTGGGCAAATCACATGCACAAACTTCCTGGTCCTCTGTAGATATGCACATCGATCCAGAGCCTTCATCGCAGGATTACGGTGGCACAGAAGAGAGCAGGGGTATGAGAGGTCCCATCATGGCCTGGCATGAAGGATGTGCCAGGACAGGTTAGGATGCCCATTGTATTTTAGGACTGCAGAGTCCCACAAATCTGTAAACCCTTTCCCCATAAAAAGCCCCTTTTTCAAAAACATCTCCCTCCCCAGTTCTGTCAACAGTCTGGGATTCTCGGGGTCACTGAGGCCTTGGGTTAAGGCCTGGACAGCTCTCGTTAAAATGCAATTGTGATGAAGAAATGCTGGGGCCGAGTTCCATGCCCCGCTGTCCTTGTGATTAACCAGGTGACCTCGGCAAGTCATTCACTCCTCTTAACCTCTGCCTCTTCATCCATAAGTTGAAGGTACTAGAGCTAACAAGTCACTATAAACTAGGCTGTTTTCAAGATGCCCAGAGGTTAGGGGCCAATGGATGAGTCTCGGCTGCTGCAGCCCGGGACAGGAACTCCAATGAGAGGAAGTCCAGGGGTATGTCGCGGGCCCTTTGGGGACACAGAGATGTACCAACCAGGCTTGAAGAGTCAGAGACCTTTCAGAGCTGAGATGGGGTCTCCTCTGAGATGGGTAGGATGGCAGGAGGCAGCCAGCCGAAACAGGGCTTTGGGACACGGCAGACAAGGGACACAGAGGAAATTAAGCTGAGGCACCGCGCTAAGCTCTACCTTATGCACACAGCATCTGAGTTAGGGCTGCAGACAACCCACCAGTAGTTATTTGCAGATGAGAAAACTGGGCTGAGATCCATGAAGCAGCTTGCTTGAGGCCCCCTAGCCTGTGAGCGGCTCCAATGGGCTTCAGAGCAGACCACTCAGATCACAGATGCTCCAGGGTTGGGGGCCCCTGCGAGCTGGGGAGAAGGGACTCGGATTTCTCAGCAGATAAAGGAAAATGTGAAGACGGCCTCACTCGGTACTTGGTGCCTGAGGTCTGAGAAGCAGAGGGTAGCTGCAGACTGGAGGGGCTGGCCCTGGGGGGACAGAGGGCCTCAGGCAGCCACATTGGCCTGAAAGAGAAAGAACCAGAACTCCTTCTTGCCCTTCACTGCTCCCCTCAAGGCCTCACCTCTGACGGCTTTTGTGTCTGAACTGCTAAAGTACACACGTGTCGTCCCCGCCGTGTCTTACCCGTGCGCCTCCAGGGCAGTGAATGAATGTTTGTTGAAGGAAGCCACAGGTGTGTGCAGTGGTTTCCAGCACTGCCTTTTCCTGTGGTGAATGCTCACAAAATTGGGGGGTGGGGGGGGTGGCAGGGCATGGAAGGATGGCATGTCGGTAGTTCATCCCTTACCTTTCACAGGTGAGAAGGCTGGGGTCCAGAGAGATGAATGTTTGTTCCCGAAGGTCACTCTGCTTCCCTGGCGGGGAGGAGGAGCTGAGTGAGCGGTGGAACCACCTTCTTCCTCTTGAAGCCAGGGTGCCTTGTTATCCCAGGACCCCACCCCTTCCAGGAGGAGCTGAGCATCTGGCACTTTGCCCAGGGAGCTTGGCCTGGTCTCACCCGTGGGAGATGCATCTCCTGAGGTTCTGTAGGAGATCTAGGCTCTGGGTACCGTGGGGGTGGGGGCAGCCCAGAACTGTCAGTTCTAAGGCATTGAGCCTGGGAGCTCCTTACTTCTAAGCAGGATGGGAACAGAATGGGGGAACCCTCGGTTTGCCCCCTATATGGGAGCATGGGGGCTGGTGTGATAACCACGGGCTCCCAGACACTCTGGGCAGGCACTGGCTGTGGTGCTGCCTCATTGAACAGGGAAAGGTAGGTCCTTGGAGGCAGCATCTCCCCCGCACAGCCTACAAATCATTTTTAATGAGTTGTCACTTGGACAATGGGGCTGAGTCTTGGCCCTGATTCAGTGTTGTTGCCTTTCTCCTGCCTCCTTTCTAGATTTTTTTTTCTTCTTCTTCCTTCTCCTGCTTGCTTTCTTCTCTCTCCAGCCTCCACTTACTGGAAATGAAATCTCTTAGCGCATGAATGGCAGGGAGGGAGGGAGGCGCCAGGACAAAGAGAAGGCTTTGTCTGGCAGTGAATTTAGATAACACGTGGGTGGCGGGGAGCGCGCAGACTTCCTTCATCCGCCTGTCACGGAGCTTGCCTAGTGTTGGTGGAGAAGGGGAGATGGGTTTGATCCTCTGGCAAAGCCTGGGTCCCCAGGTATGGGGCTGGGAAGAGAGGGCCCCAGCAGGCAGCCCCTGGTGGGAGCAGGGCATGGTGGGAGCAGGCTGCTGGTTGTAGGAGGGGATGCTCCTATTTTTGAGCAAGGAGCAAGCCCCAAAGATGATGCTGGTCCGTGTGATCTGAGCTCACCTCCTCACCATCCATGATCTCACATGCCTTTGCTGCTCTTTCCTCATAGTTAGGGGACCCTAACCCCTCTCCCTCACAGGATTAAATCAAATGGAAGAAGAGAATTCTCAGCTCTCCCCCATCAGCACTGTCTTCTTCTTCACCATCATCATCTTCATCTTCTTCACCATCATCATCCCCAACATAGCAAGCATTTATAGATCACCTACTGTGTGCCAGGCACTGTTAAAGTCCTTATAAAATGAAAGGATTTCCTATACAGTAGGTGCTCAGTAGAAATTATTTGTAACTGACTCCAGTTTTCTGCTTGGTCAGTAACTTATTCGGCAAGATCACATCACCTCTCTGGGCCTTGAGTTTCTTATCTGTCAAATGGAGATAATAATAGTGCTTTTGGCAAAGAGTTATTGGAGGTTAAAATGTGTTGAAACACATAGAATGCTTGAAAGAAGTCAGAGAGCTGGCAAACTATTTACTGGTGTTAGAGCCTGTTGGTGAGACAGTCACTTGAACTGGAGAAGGAATGCATTATTTGGTGTCACAAACATTGTGCCCGCAGGCCAAAACTCACCCTGAATGGCCCAGGAACATCCTGTTAACACTCCCAAGGCCAAACACACCATTGCATTTTTGCTGCCCACAGCCCTCAATTTGCTTTTCTTCTACATTCTGCATCTCACCTGGCAGTATCTGCAGCCACCCAGGTCAATGGATATTATCCTCTCTGCTACCCCAATCCCATCCCAGACCAAGGGGCCCAGGTACCGTTGCTGCAAAGAATCTGCCTGCAATGTGGGAGGCCCAGGTTCGATCCCTGGGTTGGGAAGATCTCCTGGAGAAGGAAATGGCAACCCACTCCAGTATTCTTGCCTGGAGAACCCCATGGACAGAGGAGCCTGATGGTCTAGGGTCCACAGGGTCGCAAAGAGTCAGACACAGTGGCTTTGCATGCATGCATGACCAGCTGCCAGGCAGGGAGGAGTTGGGGTGAAGGCATGAGCTGAAAGGGGGGGCTGTAGATTCTGTACCCACCGAGAGCCAGGATCAGGATGGAGGGGGAAGCTGGAGATGATGAGGATAAGTGTACTTGTGGGACACCGGCTTGGTGGCCAAGTAGGATGTGACAGGATAGTAAAGAGACAAAGAGAGTGAGGCGCCACAGAGGTCTCTCCACCCTTCTCCACTTCCGTGTCCTCTGTGAAGCATCCCTCACAGCCACTGTCCTTCTTCTTCTTTCATTGGCTGCATAAACTCACCTCTTGGAAAGCCTTCCAGCTGTTGCTCAATCGCTCAGCCACGTCTGACTCTGCACCCCCATGGACTGCAGCATTCCAGGTTTCCCTGTCCATCACCAACTCCCGGAGTTTGCTCAAACTCATGTCCATCGAGTCGGTGATGCCATCCAACCATCTCATCCTCTGTCATCCCCTTCTTCTCCTGCCTTCAATCTTTCCCAGCATCAGGGTCTTTTCCAATGAGTTGGCTTTTTGCATCAGGTGTCCCAAGTATTGGGGCTTCAACCCTCTCTGCAAGCACAACCAGCCCTGTATCACTTACCCTGTAGTGGCCAGACTCTCTGGGCACAGGCTTGCCTCCGTGCCGGGGTTGAGGCCGAGTCATAGGTCCCAGTTCCTGGCTCCATCTATGTTTGCTGGGTGATAGACAGGAGATAGGAGTTCCAGCTTTCACATCTGGCTCCACCACCAATTCTCACATGATCTTTGAGAGCCTCTGCCCTGGCAGGGCCTCAGTTTCCTCTTGAGTTCAGAGAGAGCTGGGTGGTCTGGCCCACAGGGCCCTTCCCACCAGCACAAGGCCTGTGATGTTAAAGCAGGGACTGGGGGATACAGAGTAAGGCATTCTACTCCACTCTTCACTGTCAAGCTCCTGGCTTTTTACAGTAGTTACCACTTAGTACCTTGGTGTCAGGCAACTGGCTGTTAGTACTGGGGTTTCAGAATCAAAGGACATCCCATCCCTTGGCTCCTCCTTGGCTGTGTTCTTATCCTTCACATTCCCACCCCCACCACTTGGTCTCAGCACGGCCGGTATGGCCTGTTGCCCCATGCAGCCAGGAAGATACCAGTGGTCCCTGGGGGAGATGACAGAAGAGACTTGGATCACCAGGCGTCAACATGAAAATGCATTGCCACGGCATTTCCTCCTGTAATTTCCAGAATGCTCTGCATACCTGAACTTGGCCGGCTGGAGCGCTCTGACTTTCTATGGGGGCTGAAAACCTGGATGTCCTATGCTCTCCTGTGCTCTCCTGCCCATCCCAGGACCTAGCTTCATCTAACCCCCCAGCAGGGGCCCTTTGGTGAAGACAGGGCTCTGGACAGTGTCTCTGGCTTTGTGGTTCTGTTGAGGGGCAACCAGGCCTGAACTGGGGGCCAGTCCTAGAGGGTGGAGCTTCCTGGTCCAGCAGCTGGATGATGGGGAGTGGGCAGAGCTTGAAGAGGTCTGTTCAGCTTTGGCATAAAGCTCCGCAGGAACAAATGGTGGGCATCCTGCAGAGAAGTAGGGTTCAGCCCGCAGGCGAGAGTGTGCTTGGGGACAAGTCCACCCAGCCCTCGGCTCCTCACCCATCTGTTCACGGCTGCAAAGCTCGCAGGGGCTCATGGGGCCCTGCGTGGGCTCAGGGTTTCTGGTAGGGATTTTGCTGCTGCGGTCGGCCAGAAAACTGGCCAGGTTGGTGGCCTAGAATTTCTTGAGAACAAAGAGGACCCTCAGGAATAGGACTCAGGACCCCTGTCTCTCTTGTCAAATTTTATCCAGCTTCCTGGCTCAGTCAATCAGTATTTAGTGGCACTTGCGCCCTGGACTGAAGTGTACAACTGTCTCTGTTTCCACAGTCAGACCTGCTCAGAGATAGGCTATGTGTCATTCTAGGAGGTAGTGAGTGTCCTGGGCCTAGGGGTATGCAAGCACGGGCTGCAGAGCTACTGGGCAGAGGGGCCCCCAGGGGGAGATTCTGACAGGGCTGCTCTCAGCCCTGATCTCTAAGACTCCTCCCTCTCTTTGTGACCTGTGCACAGAGGTTGGGGTCCTTCCTCCTCTTCACGAACAGCCCCCTGTGGAAAGCCTCAGCTCACCCCCTTTGATCTTCTGAATGGAGCTATGGGCTATGGAAGCTGCCCTCTTACACCCCCCCCCCCCCGCCTCCCACCTGTAGGATCTAAGTGCTCGGAATCCTGGCTTCCCGCCCATGCTGCCCACATTCCACTTGGGAGCCTTCCCCACATAATCAGGACCATTAGGAGCCTCCTAATGCCACCTGACCTCAGGCCTGTGATGGACCCACGCCGGCTGTGCATGCATTATTAATGTGCAGAGAGCAGAGACAACCACGTGGATGTATTACACCCTGGCGTCCCCCGTGCATTAGTTTGCAGCATTGGTAGCATCCTTTTGGTGGTCCAGCGATGCCCCCTTCCTAGATTGGCCCCAGGAGTGAGTGCTGATGGGGGAACTAGCTTTCTGGGTACCCGGTACCTGCAGCAGCAGGAGCTGGGAGCATTGACACCAGGGATTGCAGCCTGGGCAGGCCTGGCACATCCAGATCCACAAGGGGAGCAAGTTGAAGGGTCAGCTCATCTACTCCTCACCTCTGCATGGAAGGAGGGCAGAGGCTCCAGGAGGAAAGCAGTCTGTCCAAGGTCTGGCAAGGTGGGGGTAGAAGCCACCTTCCTGGCACCTTTCCCACACTAAGCCTTCCTTGAGCAGAGCCTTGTCAACTTCCGAGCCTTAGACCAGGCCTCCTCAAGTGGACAAAGGGGAATTTTGGGCAAGGGTGGGGGGCTTCCTTCTCTCCATATGAAGAGGTAAGATGAAAGCACCTTACTCTGCCATTGGATTTTCTAAGGTTAAAACCAACTGGCTGTAGGACCTTGGCCTAATCACTCTCCCTCTCTTGGCTTTAGTGTCCTCATCTGGAAAATGGGCTCAATAATTCCTGCCTCCCTCCTTGGGCTGGTGTGAGGCTCAGGAGTGGTGAGACTGGAGGCTCATGTAACATACGATTACACATGAAAAGCAAGAACACATCTTGTCTTTCTTGGTCTCCAGCGCCTTGTACCTTTCAATGCAGAATCAACTGTTGGGCTATTTGGCTTATAGTTGAACTGAAATAACAAGAGAAGTAGGCACAGTGGCTGTGAGTCTACAAGGACTGTAATATTCGTGAGGCCTTGGTCTCAAGCGCAGACCTGTTATTCACAAGCCACTGACCCAGTCACAGCCTTTTTTCTCCCCCTCTTCTCAGTTTCTCCTTCTGTAAAATGGGTCTGGAGTTGGGAGGGAGATTAGAGTCCTTCTAAAAACATTCCAATTTAAAAGGTACCGGAGGCTTATTTAGACTAAAAGGTAAGTGACTAACATTAGGTCCTTTTCTAACAGCAAGTTTGGGAAGGGGGATCAGAGTCCTGGGAAGCACCTGGTTCCTGTGAAAGTAGAAGGGGGGGTTGAGGGGATGAGCTTTCCAACTGTCTGTTTCTGCCTGAGGACCTGCTATTCAGTCTCTTCTCTACTTTGCAGGTGAATAAACTGATAAATAGAGAGTGGATATATAGTTGTCTCAAGTCACAGAGTTGGAGCAAGGGGGAGAATGGGCCTGGGTCTGGCCAGTCCCTCTAATGTGGTGGAAGAAGTAGATGGGGGAGAAAGGGAGGGGGCCCCCAGTGACTGATCCCCTCTCTGGGTTCTCTGCAAAGTGGATTTCCTTCAGGACCTCTTTTCATTCCTACAACCCTCCTGGGAGGTAGGTCTGGTTATTATCTCCATCTCACAGATGGAGACCCTGATGCCTGGGCAAGTGAGCAGAGGGGTGAAGAGCCAGTGGTCTGATTTCTGGTTGTTCCTGGATGGCTGTGTGGAAGGCCACATGGCCAAGGCAGCCTGAGTAACCCCAGGCCCTCGGTGGGGGCTGTGACAGAGAGCGAGAATGTAGTTATATGGAGGCAGGTGATGTGGCCCCAGAGGGGCAGCTGTCCTCTATGCAAACAAGGCCTGGAGCACTGAGCAAGGGCATGGCCGAGAAAGCCCCTCCGTCTCCTCCCCATGACCCCAGCCTTGTGACACCTTCACCACAGCAGCTGCCCTCATTCTTGGCCTCGAATCTCAGGCCAGACCAGTTTGCAAGAGCCATGTGCACCCCCTGGGGAATTCCCCGGGTCCATCTGGAGGCAGTCACAGCCCGAGCAAACGTCTGGCTGGATGAACCAGCCCTAGAAGCCTCTCTGACCAGAGCATCCCCAGCTGCATGTCTGTTTCACTTCTGGGGCTGGTCTGGGCACTGTTGGAGAGCCTTGGGTTAGAGAACTTCTCACCTTGGACAAACCCAGCCTCATCCATCACCGCTGTGCCCAAACGCTTCACCCTCTGCCTGGCCTCCAGGCCTTTGCTTCTGCTGTTCCCTTTGCTGGACCCTTTCGCCCAGCCAGCTCCATCTCATCTCTGTCCATTCTGACACCTTGACAGAGCCGCGCATCCCTGCCCAGCCGTGAGTGCTCCAGCCCTCCACGGTACCTGCCATTACAGTGCTGTCCCTGTAGAGCACCCAGCTCCCCACTGGGCTGGGCATGGCCCCACTGAGGCTGATGGATTTGTGGCTGGCTCTGGACTAAGTGCTTTCTGCAGAGTCTCACTGAATCCTCACCACCTGGTAGGTAGGTAGGCTTCTCATTCTTGCTTTACAGATGAGGACGGGGGCTCAGAGAGGTCAGGTCACTTGCCTGAGGTGGCACAGCTAACAAGGGTCAGAGTCAGGAGAAGGAGCTGGGAGTCTCTCTGCAGAGCCTGTATTGGGAATAGACTCACCCTTCTCAGCCTTTTACTCCCAGGGCCAACGGCGTGTAGAGAGATTAAGGACCCACAGGCGTCCAATAGATAAATGTTCAAGAATGAGACAGTGGATCCTCCCTCCACAGCGCCCCCTCCATACGCTCCTCCCAGGAGCACCGATGCACATCCTGCCACCCCTGTCTCCGCCAGGCGTCAGCAGGGTCCCCCCGGTGCCATTCTCCTTGCTCCGGGCTGTGGCTCAGTGAGCCCTCCCGGCCGTGTTGTGGGCTTGGGAGGCTGTGCCCGCTTTATAGGGAGGAGGCAGGCCCGGTGAGGTCTAATCAGTGTCCCAGAAGCAGCCAACAGGACGTGGTCCGTCCAGCCCCTGCCTGGGGCTCTGGGCTTGGTGTCGCTGCCCCGTCTCTGGGCTGGCGAGAGGAGGCCTTCCTTTCCAAAGCTGCCTGGCAGCCTCTGACCCAAGGTGTCGCGGTGACAGCACCGTTGGCCAGCTGCCCCCCCCACCCCCAGTCTCTGAGAAGAGAGGAAACACCAGGCAGTGGGGGATTCCTCTGGCGGCGCCACGCCCCCTGGCCACTTCCTCTGGACACTCTCGTTTTCTTTGTCACTTGTTTTAGTTTCTGCTTTTCTTCCCTCCTTCCTTTTTTTCGAGGCCACTTTCATTTCCGTCTGGCAGTGTCTCCCCACTCCACCCCCATCCATCCTTTCTGCTCGGCAACCCCCCCCACCAACCCTCCTGCCACCTTGGGATCCCCAGTGGGAACACCGAGGTGGCTCTCGGGTGCCCTGGCCCCCCCAGGCTCTCTGCTCAGCCTCCCTGGGCCTCAGGCTCCCCTTCCGTGTGATGAGAGTAAGAATATCAACCTCGGAAGATGTGAGGAGAAAAGGAGGTGACACATGTAACGCTCAAATAACTAGTACTTAGAAAAACTCAGTAAATACCAGTTCTGTGTCTCCAAGGTCTGCCTCTGAGTTCACTCCCCTGTGTCTGTGGTCATCTCTCCCACAAACACGTCTTCACTGGGGCCCCACATCTGGCCAGAGGCAGAAATTACCATCTGTGCCTTCTGTATGAGCTACTGAGGCCTGCGCAGAGGGGAAAGTCTGGGAAAGGAAGAGGTATTATCAGTTTTGACCTCTAAGTACAGCCCTCTTTCCAGTTCAGGAATTCCCTCCACCCTGCCCAGCACACAGGCCTCCTTCCTTGCCAACTGCCTATGGCAAGGAGCTTGGTCCTGCCCTGGGCAGCCCATCCACTGCCAGACAGCTCTGCTCTTAGAAAGTTCTTCCTTCCAGTGAGCAGAGACCTGCCTGCCTTTACTTCCATCTCCAATTTTGGCCATCCCCAAGAGACCACTCCCTTCTCCCCTCACTGTTCCAGATGTTTGAATGTTGCCCTTGGGCTGCTCCAGTCTTGCCCTCAAATCCCCCTGCCCCAGCCTGACACACGGTGTGGTAGCGTAGTTAAGATCTTGAACTCTAGAGCCTGGCTCTCCCAGTTCAGATCCCAGCATGGCCCCTTGCTACCCATGTGGCACTGTGAATGTCTACGCCCCAGAGACAGCTGTGAGACTCCGTCCTCTGGTCATCGTCTCCCATCTGCAGAGTGACTGTTCTTCAATGGGCAGTTTTATTCACTTTGTGTGTTAGTCGTTCAGTCATGTCCCACTCCTTGTGACCCCATGGACTGTAGCCCACCAGGTTCCTCTGCCCATGGAATTCTCCAGGCAAGAAAACTGGAGTGGGTTGCCATTCCCTTCTCCAGGGGATCTTCCCCACCCAGGGATTGAACCTGGGTCTCCTGCGTTGCAGGAAGATTCTGAGCCACCAGGGAAGACCTCATTCACTTTAGTTGGCAGCAATTGTACCTCATGAAGAAAAACAGCCCATTCTTTTGTTCATTCAGTCCTAGACCTTACATGTGAAGGCAGCCTCTTTCTCCCGGGGGGGAACCAGTCTCTCCCTGCCCCAGCAGCTGTTCTCAGAGGAAGATCTTGCAGGCAGTGTTCTGGTGGAAGTGAGAGCATATTGATTTATCTTGAAGCTGCATTTGCAGAGTCAGCACACTTTTTAACCTAGATTTTGTGTTTGTTCCATAGGTTGAATGTGTTCCCCCAAATTGATATGTTGAAACCTAATAAATGTGATGGTATTAGGAGGTGGGGCCTTTGGGAGGTGCTAAGGTCATAAGAGTAGAACCCTCATGAGCAGGATTGTTACTGTTTAGTTGCTAAGCCGTGTCTAACTCTGCAATCCCATGGGCTGTAGGCCCTCCAGGCCCCTCTGTCCATGGGATTTCCTAGGCAAAAATACAGGGGTGGGTTGCTATTTCCCTCTCCAGGGGATTTCCCCAACCCAGGAATCAAACATGAGTCTCCTGCGTCTCCTGCAGTGGCAGGAGGAATCTTTACCGCTGAGCCACAGGGAAGCCCCATGAGTTGGATTAGTGCCCTTATAAAAAAGATCCAAAGAACTTGTCCCTTTCACCATGTGAGGACATAGCAAGAAGACTGCTTTCTGTGAATCAAGAAGTAGGTCCCCACCAAACACTGAATCTGCAAGCTTTTCCATCTTGGGCTTCCCAGTCTCCAGAACTGTGAGAAATAAATTTCTGTTGTTTATATGCCACCTGGTCTATAGATTTCTGTTATAGTGGTCTGGATGAACCGAGACAGTTTGCTTTCTTGGAGTGACTTTGGAAGATGACAGTGGTGATGGAATGGAAGCGAAAGTCCACCCCAAGACATTATTTGATGCTAGCCCTGCAAACTTGGAAAGGAAGGTTCATGCTGGGGCTGCCCTGAGGGTGCTGTAATCCCAGGAGAAACTAAAGGCTGTGTTCTCTGGGTGGACAGGCCGATGATGGCATTAGAAGAAGTGGGGAAAGCTACTTGCCCTCCATCCCTTAACCAAGCTGCTAGTACCTCCAGGAGGGGTCTGGGTACCGTGCTGGTCATTCATTCTTCAGCATGAACTACTTAATCAGATTGCTATCCCATGCTGACCAGGAGAAACCTATAGGAGGGCTTCACCTCATGCTCTGAAAACTGTGCTGAGATGTTCCACTACTAAAG
Organism: Cervus canadensis; assembly: GCF_019320065.1. Taxonomy (NCBI): domain Eukaryota; kingdom Metazoa; phylum Chordata; class Mammalia; order Artiodactyla; family Cervidae; genus Cervus; species Cervus canadensis. The sequence goes on from NC_057387.1 coordinate 99,103,770, forward strand.
TAAACTGATATCTGTCTCTTCCCAGTTTGTGTTAAAGAACAAAACTACTACTTAGAATTATCTCAATTTTTCGGTTTTCTCCTGTTGGTTTTTCTTAAGCTCCTGGCACCTGCTTGACAGCTAATGAGTGCTCACAGGAAGTAAAATGAAATGTACAAATAGCAAACAAATATTAGTGGGAATTATCAGAATCAGCCAGTTCTGCTGAGTTTCACAGCATATTTTTATGGTGTATGTGCATATGTGGGTTATGATTTTACAGTGTGGGTACATTTTCTGCTGGTAAAATTGTTCCCAGTTCATGCGAGGGAGCACATGTTTGGTGTTTTATGGAGTTCCCCCAAGAATTCCATGACTTCTGGTTTGGGCAACGGGATGAGGATAGACATAGTGGCGAAGAGAAGATGGGGCCCCCAGAAGGGATGGGGTACTCCAAACTCAGGGCTTCACCTGACACACTCTCTGCCCCATCCAAGGCTGTCAGGCTCTGGTGACTCGAGATCTTTCAGGTCTGTCCCCCCCTTCCTCGCCTACTTCTAACAACCGTGTCTTACCAAGATTTCTGTAACTGTTTCTATCACCACCTCTGTGCCTCTCCAGCCTTTTCTCCACAGCACACCAGGGGAATCTTTCAAAAACACCAATCTGCTTACATTGTCCCTTGCATAAAATCTTTTTTTAAATTTAATTTTTATTTTATCTTGGAATATAGTTGATTATTAATATTGTGTTAGTTTTAGGTATACAGCCAAGTGATCTGTTACAAAATAGAAACAGATTCACAAACTATGAAAACAAAGTTATGGTTCCCAAAGGGGGAAGGAAGGGGAGGGAGATAAATTAATACAATGTATAAAATAGATCATCAACAAGGACCTACTGTATAGCACAGGGAACTCTATACTCAGTACTCTGTAATTGCCTATATGGGAAAAGTATCTGAAAAAGAATGAATATACGCCTAAAATATTTTAGTAGCTCCCTGTGGCCTCCAGGGTTAAACACCAGATTCCTTTTTAGTGTGATTTGCAAGGGCCCTTGGGATCTTATCCCACTGTTTCCCTCTCCCTCTCCACCTCTGTGCTATACCCACCCAAAATGTGATGCCACTGTGTCTCAGGGCTTTTGCAAATATGATTCCCTCTTCCTAGAAATTTCTGGGCTTAACCACTCCCCCCATCTGGCAGACATTGCATGTGTGTGTGCATACACACACACACACACACACACACACACAGGCACTTAGACTAATTCCTATGAATCTCAGTTAAGATGCCCAGTGGCTTGACTGCCTCCCAACACCTGACATTGCCCATCCAGTGTCCTCCTATGCCCTCCGGACTCCCTCATACCAGAACTAGTCACACTACCATTGTCTTTTGCTGGTCTCTCTCCTCCACTGGACTGTGAGTACCTGGAGAATAGGACTGTCTTGCCATATCCCAGCTGCTTCATGTAACGGATACTCAACAAATACCTCTTGAAAGGAAGGAAAAAAGAAAGAGGAATTCAACTTTATTTGGCTAATCTCAGTCCAGTCAGGGCCAGCCTGGTCATTTGTAAGAAATTCATGTCAGTTCAACTTATAGTTCACAAGCACCAGCTACATCCCAGGTCTGTGCTGGGTGCTGGAGGAGGGAGAAGGGGGTGGGACAAGGGGTCTGCTCTGGAGGGATTTGAGACAAACCTACAGCTACAGCAAAGCAGACTGTGTCTATGTTGCAAACTACACACACCAAAGCCCTGGGAATTTGCATCTGGAGGAAGGGGACCCAACTTCAGGGTGGGGAAGGTGGGGATTGAGGGAGCAGAGGCTCCTCCTGCACTCACGTGTCTCTGCTGGCTCCATTAGTCTTCAGAGCTGATGGGTTTCTGTTGAGAGTCCTGGTCAGGCATCACTCCCTGGATGGAATCATTCATGCGTGCCTCTATACTGCCCAATGCACAGCCCTGTTTGGGAATATACTCTTGCTTACCAAGCCACTGCCCAATGTAGGGCTAGGAGCATGACCTTGGAGTCGACTGCCTGGGTTCCAATCCCAGCTCTACACCTGAAGGCAGAGTAATTGTGATGGTGGGCGTGTTCCTCAACCTCTCGATGCCTCAGTTTCCTCATCTGTACAATAGAGATGATAGTAATCCATTCTTCATAGTATCATTGCCAGTGTTAAATGAGTTAATACAGATAACAACTCAGAACTATGCCTGGCACAGGATACAGATCATATAAATCTTTGCCACCAGCATTATTAATTAGCCTGTGCACCTATAAATCTCTTGTTCTAGTTTGTGAGCTTTGTTTTTCACTGTCGTGAGAGCTCTGCATGCATATGCTCAGTCAGTCAGTCTGACTCTTTGCGACCCCATGGACTGTAGCCCACCAGGCTCCTCTGTCCATGGGATCTTCCAGCAAGAACACTGAAGTGCATTGCTGTTTCCACTTCTAGGGGATCTTCCTGACCCAGGGATCAACCCGCTTCTCTTGTGTCCCCTACATTGGAGTTGGATTCTTTACCACTGCACCATTGGGAAGTCCTCATAAGAACATTTAGTACATTTAACAAAACTTTATGCATGCAACACATTATCATTTATTACAGACATGATGTTGTCCAACAGATCCCTAGAGCTTATTCACCTTGTTGAACCAAAACTTTATACTTGTTGAATGGCAGCTCCCCACTTCTCCCCTCCCCCTCCCCCTGGCAACCACCATTCTGTTCTCTGCTTCTGAGTTTGACTATTTTAGTACCTTGTGGAAGTGGAATCCTAAATATTTGTCCATTTATGACTGGCTTTTTTCACTTAGCATAATGTCCTCCATGTTCACCCATGTTGTTGCATATGGCAGGATTTCCTTTCTTTTTAGGGCTGAATACTATTCCATCGTATGTAGATACCACCTATTTGTTATCCATTCACCTGTCCGTGGACCCTTAGTTGTTTCTGCATCTTGGCTGTTGTGAATAATGCTGCAATGAACATGAGAGTGAGATGCCACTTTGAGATCCTGATTTCAGTATTCCTGGGATAAATACTCACGTGGAAATGCTGGATCATATGGTAGTTCTATTTTTATTTTTTTCATGAACCGCCAATCTGTTTTCTGTAGTGGCCATGCCGTTTCACATTCCCACCACCAGTGTACAAGGGTTCCAGTTTCCCTACTGATGAACTTCTTCGCATCAGAGCCTGATTCTGGTTCTGCTTGCAGGTCCCTCAACACCTGGTGTAGGAATTGCACATAATATGCTTTGGAAAGGTGGGATAGTAATAATAATAATTCAGTGCTTGAATTGAGCACTCACTTCAGAGCTTGAAGTGAGCCAGGACTGAATGAACACAATTTTTCTAGATGGACTCAAAGCTATTCTGTGTGTGTCCAGATGGAATCAACCTATGAATGAACCATCCTATTTGTGGGATGGTCCCAGTGAAGAAAACTCCCTTCCTCTTGGCCTTCAAGAGTTTCTGTCTGGAACCTGGAAGCAGCCCCAGGGGACTGTACAGAGGTGGTGTTGTGAGAGCATGGGGTTTAGCAAGCTGCTCTGGGAATGGAATTTCCTGGCTTCTCTGGAGACATGTCAGCATCTGGGCCATAGAGGAGGGTCTGGGAGGATGAATGAGAGTGGACAGGGGCAGCACAGGAGGGTCTCGGTGGCTTGGAAAGGACACTTGACTGAAAGCAGGGCCAGAGTCCGCCGTCTCAGAGAGGCTGGGCCTCCAGCATGGCAGGTGTGGCTGGGCCCCAGTCGGCCTGCAAAGTCCCAGTCTTGTGTGACTCAGAATAAATTGCTTCCTGCCTTAGCTTCTCCTTTAAGGGATGCTTGGGTATAGATATGGGGCTACTCTGTCTGTACGTGGTGGGTGCCCCCAACCTGGGCAGCTTAAGGCAAGAGACAGCCTGATATGATGGAAAGGACTTGGGGGCTGGGAGTCATATTGTCCTGGGTTCGGTTCCTGACTCTGCCACTTAGCCGGGTGGAAGACCCGGGCGAGATATGGAGCTCCTCAAAGATTCCATTCCCCAGTGTGGTACAAATGTAAGTTGTTGTCCCAACTGGGGCTGCATGAGGTTGAGATGAAGCTCAGGAAGGATTCTGTGTCCCCCTGAGTCTGAGCACTGCCTCATCCTTCTCTGATATTGGGGCTTTTGCTCAAGGAAGATGGATGTCCCAGCTAGTCCAGGGCTTTCAGATGAGCTAAGACTTCCAGCAGGGACTTCGCTGCAGGCCTCCTGAGCAGTGTGGGCCAGTGGGGTCCGTCCTTTGGTCAGGAACAAGTGCCCTGGGGCAGTCTCCCTCCCAGGACAAGGACATGCCCATTTGGGAGATGGAAACATGGAGGCACAGGAAGGAACAATTACTCACTTAGACTGCCTCAACTCTTTCTAGGTAGGTGAGTTACTCACATGAATGAAAGAACTACTGTTCACTCAAGATAAAGGTGAAAATTAGGGGCAAAAGGTCTTCTTGCTCCACCTTCCCCCTCACATTTTACTTCCAACTTAGAAAAAGTCTAGGTTGTCAATGGAGCCTCACTGTTGTTCTCTGCCCTGAAATTTCCAGCTTCTGTGCTTCTGTACTTTTATCTAATTTCATTTTGTTCTCTGCTTGTGACACTGTTTTCCATATTGAGCAGGAAAGTCTGTTTAGCCAAATCCTCCCCACTCTTTAAAGCTCAAACAAAGCCTTCTCCTTTTCCTCCTCCTCCAGGAAGTCCTCTGGATTTAGGCCTGGTTGCCCTTGTGCAGCTACTTTCCATGGCTGCTGCAGCACATTCTGAGCCCTCTGTTGCAGCTGTCTGGCCTTGGTCTCTCACCATGCCAAGGGTATGTTTCTTATCAGTTCAGTTAGTTATACGCTCTGGCCTTCCCAATCTTCGGGTTGGTCCTAGTACCATCAAGGTTAGTTTCAGCACAGTCAAGAGGGAGGGTTGGAACACGCACCTAGATCCCTAACTAGAATCCACTGGAAGCTTCTTTGCTTCCCATTGGTCTCAGCTCCCACTGCCCTACGGTGGGTCAAGGTCTATGGTTATAATTGCAGCACATGCATCTGTGTGTGGGGGGGTGAGGGGCGGAGTGGAGGGGAGAAAGAGATACAGAGAAACACAGAGACAGAAGAGGGAGTGGAAAGAGAGGGAGGGGAGGGACTGGAACGTGGATCAGGGAGCAGGCTGGTGCCAGGTCACACACACCATGTTTCTGTTTCGAGGTGAGAGTGAAGCAATTCTTCTTCTCCATCAGCTAACGCGCCCTGCAGGTCCTCTGTGGGATGCTAGGTCTGCGAGCTGGAGCAGGCCAGCCATTCTGATTCCAGCAGGGTCCAATCTCTGTCACCTATAAAGACAAATACCAGTGTCCTTAAAGGTTCACTAATAATTATAACAACAGCTGCAAGCATCCAGGGCATTTACCATGCTAAGCACTTTACATGTGTTATTTTAATTTTTTCAAGGTCTATTTGAGGTAGGTGCCCTGTTAGTCTGATTTTTCAGATGAGGAAGTCAGGGTTCAGAAAGATTCCATGCCACAGCAAGCAAAGGGTGCAGACCCACAGTAGTCTGTCTGCCCCCCAAGTCTGTGCTCATCGCCATTGCCCAAAAGAATCCTGTGGCTCAGGAGCCTGGACTCCTAGGTGTGAGGTCCTGGCTTTCCCACCAGTCTCTATCTGTGGGACATTCACTGCGCCAGGCCTCAGTTTCTCCCGCCTTAAAATGCACCAAATGCTGCTGAAGGGCCCTGCCAACTGTCACATGCTGAGAAGCTGATTCTGAATTCTTGATGCTAAGATGCAGTCATTTTCATTCTGTGATTTGTGGATTCTGGCCATAGACTTTAAGATCCTGGAATCCTGGAATCCCCGTATCCTTCAATGTTTGTTAGAATATAGGTTCCATGAGGACACTAACTTCTGTCCATCCATACATGCCCTGCTACAAGTCAGGGTCCAGCACAGCCAGCACTTGACATCAATCAATATTTGTTGGTTGAATGACTGACCCACCCCCACTTCTCTCTCCCGCTATGGTCAGAGGTCCATGCCCACACTCTGGCTGGAGCCTATGTCCTGAAATGTGGCCAGTTAACCAGTGATGCACTAACTCTGGACCAGCAGGCAACAAATTTGCCCTCTAGCCCTGATTGGCCACTAACCAGCAACATGACTCCAGGCAAGTAACCTAACCTCTCTAAGCACCTCTTTCCCCCATGAAGTCTAGACGAAGAGTCAGAGAAACACACCAAGTTCATTCCTGCCTCAGGACCTTTGCATGTACCACTCCCTCTGACTGAAATACTCTTCCCCATATTCATTTACTGTTGTCTGTTTCCCCTATTGGAAATTGGACTCCAAGAGGGGTTTTGTTTACCTGATTCAGTGCCTAGAAGAGTGCCTGACACATAATAGGTGCTCAACAATATTTGTTGAGGGAAGGAGAAAAGGCAGAGACCAAGATTTGTGGAGTTGCCCTGGCCCTGAGACCTCTGCCCAAGTTCTGGTCCCCAGATGCTGAGCCACTTGGGACAGCTGTCTGCCCAGGGGCTAACTTAGCCTGAACTCCCATGAGGCCCAGGTGGAAAATATACCCGTTTTTTATGGTGTGTTGCTTGGGGTCTGGTGTCTGTTGCTGTCGCTCACATAGCCAGAGAAGAAGGAGGATCCTATATTTGAGAGTCAGGAGAATAAGGAGGAATATGTCTGACCCTGCTGGTCTTCCTGAAACTGCTTTGCTCACATCTTCTCATCCTGCCCCAACTCTTCTCAGCTCCACGCAAATCTTCACTGCCCATAGGAGAATGCAAACTCTCAACCTGGAATTTATGGCTCTCTGTGACCTAACCCTGCCGTGATCGCCAATCTACTTTTCCCCAGCTCTCCTAGGAGAGGTCTCAGCTGCAGTGGGGTCCAAGAGCTACTTTCCCCAATGCACTAGACCAGTCCCCTCACCAAACTCTACTTATTTGTGCCATATTGTCTGCCCAGAATGCTCTCCACTGTTCCTCCTCCAGGAAGCCCTCCCTGACCACACCCACCCAGAAACCTATCCCTTGTCTGGGCTTCTCCAGCTCTCCTGGACTTGCTTGCTTCTAGAGAATGCTTGAGACTCAATATGTAGCTATTCCCTACATGGTGGGTGCCCCTCCCCTGTGGGAAGCCCCATAGGCAGGAAGGGGAAAGGACTTGTTCCCTCTGTCCATCCTGGGCTTGATCAAATGAGGTCATGGGTGCACCTTGTAAACTGTAAAGTCCTGTCCCACCTTGGCCCAAGCCCCTTTATCTCTTGCCTTAACTCTTCCACCAGTATCTCTGTGGGCCTCCCTGCCTCCAGTTCACCTGGCCCATCTAGCATCCCTGCTGAGCTAGACACGGGGCCCTTCTGGAACACCAATCCGATCATTTCCCTTCTCTAGTGACTCTCTTTGCCAGTAGCTTCTGGCCCCATGAGCTTGTCCCCTGATCTCAGACCCTCCTCCTTGCCTTTGTTCAAGTCATCCCTCTGCCTAGAATGTCTTTCCTTCTCCCTCTCCTCCTTGTTCTATGAGATCATCCCCTTCCTCCAGAATTCCCTGACCCTTTAGGCACATCCAGCCACCCTGAGGGCCTCCGTGACCATCTCCGTGTGATGGCACCTCCCCAGCTGTGCCTCATTCCTCATTCATTCGCACAGATGCTTCCATGGTCTTCAGAGTTGGCTTGAAGAAAGAAGTGCTAAAGCAAGAGTTTCTCCTGGTGGGAGGTGTGATCCACTGAAGATATTCTGTGAGCCAGGCCTGGTGCTGTATAAACTCCAGTTTACTTAGGCCCACCTGCTGTCCTTAAAAAAAAAAAAATCACTGTCTTTTTACCTACGGCAGGACTGAGGTCCAGAGATGCTGAGGGCCTGGCTCGAGGTCACACTGCAGATGTGGCACAGTGATCCTGGTTGACTGATTTCACAGTTCCCTCCAAAGTGCATGATTGTGACAGAGGTAAAAATAGTAGATCTCTTTCCAAAACGTGACTGTTAATGAACTGCCCTGGGGATTTGGGCTGTCTAGTTCCTCCATGTCTCCCATGGGCGCGTCCATCTCAGCCCTGACAAGCATCTGGCTGATGTACAAGGGGCCACAGTCCCCATCCACCTTCCTGTCCTTGATCAGGCTTGCTCTGGGACCCTCCAGGTCACCTGGGCCCAGGCTCCAGACCAAGGTTAGACCTAAGGTTTCTCTGCAGGACTCCTCAGAGAGCCAGGGCCACCCTGTGCCCACGTCTGCCCAAGCCTGACATCCGTGTTGCAGATCAATAAATCCGTCTCTTGCTCTTCTCTCCCGACCATCTGTTCTCCCTGGTGGTCCCCAGGGAGTCTGCCAGGCTGGCTGCTATCTCCCAGGTTGGAGGGAAGAAGCTATTTTGGGGCCATCTGTTTGAGAGGTGCCTCCGGCTGGGGTTCCACAGCTGAGGGAAGCTGCCCAGGCAGTGGGGGGCTGTCACGAGGGGACAGCAATCTGGGAATGAGAACCACCTTTATCTTTAGGCTCGGGGCCAGGCCGTGCCAGCTCTCCCTTGACTCGGGCAGACCAGTGAGATCCCAGGCCTGGCTGCATCTTGGACATCTCATGGGGGCAGCTGGTGCCAGAGGGAGTGGTGAAGACAGTCTAAATGCTGTCTCCCCTCTCCTCCCCACCCCCTCCCTCTTTTAAAACACATACACACACCCTTAAAATTGGGTTGCCAGTGACAACCTGGCATATCATCTTCTTTTTATATTATTCTTAGCCCCTCTGTTGCCATAGCAACCGAACAATGCTTTTAAATATAGCAGTTAATTTTTTCAGCTCTAGAAACAAAGTTCTGGTGCTGTCCAGAAGGCCGACGCCTGGTTTCTCTCCTTGGGACAGGGTCCTTCAGACTCATCTCACCAGATGTCAGCCCCAGAGTATAAGCTGGGGCTGGCTGTCCTCCAGCTGGCAGGGACCATCACTCTGTGTTCCCTCACCTGGTGACACTCCAGAGTCAAGGTGTAGCAGACAGAACCCAGGTTCTTTCTATAGCCCCTCAACCCCTGAAACCCTCACATTTCCTCTTTATGCCTCAGTTTCTTGATCTGGGTAATGGGGATGATGGTATATGCTTCCCAGATTTCAGTGGGGCTTAGAAGGAGCTAAAGGAGGTGAAAATGGCTCTGGGAGACACTCAGTAAATCATCTGTGCTTCTTTTCCTTTCTCCTTCCCTTCCCCCATCCCTTTTCTTCCTTTCTCTGTTTCTGTCCTTACCTCCCTCTCTCTTTTGCATTTTTCTCAACTGCTACTCTCCACTGCTTTGAATTATTGATGTTAAATTCCCAGCCAGTAACATCAGAGGGTTAAAATCCATAACCAGCCTTCCTCTGGCCTCCCCTCAGATCGACCCTCCCTTCGTGGGCTGGTGAGCTCATCAGAGTCATTAATCATACATCATGGCTTGAGAACCCGGGGCCCTGTGGTCCAGCCGCTGAGCAGTCCCGGGCAGGAGGCAGCCCAGGCAGGATGTCTTATGGAAGGGCCGGGCTGGCTCTGAAGCCTTGGGCAGAGTAAGACACTGTTAGTGGGAGGTTACCTGGGAAGGGGAGCTGACCTCCAGTGGAGGGGCTACATGAGAGAGTGCTCCCTGGCCCAGTAGCAGGAAGTATTATTTCCAGGTGCCCTTGACTCCTGACTCACTCCCACCATCATCTCGAACCTCTCCCCAGACCCTCCCCCAGGCTTGCTCACCACCCACTCATCTCTCTGTATTCCAGAGCTCAGCATGGCAGGGCTTTGAACAACAGGAATCGATGTTTCTGATGCTCAGAAGCAGTCAAAATATGGTAGGGACTGCCCATCAGGGAGTAAGTTCCCCATCATTGGAGAGGTCAACTAGAAGAGGTTGCCCAGGGGGCAGGACATCGTAGAAAGGATTGTAGTACCAGGTTACAAGTAGAATAAACTCTGGCCTCAACCTATAATCCTATAATGAAAACAATAATATTAAAATCACCATATAATTTCGCAGAACCTTGAGCACTGATTATTATCCTCATTCGTAATAAAAAAAAAGTTAACTTGCCCAGTGTCATTAGGCTGATAAGAAGCTGACTCTGAATCTGCTTGTCTATCTTCGTCATGATTCTTCAAGTTCAGTTTTCCAAGCTGAAAGCTGCATGGTGGGGGGTGTTTATGGAGCAGTGCTGAGTGTGGCTTTAAGCTGAGTCCCCAGCCGGTGGCTTGGAGACATGCAGGAGCCAGAGGCTGCTCCGGGTGCCGGAGATTTTTTTTCTCCAGCTGGGACCAACAGCAGACACAGGAAGAGACCATGAGTGCTTTCAGGGTTGTGGGAGCCTTGAGGAGGAAGAGGTGCTCTGGGATGCAGCCCAGGCACAGGTCGTGAGGGGGCAAATGTAGGAAGGGAAGGTGGCTGCCCTCTCTAGCCCCCTGTGGGCCACAGATTCTTGCGGACACTCAGCACCTCACTTTATTTAATCCCCCTCTGCTCTGTGAGTGCAGTACAACAGCCAGTTTTGACAGATGCTCTGCTGACTTTGTCAAGGTCATGCAACTCAGAAGGGGAGGCACCGTGAGTGTCTGACACCAAGGTACCACTGACATCGGTGGGAGGTGACAGGGGAGGGACAAGGTCTGGCTGTCAGTCTTCATTGTCTCAGATGTGGGCGACTGGTGAGGCAGGAGGTGGCGACTGGAGGGGCCTGGCCCCCACCCAGCAGAGCTGCATGGCGCTTTCCCCAGCCCCGGGGGAGGATAGAGGTGGGGAAAGCGGTTGTGGGCACAGTGTGTGCCATGCCCTGGAGAGGAGAGCTGGGGCAGTTTCTGAGTCCATGGCTGGTCCTCTGTGACCCCCCTGGCAGGTCATCTCCGGGCCTTGGTTCCCCTCTTCACTCCGAAGGCAGAGTGTTCACTACCCTGTGTATGTCTTGTGCTCAAACTCATTTTTCATGGTCAGCATCAGTCTGACTGTCTGTACCTGAAACATCAGCAGGTGCCTACTGCTCCCTTATCCTGGGGTTGTTTTCTCTGTAGCACCCTGACATTCTATCATATTCCTCTTCATTTATCTGTGGCTACCTTTCTCTGCTGTGAAACTGTACATCCCACGAGGGCTGGAACTGAACTTTATTCAGGGCTGTGTCTCCAGCACCTAAGCAGCGCCTGGTGCAGACAAGCCCCAAGCATGCAGTGAATGAATGAACGAATGCTTGACCACGTGATCAGGGTGGCGTCCCATCTTCCTGCTTTGCCGTCTCTGTCCGTGCCTCCTCCCGCAGTTGTCACAAGGCACTGGGTTTGCACGTGTGCCTTCTGTCTCCCCCATGCTGTCAGGTTCCTGGGGCTGAGCACAGAGACAAGCCTAAAAGCGGTGCTTGATCAATGTTCGTGGAAGCGGTGAATGGAAGCCTTCCCCCCGCCCAGGCGTCAGTTTCCCTATTTGTAGACTGTGAGGGTGCTCAGAGGCCTTTTAAGCGCCCTCCCTTGGTGACAGTCTGGGATTTGTCACCTGTTGGCTGGCATTTCTGCACCTGCCCCTGGGTGTGTTTGCTGCCCCAGTGCTTGTCCTGACCCTCCAGGGTTGGTCACTGGCCAGAGCCTGACTTCCCCCTGATGAGCAATTAAAACCCCAGAATAGCCCTTTGTTCAGAAACAGGTGCCTGGACCCTGTATTTATCTCCAGCGTGCATGCCCAGTGTTCTCGGGGCCCTGCCAGCCATGTGGTGGGCATCGCTGGGACCACACGGACTTCTCAGCCCCGAGAGGCCACCCCTGGCATCAGCAGACAGCCAGGGCCAAGAGGAGCGGGCGCCCCTGAGAGCCAGGCGCTTGTGGAAGGCCTCTCACGTCTCTCAGGAAGGCCTCGCAAGGTCGGTGTCATCAGCCTCATGTCACAGACGGGGGTCGGACGCTGAGAGCGGCACCCTCCCTGTGGATGCGCCTCAAGCTCGCAGAACACGAAGGGACAGGACTGGGGTCCGAACACAGGGCCGTCAAGCTTTTCCACTGTCCTGCTTGGCTTTCCCTGGTTGGTGGGTGCCATCAACACCCTGAAGCTATAGCCCAGTGACCGTGGGTGAGTGGGTGAGAGAGGGGACCAGCTCATGGATATACTCGTGGGGTCTACATTTGCAAGTAACCAGACTTGATTTTTGGTCTCACCTCTCGCCCCACCTCCATGCTTTCTGTGTGTTCTTCCAGGTCCTGTGAAATCTCATGTCCTCTCTGAAGGACATGACAGCAGTCTAAAATGCTGGGGAGAGAGAGGCCAGAGACTCAAGATCAACCACACGCACAGGGCGAGGCAGGCACTCAAGACCAGCCCAGGGGGTGGCAGAGGGAAAACCCAGTCCAGGCCCGCAGCAGGGACCAGAGAAACCGCCGACGTGGGCTGTTGGGGACATCCGGGCACTGCCACTTACCAGCCAGGTGACGTTTGCTAAGCTGGCCTTCAGCTCCCTTTTCTATAAAATGGGAGGAATGAAAGCAACTGCCAGACGTGGCCCTCTTTGGGGACTTGATAAAGTGATCCCTGCAAAATGCTCAGATGAGCACCTGGCAGGGAGCACGTGCTTTACCGCCACTGCCGGCCACCGCCGTCTCCCCACCCTGCTGAGCAGTTTCCGCCCCGGGTTCGTGGGGCTGCAGCTGGGAGCTGAGCCAAGGCTGAGAAGTAAGGTGTGTCGGGTCTTGGGAGTGAGGCGGAGACAGTTTCGGAGACAGTGCACAGTATTAGGGCAGGAAAGTCTGAGCCGGGGGTTCCTTAGATGATGATGGGGTGGAACAAGGGGTGGGACTGAGCTTTCAGGTGTTGTAGGGGACCCAGCTGTCGGAGGAGGAGAGATGAGGGGGAGGAGAGTCAGCCCTCACTCCGGGCTGAGGTAGGGGCCATTCCATCTGACTCTGAAGAGTTAATTTACTATTTCACACGTGCTTGTCCTTTGGAAGCTGAACCATGGAACGTGCAGGCTGGCAATGCCGTTGACCACCCAGGGTCACAGAGCAGGTTAAGAGCACACCCCTGTTCTCTGTACTTCTGTTTCCCCTTTGGCACTCCAGATGACCTTTTTAGGATCTTTGCAGCCGGGAAAATGGCCCCTAAAGACTTTCTGTGGTTTGTTCAGTGCTGGGTCGGGGTGGTGGGAGCTCTGAAGAAGCAGATGAGGATGCAGCAGGAGGAAGCGCCTGATCCCTGGCTGATGCATGAGGAACAGGATGGAGGGAGGAGCATGGTCCAGCTGCTGGGCCTTCAGACCAGAGCAGGGTTGGCTCTCCGAGGCACGAGGGTTGCTTACACACTGTCAGACGCAGAGTGGCATAAGCTGGACCTCTCGCTGGGGCTCTCCCAGCTCCTGATGGAAGTTGCTTCCTGAATTCAGCCTCTGTTAGTCCCTGACTCCCCTGCTTCTCCTAGGTGCCATCCCTCCAAGGTGCCAGTCCAACGCCTGAGCCAACACCAGTAGGAGTGCCCAGGGGGCTGGCCTGGAATTGGCATGGTTGCCTTGTGCTCTGCATCTGGTGTTCCTGTGGGTGGAGGTGGTGAAGGGGGAGTATTTGCGGAGTTTCAGCCTCCACTGAACTCTGCCCTGCTGGTGACTCTACATAACTGGGTGTGTTTTTGTTTTTTTTTTCTGCCTCTGCTTCCCTGTCTTAACCTTCAATTCCCTGCAAGGGTCAAAGCCCCATATTGAACTTCATACCATGAGATTCTGGCTAGTTCTTACTATTCCACCCAAACCATACGTTGGGTTGGATCTTATTCATTATGTCCTCAAGCTTCTGGTTGGGTTCTTTTGCCCTCAACAAATAAGATGGCCAGGAAATGGCACTGCCATTCTTTTAACTTTAGAGACTGTCACTGCCAGAGGCTACCCAAATCTAGCCATGAGTGGCCCTCCTTGGACCTACTCACCCTCTGGATACTCCCTTTTCCAGGCTTCTTCCTGCCACTGGTCCTTGATGCTACAACCCCAGCCCTCTGGTAGGTACATGCTGCCAGATCTGAAGCTCTGGCTGGGTACAAGGATGCTCTGGGCTGCAGATAACAGAAACCCAACTGCAGGTGGCTACCAGGGAAGCCCTGGCTTAATAAAAGGGATTTATTGACTCCAGAAGCCTAGAGAAAGGGGCAGTTCCAGATTTGAATAACCCAGCAGCCCAGTGATGACAAGAGCCCATCCTTTTCCAGCTTTTCCTGTTCTGCCCACCTTCCCACAGACTCAGCATTCTCTCACCCAGGTCATAAGATGTTCCCAGGGGCCATTTGCAGGCACAATGGTGGATGGTGCAGAAGAGAATCATCTTTTCCAAAATCTCTTTCTTATCCCAGAGATCCTTCTTTTAGCTATAAAATGGGAATAAAAGGCCCCATTACCCAGAATTGAGTCACATCAGTTCAGTTCAGTTCAGTAGCTCAGTCGTGTCCGACTCTTTGCGACCCCATGAATCGCAGCACGCCAGGCCTCCCTGTCCATCACCAACTCCCGGAGTTTACTCAGACTCATGTCCATCGAGTCGGTGATGCCATCCAGCCATCTCATCCTCTGCCGTCCCCTTCTCCTCCTGCCCCCAATCCCTCTCAGCATCAGGGTCTTCCAATCAGTCAACTCTTCACATGAGGTGGCCAAAGTATTGAAGTTTCAGCTTCAGCATCAGTCCTTCCAATGAACACCCAGGACTGATATCCTTTAGGATGGACTGGTTGGATCTCCTTGCAGTCCAAGGGACTCTCAAGAGTCTTCTCCAACACCACAGTTCAAAGGCATCAATTCTTCGGCACTCAGCTTTCTTCACAGTCCAGCTCTCACATCCATACATGACCACTGGAAAAACCATAGCCTTGACTAGATGGATCTTTGTTGGCAAAGTAATGTCTCTGCTTTTTAATATGCTATCTAGGTTGGTCATAACTTTCCTTCCAAAGAGTAAGCGTCTTTTAATTTCATGGCTGCAATCACCATCTGCAGTGATTTTGGAGCCCCCCAAAATAAAGTCTGACACTGTTTCCACTGTTTCCCCATCTATTTCCCATGAAGTAATAGGACCAGATGCCATGATCTTAGTTTTCTGAATGTTGAGTTTAAGCCAACTTTTTCACTCTCCTCTTTCACTTTCATCAAGAGGCTTTTTAGTTCCTCTTCACTTTCTGCCATAAGGGTGGTGTCATCTGCATATCTGAGGTTATTGATATTCCTCCCAGCAATCTTGATTCCAGCTTGTGCTTCTTCCAGCCCAGCATTTCTCATGATGTACTCTGCATATAAGTTAAATAAGCAGGGTGACAATATACAGCCTTGATGTACTCCTTTTCCTATTTGGAACCAGTCTGTTGGTCCATGTCCAGTTCTAACTGTTGCTTCCTGACCTGCATATATGTTTCTCAAGAGGCAGGTCAGGTGGTCTGGCATTCCCATCTCCTTCAGAATTTTCCACAGTTTATTGTGATCCACACAGTCAAAGGCTTTGACACAGTCAATAAAGCAGAAATAGATGTTTTTCTGGAACTCTCTTGCTTTTTCCATGATCCAGCAGATGTTGGCAATTTGATCTCTGGTTCCTCTGCCTTTCCTAAAACCAGCTTGAACATCTGGAAGTTCTCGGTTCACATATTGCTGAAGCCTGGCTTGGAGAATTTTGAGCATTACTTTACTAGCATGTGAGATGAATGCAATTGTGCAGTAGTTTGTGCATTCTTTGGGATTGCCATTCTTTGTCACATGCCTATGCCTAAACCAGTCACTAGAAAGTGAAATGAAACTGCCATTACAGGATTGAACTAATGGTTTACCCCATGGGTATGGGGAAGGGCTGAACCCACCAAAGAAAGGCCTCTGTATTCCACTTGAACTTTTCCTGTTTGCATTTGGTACCAGAGCCCCTGGTCATAGCCCTTTGTAGCCAGGGAAGTCATTTTGACTTCTTCCTCTCTGCATCTGTTAGGGCTCTTAGGTGTAAGTGACAGAAGATGACTTTAAACACCTCAAGTGAACAGGGATTAAGTTGGAAGGATAATGAGACTCTCACAGAATTTGTAGGAAGGCTGGAGAACCAGGTTCAGAAAAGGATGCAGGATGCCTTGGAGGAGCAGAAAACAGGAACCAATCACTGGCAGTCCTGTCCTGGATGCAGAGATGAAAGATTCAGAGGCATGGGAGGAGCATACAAAATACCTATCTCAGCCTCATGGCATCCCTTGGGCTGCAGGGAGCCTTGCCTAACTGTCCATCAGCAGTGGGAGAGCTCATTCCTCCAAAATGAGATCACAGTGCTATTGCAGAAGTAGGGAGTGGGGGAGTTGAGTGGCCAGAACCGAGCAAATGTCCACAGTAGCCCGTGAAGCCTGACCCAAAACCAAAGCAGAGATGGCGTGCTTCATGTCCCTCACATGGAGTAAAAGCTGCATGACCTCAACTGCATGGGGATGGCCACTCAGAGTAGGAGACACATGATCACCCCGTCAGGTCCCCACAAAGGCAGCCCCCTCTGATGTCACACTGACAAGCAGAGGATTCTGTCAAGTCATTCTAGAGGCAACCTGAGACACTCACCTGAGGGATGGCTGCTCCTGGCTCCTCCCAGCTGCTCTCCAAATTCTTCTACTCATCAATTACAGTGAACTGGTGACAGCCCCAAAACATCCCTGAAGCTTTCCTCAAGACTGCATGAATCAGAGGTCCATGCCCGGGTTAACCATACCCTGGGAAGGATGGGTTATAGGCTTGGTCAGGTCCCTTGGGCCAAATAGCAAACCATTATGAAAAATCTACTATGGGGCAGATAAGGCGGTAAGCACTTGGCAGACAGTATTTCATTTAATCCTCCCAACTGTTCTATCATATGGCTACCGTTTTCCTTTTCTACAGGTGAGGAAACTGAGACTGGGGAACAGTTGGTGATTTTCCCATGGGCAAGTCAGTAGCAGAGGAGGATTCAAATCTGATCCAGAGCCCCCTCTTAACCACTTCACTGTACTGTCCCACATCCCATTGCTAACTAAGTCTTGTTCTTCAGGCTTCAAACAGAAATGAGACTGTAATCTTGGTTGGTATATTTGTCCTCTAGGCTTATCCACCCACCAAAGGCCCTTCTCCTCTTGGGCATCAGCCTGCCACTTGTCAGAGCCTCAGATGGCCCCAGAACCGCCTTTCCAGAATGCCAAGTCCTTTCCTACCCAACCCAACGCCCTTCATGAAAGCACAGTTACAACCTGTACTTTTCAACATCCACAGTGAAACTTTGTCTTTGCCCTCATATTGTATCTTCTGCAGGACATGGCTCTGCCTTCTGTGAGCACAGAACATCCTTTCTGCTGCTCTCACCAGTGCCCTCAACCTGGCAACGGACCAGAGACTCTATAGGTCTCCAAGGGGTGGTCGAATGGAGCCATTTGCCAGCTGGGCTCCAAGAACACCTCGAGGTGACACAGAACCCCATTCAGGGGCAGTCCTGGAGAAAGTTGTGAGGGTGACCTAAAACATGCCCTACTCAACTTCTGCCAAGGCACCTCATCTTTATCTATTTTACACACTGGTCTTCAATGTAAGTTTTGTTTTCTGAGAAAAAATTCTCTGCAGAAAGTGTATGGGTTTATTGGATACATTGATGCTTTTCCCCCACAAGTTTCCACAGGTTTTTCCTTGAGCTATAAACTCCTATATCACCCTGGCCACTAGAACTGTCTTATGGAATCATAACTTAGTATTTTCTCTTTGACATCATTTGAAGGTCAATACTTGACGAATAGTCACATATGCATGGAATACCTCAGTACATTAGTAAAGAGTAAATTTGTGCACTGTGTTTTTTGATACCCTTGAAGCAAAGACCATGGTGACCAAGTCTTTCAGAAATCTGGGCCAGGAGGGTTGGGTTTCTGTAGTTCTCTGCCTCTTTCTTGACCATTGACAATAAAACCCATCTTGTTTCACTCCTTACCTTGGCTACTAGGATGTCCAGAGCTGAGATGTTCAACTATGCATCTCTCTTTTTAAAATGTGATTTTTAAATTGTATAATACTTGTATGTTTCCTAAGAATTAAAAGTAAAGACAAGTACAAGGAAATAAAAAGCATAAATCATTACCGTGTTTCTATCCCCCCGTAAACTGTTAATACCTTCATCTATTTTTCTGAGTTTTTTACGTTCAGTTTTCATGTGGTTTTGTATATAGGTTTCTTTTTACATAGGCAAAATCATCCAGTATATAAAACTTTGTAGCTTGCTTTTATCAACCTGAAATATAAAGATAATCATGTTTTTAAAGGATGCAAAATATTTCATTGAGTAGGTCAGTTCAGTTGTTCAGTGGCTGTTGGCAATTTGATCTCTGGTTCCTCTGCCTTTTCTAAATCCAGCTTGAGCATCTGGAAGTTCTCAGTTCACATACTGTTGAAGCCTAGCTTGGAGAATTTTGAGCATTATTTTGCTAGCGTGTGAGATGAATACAGTTGTGCCATAGTTTGAACATTCTTTGGTATTGCCTTTCTTTGGGATTGGAATGAAAACTGACCTTTTCCAGTCCTGTGGCCACTGCTGAGTTTTCCAAATTTTCTTGCATATTGAATGCAGTACTTTCAAAGCATCATCTTTTAGGATTTTAAATAACTCAGCTGGAATTCCATCACCTCCACTAGCTTTGTTTGTTGTGATGCTTCCTAAGGCCCACTTCCCTTTGCATTCCAGGATGTCTGGCTCTAGGTGAATGATCACACTATCATGGTTATCTGGGTTTGAAGATCTTATTTGTATAATTCTTCTGTGTATTCTTGCCACCTTTTCTTAATATCTTCTGCTTCTGTTAGGTCCATACCATTTCTGTCCTTTATTGTGCCCATCTTTGAATAAAATGTTCCCTTGGTATCTAATTTTCTTGAGGAACTCTCTGGTCTTTCCCATTCTGTTATTTTCCTCTATTTCTTTGCATTGATCACTGAGAAAGGCTTTCTCCTTGCTATTCTTTGGAACTCTGCATTCAAATGGGTATATCTTTCCTTTTCTCCTTTGCCTTTAACTTCTCTTCTTTTCTCAGCTCTTTTTAAGAGCTGTCTCCTCAGACAACTATTTTGATTTTTTGCATTTCTTTTTCTTGGGGATGGTCTTGATCACTGCCCATTGTACAATGTCACAAACCTCCATCTGTAGTTCTTCAGGCACTCTGTCTATCAGATCTAATCCCTTGAGTCTATTTGTCACTTCCACTATATAATCGTAAGGGATTTGATTTAGGTCATATCTGAATGGTCTAGTGATTTCCCCTACTTTCTTCAATTTAAGTCTGAATTTGGCAATAAGGAGTTCATAATCTGAGCCACAGTCAGCTCCCAGTCTTGTTTTTGTTGACTGTATAGTGCTTCTCCATCTTTGGCTGCAAAGAATATAATCAATCTGATTTTGGTATTGACCATCTGGTGATGTCCATGTGCAGAGTCTTCTCTTGTGTTGCTGGAAGAGTATGTTTGCTATGACCAGTGAATTCTCTTGGCAAAACTCTGTTAGCCTTTGACCTGCTTCATTTTTGTACTCCAAGGCCAAATTTACCTGTTACTCCAGGTATCTCTTGACTTGCTACTTTTGTATTCCAGTCCCCTATAATGAAAAAGACATCTTTTGGGGGTGTTAGTTCTAGAAGGTCTTGTAGGTCTTCATAGAACCATTCAACTTCAGCTTCTTTGGCATTAGTGGTCGGGGCGTAAACTTGGATTACTGTGATAGTGAATGGTTTGCCTTGGAAACAAACAGAAATCACTCTGTCGTGTTTGAGATTGCACCTAAGTACTGCATTTCGGACTCTTTTGTTGACTATGAGGGCTACTCCATTTCTTCTAAGGGATTCTTGTCCACAGTAGTAGATATAATGGTCATCTGAGTTAGAGTCACCCATTCCAGTCCATTTTAGTTCACTGATTCCTAAAATGTCAGTGTTCACTCTTGCCATCTCCTGTTTGACTACTTCTAATTTGCCTTGAATCATGGACCTAAGATTCCAGGTTCCTATGCAATATTGCTCTTTATAGCATCAGACTTTACTTCCATCACCAGTCACATTCACAAATGGGTGTTGATTTTGCTTTGGCTCCATCTCTTCATTCTTTCTGGAGTTATTTCTCCACTGATTTCCCATGGCATACTGGGCACCTACCCACCTGGGGAGTTCATCTTTCATTGTCCTAGCTTTTTGCCTTTTCGTGCTGTTCATGGGGTTCTCAAGGCAAGAATACTGAAGTGGTTTGCCATTCCCTTCTCCAGTGGACCATGTTTTGTCGTAACTGTCCACCGTGACCTGGCCATCTCAGGTGACTCTACACAGTATGGCTCATAGTTTCATTAAGTTAGACAAGGCTGTGGTCCATGTTGCCTGCTTCTGCTCACTTCAGTTCAGTTCAGTTGCTCAGTCATGTCTGACTCTTTGCGACCCCATGAATCGCAGCACGCCAGGCCTCCCTGTCCATCACAAACTCCCGGAGTTTACTCAAACTCATGCCCATCGAGTCGGTGATGCCATCCAGCCATCTCATCCTCTGTCGCCCCCTTCTCCTCCTGCCCTCAATCCCTCCCAGCATCAGGGTCTTTTCCAATGAGTCAGCTCTTCGCATAGGTGGCCAAAGTATTGGAGTTTCAGCTTCAGCAACAGTCCTTCCAATGAACACCCAGGACTGATCTCCTTTAGGATGGACTGGTTGGATCTCCTTGCAGTCCAAGGGACTCTCAAGAGTCTTCTCCAACACCACAGTTCAAAAGCATCAATTTTTCGGCTCTCAGCTTTCTTCACAGTCCAACTCTCACATCCATACATGACTGCTGGAAAAACCATAGCCTTGACTAGATGGATCTTTGTTGGCAAAATAATGTCTCTGCTTCTGTTAGGTCCATACTATTTTTGCCCTTTATTGTGCCCATCTTTACATGAAATTGTTCCCTTGGTATCCCTAATCTTCTTGAATAGATCTCTAGTCTTTCCCATTCTATTGTTTTCCTCTATTTCTTTGCATTGTCACTTAGGAAGACTTTCTTATCTCTCCTAGCTCTTCTTTGAAACTTCACATTCAGATGAATATATCCTTCCTTTTCTCCTTTTCCTTTCATTTCTCTTCTTTTCTCAGCTATTTGTCAGGCCTCCTCAGACAACCATTTTGCCTTTTTGCATTTCTTCTTTTTGGGGATAGATTTGATCACTGCCTCCTGTACAATGTCATGAACCTCTGTCCATAGTTCTTCAGGCACTCTATCAGATCTAATCCCTTGAATCTATTTGTCACTTCAAGTAGATCAGAGGTCAGCAAACTTGTTTTATAAAGGGCCAGATAGTAAATAATTTAGTCTTTGGGGATTTTACTGTTTCTGTGCCACTGCATCATGAATATTTTTTATTTCTTATTTATATTAGTCAAACTCTAAATGGTTCTATTTTATTATTTCTTAAAAAAAATCTACAAAAACCAAAATAAAGAATAAGCAAAAACATTATTAGAACCTATCAATATAATTTTATTCAAAGATAAAAAATATATTGACTTCTGTTAAATCACTGTGGTTTTAGAAAATTAAAAATACAGTTTCAGTATAATATCATAATACCATCTATGAATGTTTAAGAGAGGGAGTTTGGATCCAGTGCACAGTACTGGGTGGGTCTTCAAAACAGAATTGATGAATGAATGGATGGAACTGTGAAGTCATGCTGCTCCAGCTTCATCACTTGTTAGTTATATGACCTTGGACAGAGCACCTCCCTTCCCACAGTGCTTCAACATCCTTCTCTGCAAAACGGGTTTACTGCATAAGGATATTTACCTAGTGCTCACAGATGAGGAAATGGAGGCATGGATGATTGAGTAGTTTGTTCAGGGTTTTGTAGCTGGTCCACGGAGACCTCTGGGTCCCCACCTGCAGGCTTGCTGTGAGGATTACATGAAACCAAGATTGTAGTTTCTGGCTCAACAAATGTTCATTCCTTCCCATAAGCAGGCCAATTGGTGAGTCTGGGGGTCTTGAACAGGGAAGCTGAGCACAGCAGGGTCTGCACCCCCCCATAGGGGCTGGGACTGCTCTGGAGGCTTCTGCATGGTGACTGTGAGATGCTTGCACTGGTGCTTGGGAGGGACGCCCCAGTTGGATTCTTTGGAGACCACCATTCCCAGGGGACCATTTCCCAAGGAGCCATGTCACCTCCATGGAGTCCAATCTGCGCTGGGGCCAAATAGAGAATTTGCCTTTTCTCAGCAGCCTTTTGGCCAAGGGTGCAGCTTAGGCATTTCTAACATGTCACAGCCTTAGCAGAGGAACGCAAAGCCCACATGAGGGAGAGCATGGTAAGAAAAGCGCTTGGCATAGGATGAACTGTCCCATGGGACGAGTTCCATCATGGCCAGCTGCTGTTGACCTTGTTAGGCTTGTCATCAGTATTTCTATGAACCAGGGCTGGGTATAGGAGGCTTTACCTCCTCCATGGGATATCTGATCAACCGAACTTTCCTTCAAAGTAGACATCCCCATTTTATAGATAAGGAAACTGAGGCACTATTAGGAAGTAAATACACAGCTAGTAGTAACAGAGTGAGAGTGAGGACTTGAATTTAAGTTTCTGACTCTAGAGCCCATATTCTTAGCTATTATTCATCATATTTACTGCTCTTCATAAGAGGTTCCCTGGTGGTGCAGTGGTAAAGAATCCACCTGCCAATGCAGGAGACTCCAGTTCAATCCCTGGGTCAGAAAGATCCCCTGGAGGAGGAAATGGCAACCCACTCCAGTATTCTTACCTGAAAAATTGCATGGACAGCAGAGCCTGGTGGCCTACAGTCCATGGGGTCGCAAAGAGTTGGACACGACTGAAGAGCTGAGCATACAGCACATGAGCGGCCTGACATGCATTGGACATAAAACCTCCTAAACCAATCTCCTCCCTCCTGGTTTTGTCTGACCTAGGAACTCGGGGACCCTAGGTTCTCTGAGACCAGAACTCCAGCTGCCTTTGTGATGGACTAATCTACACTGGAGGCACAGCTGCCAACCTCTTTCCAGGGAGTATTTCATGCATTAAACCATCCAACACATGTTTTTTAGGGATCTTCTCTGTGCCAGGCCTTGTTTGAGGTGCAGAGCATGCATCACAAATAATAATGATTACAGGACTCCCCTGGTGATACAGTAGTTAAGAATCCACCTGCCAGTGCAGGGGACATGGGTTCGATCCTTGGCTGGGAAGATTCTACATACTGTGAGGCAACTAAGCCCACATGCCACAACTACTGAAGCCCACACACCTAGAGCCAGTGTCCTGCAACAAGAGAAGCCACTGCAATGAGAAGCCTACGCACTGCAACTAGAGAGGAGCCCCTACTCACCACAGCTAGAGAAAGCTCGTGCACAGCAACAAAGACTCAGTGCCATCATAAATAAATACATAAATAATTTAAAATATTATTATGTAAATCTGTATAACATAAAAAGTATTAAAAAAATAATAATTATTACAACTAACCCTTTCTATGTGCCAGGTACTATTCTAGATACTGCAGATAAATGAGTTCGTTTAACTGTCACAGTCCCGCAGAGAGCTGGAATGAGTTTTCCTTATAGATGCAGGAATCAAGGCACAGAGAGCCTAAGTGCTCTGCCCACTGTTCCACAGCTAATGAATATCAGAGTCAGGATTTGAACCCAGGCCATCTGGGGTCAGCACCCATACATTTAATTGCCCCTACACTGTTGTGGCTCTCATAATCCCTGACTCATGGAACTTCTCGTCTTTCTTTTCCAACAGGCATGTTAAAATAGCACCAAAATAACTTAATTCAGTTTTGTTGGCTGAAAAGCAAAGTGGGCAGTGAGAATGAGCGATTCCGGATTTGTAAAGTGCTTGACATCATGAGGCCAGTGGGAAGGAGTCAGTGTCATGAACGAGACCCTCCTCCACTTTCCACCATAGCCTTGACTGTTATGTGCCCTTTGGCAAGTTTCATCACCTCTCTGAGTCTCCAGTACTTTATTTACAAAATGGATAGTTCGTACCTGTTCTAACTGCCTCCAAGCATTTCTGTGAAGACCAACTGGTGTGCCAGATGGAAGCAAGATTTAAAATAGGGGGAAAAAGGCACTGGGCAAGGATTTGTTATTGAACCAAATGAGATTTTGGTCAGCTTGATGAATGAATGAATGGCTGAAGGTCCTAGCAGATCTGCAGATTGGCTCCCCAGGTAACAAATGGCTCCCTTCAGGAGGTCTGTTGGAAGTTTTCAGAGTCTCATCAGGGCTCTCTCCTTCTCTCTCCTTGACCATGTTCCATGCTCCTGTCCCTTGAGTTATTTTGCATCTGATTTTGTGTAAGCCTCCAAGACTGTTTTAGCAAACATTCATTAATGTCTGTTGGGAGAAAAGCCTTGTGCTAGACTCTGTGGGGAGACTGAGATGAATTTGGCATGGTCTCTGCTCTCAGGGGCTCAGAGGATAGGAGAAGTGTAATAATAACAGTAATAATGACCAGCAATTATTAAGCATTTACCACATCCCAGATATTGTGTTGAGTTTTTATATGCATTTACATTGTAGCAATTCCATGAGTTACTAAACCTTGTCCCATTTTTACATGCAGAAACAGATTAAGACAGGTTAAGTACCTTACCCAGTTTCACACCGCTCTGAAATTATAGAGCAGGGCATGACTTTGAGAAAGAAAATGTGCATACACATGACTCTTTTAAGGTGGAGACTACAGTGTGTCCTACTGGAGGGGCAGGGACAGGCCTCTTGGGGTTCAGCAAGAGACGGGAAGAACGATGTGGCGGTGGCAGTGGGGGTGGTCTGACGATGAGGGTATTCACAACGATGGTGGTGGTGGTGATAATAATGACAATAGTGATGATGAGGGTGATGGTCAGTGATGATGAAGGTCCTCTGGTGCCCATTTGTTGAGCTTCTGCGTTATGCCAGGCTCTAACCTGAGTGCTTTCTATCTCATTTCATCCTATTATGACTTTCCAGTGTCAGGGTGGTCATCTCCACTTTACTCATAAGGATTTTGGGCTAGAGAGAGGCCAAGTGGCCTGCTGAGGGCTCCCTTCCAGTCTGTGCTGGGTTGGAGCTTAAGCACCCCACCATGCAGAGCCACTGCTCTTTCCCCTACCTGGACCCCTAACCTGTGACCCCAGGGCCAGGCATCCCAGAGATGCCCCTTAAATACCCATTGAACAAATATTGAATGAATGGATCTCCAAGGGGTCAAAGCCTTAAACATGGGAGACAGAAATAACAATGTGTCCAATGTGTATAACCATTATTTAACTAGATGTAGTGGTGCTGTGATCACTAAAATACAAATTAATTGTAAAGCATTATGTTCTTGTAGGGCTTTCCAGGTGGCGCCAGTGGTAAAAACCCACCTGCTAATGCAGGAGACATAAGAGATGCAGGTTTGATCCCTGGGTTCGGAAGATACCCTGGAGGATGACATAGCAACCCACTCCAATATTCTTGACTGGAAAATCCCATGGACAGAGAAGCCTGGCAGGCTACAGTCCATAGTGTCTCAAAGAATCGGACATGACTGGAACAACTTAGCACATTCCCGTAGCTTTTGTATTTTTTTCAAAGAAAAGCTGCTAAGTGTGCAGTGGGGGGCAGTTCTGAGGAATACTTTCGCATGAGAAGGAGTCCTCATGCTAAAATTGATGGAAGCATCCTGTGGAGTGTAAGGGCTTTGCCCAATGTCTAGCACAGAGATCAGTTGGAGAGGGGAGCCCAGCAGGCTGGGGATTTGGAGCTGTGGCATTTGCCCTGGGTATACAGGGACCTGAGCTGTCCTTTTCCGTGACTGCTTCCACAAGACCTGACGGCAGCACCTAAGAGATTTCCCAAGTGGCTAGGGAATGCTGGCATGAATGAATGGATAATGGAAGAAAGAATGAATGAATTACAACGATTCGTGCTCTGGGAGCCTGTGAGGGGAGGTTTTTCTTAAGGAGTGCTTGAAAGTGAGAGTTCCTCCACTGGGAAGCAGAAATAGAACACAGAAGCTCCAGCGGGGGCTGTTGACTCCGGACTTCCAGCTCTGGGAGTGGGGTCAGGAGGCTACGATGGCACCCCCGGGGAGTCTGATCTTGACCCTGGGATGACCCTGTTGGAAAAGGGGTGGTGGCTGGAGCTCAGCTGTGAGGCTCTTCTCAGTGAGGCTGTGCTCACCATGTGGGGGGTGCGTTTTTCAAACTCAAGTGCAAGTTGACAGATGGCGGTGGTATAATATTCTCACATTCTCTGCTTCCCACAGGCCTCCCTCCAGCACAGCCCTGCAAGCTCTTAAAAAACTCTGACATATCTCGACCATGAGACCACGGCTGGCCCTTAGCAGGTAAGCTCCCCATCACTCCCTCCCAACATGGGACGTGGAGCCATTTCAGCACAACCCCAAGACCATGGGCGTGTGTATGGCCAGGAGGGAGGTTGGGCTGCCTCCAGCCTTGGCAGGAGAATGGAGCCCTGCACTCTACCAAGACTTCAGGAAGATGCTGCCAAATGTCCAGGGTCCTGCAGCTGGCGTTTCTACCCATGGCAGCATATGGCGCTAGGAATGTGTCCTGGGAGAGGAGCCAGGGAACCGGTTCTGACACCATGTCAGCCTTCACTACTCAGGAAAATCTCAGACAGGAACCTGCCTTTCTTTGTTTCTGTGTGAATGTGAGGGAATCGGATTCAGTGAATGGGGCAGGCCAGAAGTCAGCTCTTCCAGGCTCTGATCAAGGCCTTGGGCTGGGAGGAGGGACCAAGGGCAGAGCAGTTGTCTGCCCCTGCCCTAGGGCTCACCTCCTGTTTGATGGTTCCATGGACCTCCCGTCCACGGGGAGCCTGGGTTGGGCTTTGCGTGTACCCTGTGTGTGCATGTGTGCATTGGGGGCCAGGACCTGTGTCCCTTCCAGCCAACTGTGCTTGAAGTCGAATTCAAACATGGACAGTCACCTTGCATGGCCCTGTCATGGCTGCATAGCACACCACGGTCACTGTAGACTGCAGTGCCCAGATGGGAAGGGCAAAGGTGGCCCACACATGCTGAGAGCATGGGCAGGCCCGCAGCAGAGTGTGGGTGTGAAGATCTAGCTGGGTAAAAGGCAACAAAGGGTGGGAGAGCAGGTTAACCTAAGAGCAGGGCCTTTCTTTGTGTGGGAGTGAGTGCAAGGCCAAAGCTTATCGGCTGATCTGCGAGGAAGCCCAGGAGAGCTGCCCAGGAGATGAGACCAGAGGGCGCTGAGGTTCAGAGAAGAATAAAGCACATTGTTGCTCTGAAAAAGTTTCCCATCTGAAGGAGGAGGCGATGTGTAAATAGCCACAGTAGAGGAAACCTGTGAAGGCGGGAGGGGTCCATCCTGTCTGGGTTTGGTTGTGGGGGTGTTTGAGGGAAGACCATTGGAAAGTGAAACTTAAACTGGGCTTTGAAGGATGAATAGGAGTTCACTGGGCAAAATAGGAAGAAGGGCCTTCTAGGCTAAGAAGACAGCATGTGCAAAGGTGGAATAAGTAGGATTAGTAGGCGCAGAGAAAGAGTGGATAGAAGTGAGCCTGGGAGAAACAGGTGGGGCTTTGAATGCTAGGTTAAGGAGCTTGGGTTGGGCCCTATATGACTGAGGAAGGAAGGCAGATGGTCAGTCTGGGATGCCAGGAGAAGACTCTGGGCCCCAGGGAGAGGCTGAGAGCAGCAAGGAGATGCTTGTGTCAGAACCTTGAACATTAGTCATGGGAGGCCCAGGGCAGGAACCCCTCATTGAGCTGTCTGTGCCCCACTGGGGCCCTTCAGATCTCCTAGTGAAGGGCAGCCACAAGGCACCCGGGGGGCCTCTCTGGTGGAGGGCTGCTGGACTTGCCATCAGAACCCCTCTTCCCACCCGACCCGGTTCCCTTCCTCCCCCGCCCCTAAAGAACGCTGGGCCGCCTCCCCCCAGACAGCAGTCCTGTAAGAATTCAGTGTTGGGGCTTCCCTGGTGGCCCAATAGTTAAGACTCCCTAAGTCCGGGAGGGGGGATCGGGATTGGGAATACATGTAAATCCATGGCTGATTCATATCAATGTATGACAAAACCCACTGGAAAAAAAAATAAATAAATAAATAAAAAAAAGATTAATGAGCCAAAAAAAAAAAAAAAAAAGACTCCCTAAGTCCAATCCAACGGGTGCTGGCTCAATCCCTGGTTGGGGAACTAAGATCCCGCATGCCATGCGATGTGGCCAAAAATATAAAAAGCGAAAATTTTAAAAATGCAAAAAAAGAACTGTTTGTTTAAAAAAAGAATTCAGGGACTTCCCTGGCGGTCCAGTGGTTAAGAATCTGCCTTGTAATGCAGGGGACGTGGATTTGATCCCCAGTCCAGGCAGTAAGATCCCACAGGCTGTGGGGTAGCCAAGCCCACGTGCCACACCTAGAGAGTCCATGTGCCAAAACAAAGAACCCCACGCAGCCAAATAAATGAATAAATATTTAAAAGAAAGGAAGAGAGAAAGAATGCAGTACTGTTACTAAAGCCCTTCTTCCTCAGCCCTCCCCCCTCCACTACACACCCAGGTGGCTCCCGCCCCAGAGTCGTTTTCTGTGTGGCGGGTAACACTCTGCAATTGTGGAGTTTTGCAGTTTCCTCTCTTGGCAGGACTCGAAACGCCTTCACATCTGTTGTCTCCTGGGACAGACGGAAGAGGAGACTCTGGGGGCCAGAGCACTGGACTCCAGCCCTGTCTTGTCACTCCCTCGGGGAGCAGTGTAACCGCCTCTGCCTGGGGGTCTTCATCTCCCACATACCCACCTCCTCGGGTGGTTCCAGAATCAGGGGCCAGAGCTCCATGAAAGGCCAGCCCGCTGCCCGTCACACGGGACACTTATGTTCCCGGCTGCTCCCCCCGCTCCCGTCCCAGCGATGGAGCAGGTGTCCTGGGAAGGCCTGTGGGTTTTCTTGGTCCAAGTGTGGCAGTTCGCACCTGTGCCTTCATGGGCAGTCAGACCAATGGACTAGAGTTTCGTTTGAAAATTTAGGTTGGCAGAACTTTCCTGACAACTCCTCTCTTCCAGGCACTGGCAGACACTAGGGGCCCCGACAGGAATAAGAAGGTCCCTTCTCCAGAAGGGATGTGTAAACAAATAACAATATACTGTAAGAAAGGGAAAGCGCTGTGGAAGAGGGGATGTGGAAGGATCAGTAGGAGTTCATCAGATCAGGAGGACTGTGAAAGGCAAAGAGTGCGCTCTAGGCAAAGGGACCGGTCGGTAAGGCATTGCCATGGGAAAGATCCCGATTGGTGGGGCGTCTGTGTTGGTGTTGGGATGACCCGCCCTGCAGAGCTCCCCAGCTCCCCAGCACAGAGAAGCATTCTAGGAAGCCTGGTACCCGCTCCCTTGTCAGCTCAGGAGGGTGGGATCCAGGTCAGGCTTCACAGTTAGAGGAACATCAGTGAGCTCTGAGATAGGGCCAGCTGCGGCTCCTCTAGGGCCCCGGCAGCGAGGCGCTTCTGAGACTTTTCTTGGTTGGAGTTGAGGGCATGTGTTACCCACCAACTTGATAGTAGTCCTGCAGACACTGTTGCCGTGTTTGTGCCAGGACCTGAGATAGAGATGAATAACTATGGTCCCTGCACCACATACAGGAATATGAGGACAAATAGTCCTCAAAGGCCCATATCACATAGCTACTGATGCTCTCAGGGGCTTAAGAGGAGGGGCAGCTAGAAGGCAGGAGCAGGGGCCATCATAAGGAGGGAATCTGAGAAATATGTTTAATAATAAGAAGAAGAATTATAATAATGAATGATTATTGAGCACTTACTATGTGCCAGGCACTGCTCTAAGAATATTTTTAAGAGGTAATCCAAGTTTATTTTTTATATTAATTAATTTATTTTAATTGGAGGATAATTACTTTACAATATAGTGATGGTTTTTTCATTGACATGAAACAGCCACGGGTGCACATGTCCCCCCATCCTGAGCCCCCCTCCCACCTCCCTCCGCATCCCATCCCACTGGGTTGTCCCAGAACACCAGCTTCGAGTGCCCTGCTTGATGCATCGAACTTGCACTGGTCATTTATTTTACATATGGTAATATACACGTTTCAGTGGCATTCTCTCAAATCTTCCCACCCTCGCCTTCTCCTACAGAGTCCAAAAGTCTGTTCTTTACATCTGTGTCTCCTTTGCTGCCTTGCATATAGAATTGTCATTTCCGTCTTTCTAAATTCCATATACATGCATTAATATACAGTACTGGTGTTTCTCTTTCTGACTTACTTCACTCTGTATAATAGGTTCTACGAGTTTTATATGGATTTACCCTCCACCTATACAACAGCGCTATGAGGCAGGAAGTTATCATCCTCTTTTACAGATGAGAACTGATGCTGAGAGGCCGAGTGACTGTCTTGGGCACACACAGCTGGGAAGTGGCCAAGCCAGGCTAAACCTGGGCAGCCTGACCTCAGAGCCCTCCCTTGAATGACCTGGTGCAGCCTGAACGCTAAGCCCTCTCTAAGAACTTGGGGCACCGGCAGGATTGGGACTCTGTCTGTCTTGCTCTAATGCACAGTGTCAGTGTTAGTCGCTCAGTTGTGTCCGACTCTTTGCTCCACGGACAGTAGCCCACCAGGATCCCCTGTCCATGAAATTCTCCAGGCAAGAATACTGGAGTGGGTTGCCATTTCCAGTAGGCACTCAGTGAAAATGTGTTTGCTAACAAGAATGCATAAATGTAGGGATGTGTTGAGCTCTGAAAGAGCAGGGACAGTATATAGACAGGGACAGGCATTGCAGACAGACATTGTAGCTGGAGCAGAAGGCTCAGAATCTAGCACTTGCAGTGGCTTCAAGATTTTTCCAGAGCTGGAGCACTGGAAGGCTGGAGGGGGCCAGTTAAGGAAGGCAGAGCTTGAGAGTCAGCTTCCCTGGCTGATTCTTCCTGTTCTGAAGATCTGGCACCTGCCTGACTTCCCCTGCAAACCTTCCCCACCCAACCTGATCCACATGGAGAAAGCGGGGGCACCGTGACCTTTGTGTCCCCACACCATTCTTTGCACTTGTTCCTTCAAAGGCTCCCAGAGGCAGGGAGGGCCTGCACCACCCAAAAGATCTCAGGAAAGACGGTCAAAACATGTTCCTGTGTGGGATGGCTTACTGAATACTTGAGGCTTCAGGGAGCTAGTTTTTTTTTGTTTTTTGTTTTTTTTAATTTTTATTGGAGTATAGTTGCTTTATGATGTTGTGTTAGTTTCTACTGATACAGCAAAGTGAATCAACTATATATCTACATACATCCCCTCTTTTTGGACCTTAAATCCTTCCCGCTTAGGTCACCACAGAGCACTGAGGAGAGTTCCCTGTGCTATACAGTAGGTTTTCATTAGTTATCTGTTTTATACATAGTCGTGTATATAGGTCAATCCCAATCTCCCAATTCATCCCACCCTCCCTCATTTCCCCCTTGGCATCCATACATTTGTTCTCTACTTCTGTAAGTGTGCAAATATGCATATTTGCTTTGCAAATATATTTATCTGTACCATTTTTCTAGATTCCACATAGTTGCGTTAATGTACCATATTTATTTTTCTCTTTCTGACTTACTTCACTCTGTATGACAGGCTCTGGGTCTATCCATATCTTGGCAAATGGCATAATGCCATTCCTTTTTATGGCTGAGTAATATTCCATTGTATATATCGACCACACCTTCCTCTAATGATGGACATAAAGCTTCTTTCCATGTCCTTACCGGTCAGAATGGCCATCAACAATAAATCTGCAAACAATAAATGCTGGAGAGGGTGTGGAGAAAAGGGAACCCTCTTACACTGTTGGTGAGAATGTAGATTGGTCCAGCCACTATGGAGAACAGTGTGGAGGTTCCTTAAAAAACTAAAAATATGGAGAAACAGGCATAGAGAATAGACTTACGGACATGGGGAAAGGGGAGGAGAGGGTGAGATGTGTGGAAAGAGTAACATGGAAACTTACATCACTGTGTGTAAAATAGATAGCCAACAGGAATTTGCTGTATGGCTGAGGAAACTCAAACAGGAGCTCTGTATCAATCTAGACGGGGTGGGATGGGGCGGGAGATGGGAGGGAGGGTCAAAAGGGAGGGGATATATATGTATACTTATATTGCTGATTCATGTTGAGGTTTGACAAAAAACAAAAAAAATCTGTAAAGCAATTATCCTTCAATAAAAAAAGTTTTTTTAAGAAAAACTAAAAATAGAGCTACCGTATGACCCAGCAATCCTAATCCTGGGAGGAAATCATAATTCCAAAAAACACATGCACCCCAGCGTTCATTGCAGCTCTACTTACAGTAGGGAGCCAGTGTTTTCCACAGGTCCTTCCTTCCAGCTCCCTGGGTTCTGGATAGGAAACCAGGGCTGGAACTTCACTCTGTGGCTTCCTAGCTGGGTGCTGTGGGGTGAATCAATTCTGTGCCTCAGTTTCCCTCTCCATAAAGTGGGAGTAAAAACAACAACAGAATTAAAGTGGGCAAGATTTGGGGAAACTCCTATCAGAATGAAGATCAGTGAAACGTAATTTCTCAGCATCCTGCTTTGCTTCTGGGACCTGAGTTTCTTCCATAAAAGGAAGACTTGGAGAATGTTTCTCTTTAATGCCAGTCAGGCTTGATATTCTGGAATTCAAAGCGATGAACATCAGTAGACTAGATATCTAAACACATTTACGTACACATGTATGCTATATGACTATGTGTGTGTGTGTTAGTCACTCAGTCATGTCTGACTCTCTGTGACCCATAAACTGTAGCTCACCAGGTTCCTCTGTCCATGGGATGCTCCAGGCAAGAACACCAGAGTGGGTTGCCATGTGCTTCTCCAGGAGATTTTCCTGACCCAGGGATTGAACCCGGGTCTCCTTCATTGTAGGCAGATTCTTTATAGTCTGAGCCACCAGGGAAGCCCTCGCTATATGACTATAAATGTATACAATTTAATCACTTTTATAAATTTAAGATATATGCAAAATTATATTTAACATAAACATATAATGGATGGCATCTTTTATTGTGTTTTCTTTTTAAAAAATTTTATGTATTTATTTATTTATTTTTTGGCTGCACTCATTCTTCGTTGCTGTGCGTGGGCTTTCTCTAGTTGTGACAAGTGGGGGCTACTCTCTAGTTGTGATGCACGGGCTTCTTATTGCAGAGGCTTCTCTTGCTGCAGAGCATGAACTCTGGGGTGCACAGGCTTCAGTAGCTGTGATGCACGGGCTTAGTGGACCAGGGATCAAACCTGTGTCCCCTGCATTGGCAGGTAGATTCCTAACCACTGGACCACCAGCGAAGTCCAGTTGTGTTTTCTTCTGATTGAAAAAGTAGTATATATTTGTTGAGAATGTTTTGGGAGGTACAAGAAAAGAAAAAAATTTAGCCACTATTCCATATTTGATACTGCCTCTTGGATATTTAGTGAATTCTTCTCTCACCTTTTTTTCCTATGAATGTACACAATTTTTTTTTTTTTCAAAAACATGTTTGGGATTGTACTCTGCATCCTATTTTTCAACTCAAGCCAAGCTGTGGAACCAGGACTCTGGGCAGGGCTGTCGTCCCCATGCCCGAGAGGAAGCCGAGGCCGATGCTGCCACAGCTGTTCCGTGCCCGCTCCCTGGCTCCTGCCCGGGTGGCTGGCTGCAGGCATCTGACCTTCGGATGTTCTGTGTCTCTGGCGGGTGCGCATTTTTGCACTAATTTTAGCCTAGCCTCTCGGGCCCACTGGCCTTAGGGGCAGCACATAATGGATGCCTTATGTAGACAGCTGCCAAAGGTGCAGGAGGAAGCGTCCCACCTTAAAATGTTCCTCCTTGCCGGCCAGTCTTCTGCTCTCGGAGAACAAGCCGGCTCCCTGTTCCTTCCCTCACCAGGAAGGGGCCGATGTTGACGTTCCCAGCCCAGCAGGCCGGACCTGGCGGGCAGGTGGCCCGCCGAACACATGAACGATTGCTTCTCTGGACAGGGCCATGTTTTCACAGGACAGGCTTGAGTTTGAGCTGAAACAGCTGAGAGAGAGACTTCTCGAGAAATGGATGGTGGTGAGTTTGTAGCAGGGTATCTGAAACGTCCATGGGCATGTAGAGAGAGACTTCCTCACCTTACTGTTTTACCTTTGTCAAATGTGTACAAACGTACAATGTCCTCTGACATCCCATTTTGTCCTGATGGCAGCCCTGTGTATGAGGTGAGAGAATTCCCATTTTACAGGCAAAGGAACTGAGGTTGAGATGGGGAAGTAATTTTGCTCAAGGTAATCCAGCATGTCAGCGGC
The DNA here is from genome assembly GCF_019320065.1 of Cervus canadensis. Classification (NCBI taxonomy): domain Eukaryota; kingdom Metazoa; phylum Chordata; class Mammalia; order Artiodactyla; family Cervidae; genus Cervus; species Cervus canadensis. The sequence continues at coordinate 99,138,061 of NC_057387.1, forward strand.
AGGAGCTTGAACGTGAACTGTAAGTCCAGGGTTCTTTCCATTCCCAGGCACCATATGGGTCACCGGTTCATCTGGGTTCATAACCATCTGCTCAGTGTTCTCTTAGGTTTGGTATTATTTTTACAAAATGGAGATGCTTTAATTTTCACCTTAAAAACTATACATGTTTGTTGAAAATAAAGATCAAGTGTAGAGGCATATACAAAAATCCAGCTGTCTTTAAGACATTACCAAAATATAAAATAATATATAAATATAAAATAACGCCACTCTCTAAAGTTTTGTTAGAAAATATAATTGTTTTAATCTAAAATAGGTAATTTATGTTAAAAAGAAATCTACACACTCACACACACACACACACACACATATATATATGCACACACACACACACATACCTGGTTGGTGTGTTTCTGAAGCACAAACCTGTTTGTGGGAGGCTCTTGCTTCAAAACATGGGACGGCTCCCTTCGTCCACAAGGTGAGGTCCACGTGCCATAGCCTGACATCTAACCTTCACAGCGTGGTACCTGCTGAACCGTCTCCCCACTCTCTCCCCATCTAGGCTCCCCCAGCACTTAGGTATCTCTACCGTGGCACCAAGGTGGGGCTAGAAACTTTCCGCACACTCTGCCTCGTGAGCAGAATGGAGCCACAAGGGAGGAAGCCAGTGGCTTACTCATCTCCACGTCCCTGGGGCCCACATGGGGTCAGACACAGTGCCGAGACAGTTGAATGTATCGATCCCCAACCCACGGTCCTTCATGAGAAACCGGAGCCTTGATCCAGGCTTAAAAGTGAGCTGAGACTGGCCCAGCAGCTGCCAGCCCCATAAGGAAGTGGCTGCTTGGCCGGACTCCCAGGAGGGGCCTGCAGGGCCAAGTCGAGAAACGCCAACCCTGGGCAGACTGGGAGGAGGGAAACGGAAGGGCGTCCCCAGATGTGAGCTGGAGACCAGCCCCTTCCCCCGTGGCAAATCTTCCACCTCCACCCCAGCTCCCCTCCCCAGTCCCAGGGTGACAGCAGGGCCGGTGTAACACATCCCCAGCCTGGACACTGGCTCTTAGACTGGAGTTCAGTGCTCTTCATGCACAGCCCATGGGCATCACTGCTGCTCTGGAGGAAAAAAGTGAAGGCAGGACCCTGTCTCTCCAACTCCATGTGGGCCCCTTAGCCTCTCAGACTCTGGGCTTTGGACATTATTGTGGGAGAGGCCAGGCTTCCAGGCCAGAGTTCCACAGCTTCATCTCCTGCCAGTCTTGTCAGTTACTAGATCAGGGCTCCATCTCTCGGAGTCTCAGTTTCTCCATCCACAAAATGGGACTAGTGATACCAACCTTTCAGAAGTTTTGTATCTTCCAGGAAAGTTCAAGCAGGCACTTCATGAATGCCTGTGCTCCTCCTTCTGGAAAGTCCTCAAGGCCTAGAGAGCCTCCCTGAGAAGTGCCTAGGCTGCTCGGTAAGGGTGGAAGTCTCTGGGGAGAGGTGCTGGGGCAGGCTGCACTTGGCGCATCACCCTAGCAGCCCCCACTTCTCTGATTCTGGCATGGTCTCAGGAAGTTAGCTGAAGACAAAGCTTTTGTTTTCTAATGAAAGTCTATGGAAAAGTAGATTTTTTTCTATAGAAAATCTACTTCACTTTCAGTTTTCTAGGCATATGTCTTTCCTTCATTTGTTTTTTTAAGAATAATTTTGTTTATTTGTATTTGGCTGCATGGGGTCTTCATTGCTTTGTGTGGGCTTTTCTCTAGTTGTGGTGAATGGGGGCTACTCTCTAGTTGCCGTGCACAGGCTTCTCATTACGGTGGTTTCTCTTTATGGTGGCTTCTTTTGTTGCAGAGTAAAAGCTCTAGATACACAATAGTTGCAGCACACAAGCTCAGTCGTTGCGACATGTGGGCTTACTTGCTCTCCAGCATATAAAATCTTCCTGGACCAGGGATCAAACTGGTGTTCCCTGCATTGGCAGGTAGAATCCTGTCCATTGCACCACCAGGGGAGTCCTCATTCACTTATTGATTCATTCATTTATTCATTCTGCAAATATCTCCATGGTCTTGACCATCTACCAACATATGGCGATAGGTGCACAAACAGGCCATGCAGGGACCCTGCCTTCCAAGAGCCCGCTGTCTCACTAATAATTGTCATTCGGGGTGAAAACATAAGAATGACATGGGGAGTGTTGGGGGAGAGAGTGGTTGTTTCCTGCAGGGTTGGCTGAAACAGGGTCCTTGAAGAAGGTGGCATCAGAATGAGCCAGTCAGGAAAAGCATGGAGGGAAAAGACTCCAGTCTCCAAAGACACAGAATTCCAGGAATAAACTTGGGAAGGCATTGTGAATTAGTCTATAAGTTAAATGAAATTCCAATTCCAATAAAGTGTTTCCATTAAATGATTATAAAGTATATCTGAAAAGATAAACTTAGAATAAATAACCTAGAAAAAAAATCAGTGTTGGTAAAAGAATAGGCTTGTGGATCGATGGACAAGAACAGAGCACCCAAAAGTAGATGTAAGTGAGCGTGGTGTTTAAAATTAGAGACAAGAAGGCAAATGATTCCTAACATACTATAAGATAACAAGTTAGCTATTTTAGAAGAAAAATAAAAGAATAAAACTAGATCCAAATCTCAGTCCTTGCATCAAAGTACTTCCAAGCTAAAGAAAAAGCATGAAACCAGAAAGGTATTAGAAGAAAAACAGTGAGAGAATATTTATACCCTGTTGGGATGGAGAATGCCTCCTTAAGTAGAAAAATAAAGCCAGAAATCATGAAATAAAATATCAATAATTAAAGACCCATGGGCAAAAAAAATCCCACAATAATCAGGGTTAGAGAATAATAATAATGAACTAAGAAAAGTGTGTATGATGGGTGAACATGTGTATGATGGGTGAAGGGTTAATAGCACTAAGACAGAAGAGCTCATAAATCGGGTAAAGACAGATCAGTAGAAAAATGGGCAGAGGATATGAATAAGCAGTTTGCAAAAGACAAAACACAGGGCATGGCAAGCATATGAAGGGTAGCCACCCGTAGTCAAAGGACGTGCATTAAAGAGTCAAGAGGTACCTCTGGTTGCCTATTTCAAAGTGTGAGAACACCTAGGGAAGTGAGCGGTAGGACACAGGGGCCCTGGAGGACTGCTGGTGGACTGTGAATTGAACTTAATACGTATCAACATTTTCAAGTGTGCATAGCCTTCAACTCAGTCCACTTCTAAACAGATATCCTAAGGAAACAGTCAAAAAGTGCCTGGAATCGTACATATAAGAAGGAAGCAGAGCGTACTGGTTAAGAAAGAGGCATCAGAGGTCAGAGAGACCTGGTTTTAAGCCCTGTGATCCTGTAAGGTTACTTAACTTCTCTAAGCATCAGATCCCTTATCTGTTAAGTGGTTATAATAATAATACCACCTTCATAGCCTTGTTGTGAGATAATATTCAATGAGATAATACTTATAAAAATCACAGATATAATTTATATATGCATATGTAAATTTATATGTATACTTATTATAAAGAAAATTCAATGACATAATATTTATAAAACTCATAGCAGAGTGCTGGGCCCGGAGTAAGCACTGAATAAATGTTGGCTATTTTACTATTACCAATAAGACTGTTTATCATAGTGTTGCTTAAAACAGTGAATAATCAGAAGCAATCAATTCGTCCATCAGTAGGTTAATAAGTAAAAGAATGCCCATGGAGATGCAGCCGTCTAGAGACCTGTATGTGTTTATGGGTTCAGAAAGCTGCCTTTCACATAACAGGATATGGTTTTTAAATTTTATTCGTTTATTTTTGGCTATGCTGGGCATTCATTGCTGCATGCAGCCTTTCTCGAGTTGCTCCGAGTGGGGCTACTCTCTGTTGCAGTGCCTGGGCTTCTCACTGGGGTGGCTTCTCTTGTTATGGAGCACAGGCTCTAGAACACACAGGCTTCCATTGTTGAGGTGTGTGGGCTCAGTAGTTGCGTCTCGAGGGCTTAGTTGCCCTGCAGCATGTGGAATCTTCCCAGACCAGGAATCGAACCTGTGTCCCCTGCATTGGCAGGTTGATTTGATTCTTCACCACTGGATCACCAGGGATGTCCTGATTACTACTTTTTTTTTAAGATGGTCAAAATAATGTGGAAAGTATGGTCCAAATGGTATACATCTGTGTATCTAGAAAAGTTCTATTGATTCTTGTTATTCACAGTTGTTAAGTTCTATAAAGTTCCACAAACACTGGCTCAGTGAGCACTGAACCATCACTCCTAGGGGAAATATAACATTAGGTGCCTGGGAGCCTCTGGACATTTTTGTCAACCTGTCAATACATAACCTTGTTTTATGTGTATTTCTATCAAATACATCTTATTTTATATATATATTTCAACTATATATATATATATATATATATATAAACATTGAACTCATGGCAAATAGCCCTGTAAGTCTTGCCTGGAGGAAGCTTGTCTAACACACGTGTTGTCTCTGTAAGGCACATCACAGTGAGATCCCTGACAAAAAGCACAAAAATGGCACTAAATAGACTGTAAAAAGGACACTTGTTGACATAGGGGAGCTGAAACCTTTCTGACTTCAGCTGGGAACACGCACGTGGAGAGGCTCAAATCTGTGTGCGTCTTGTTCTGTGTGCGTCTGCAAATGCACAAAGGCACTGTGAGTGTTGATTTCGAGATTATAAACCAACTTCAGTGAGTCAGTGAATTTGCAAATGCAGAGTCCTTGAATAATGACGATCAACTGTATCTTAAAAAGTTAGTCATGTTTTAAGCAAATATTTACTTATTTATTTATTTGGCTGTGTCAAGTCTTAGGTGCAGCATGTGGGAGCCTTTGTTTCAGCACATGAGAATCTTTCATTGTGATACTCGGGCTTTATCTAGTTGTCGCAGGTGGTTTACTTGCCTGAGACATGTAGATCTTAGTTCCCGTATCAGGGATCAAACCGGAGCCCCCTACATTGGAAGGTGGATTCTCAACCACTGGACCACCAGGGAAGTCCCTAGATAGTCATGTTAATGACAGTTATCTGCGGGTTAGCATGAAAGATAGTTTCCCTCTTTCTTCCTTGTACTTATAACACTTTAACTTTTATGGTAGACATGTGTAGGTAAAATCAGGCAAAGCAGTAAACTTATTTTTATTTTGGAAAGAAATCCTCTTCCCTGGTGGCTTTCCATTGTCAAGATAAAAGCCAGATTCGATAGAATAATAAAAACAGCTAATAATTTTAGATGTTTCTTACCTGGCACCCCATAGAATTCTAAGCCCTTTATGTATTTCATGTACTTCTCACCAAAAGAGATAGGTACTGTTATTATCCTCATTTTTTCTTATTATTATTATCCTCATTTTTAGGTGAGAGAACTGAGGCAAAGAGGCTGATAACATGCCCAAGGTCAGAGCTAGTGAGAAGCAGAGTTCAGATCAGAACCCACGCAGTCTGGTTCCAGAATCCACGCTTTCAACCAAAATTCTGGGCATTTGCTCAGTGCCTAGCCCGGCTCTGGGTTGCATAGATGACCGGGAGAATCTGTCCAAGGGACATCCGGTCTGGATTGAGGGCAGTAACAGGGGTGCACCAGCGCTGTAGGCTCAGAAGGGAGCCTTCCTGGCCCAGCCGGGGTCTCAGAGACAGTGGCATGCTTTAGCTTAGCACTCCAGGCCCCCACAGTCTTGCTCCCCTTTCTTTCTCGCCTTCTTACAGGCACACCCTCCCTCCCACCCCGAACCATATCCAACCATCCCCCCCCCCTCAAGCCATCAGGAAGAACTGAGGGCTCCTTCTTCCAGTCACCCCTCTGTTTAGGAACCACAAGGCCGTCGTCCCCACTCACCTGTCCATCTACCCCCTCAAATGAACTTGTCTCATTTCATCTATCCATAAAAGTGTGTTAAAGGAATAAATGAACAAATACAGGCCAACTGGATTGTAGCACGGTTGTGGTTGAAGGCTGCCAAGGCTCTGAAGGACTCTGGAGGGCTGAGCTCTCTGGCCTGGAGCCTCTGTGACCGCAGGATTGGGAGGCAGAGCTGACAGGGCTGCTAGACCAACATTAGCCCAGGTGTTGTTTCTGCGGCTTCTGAAAAACCCCCACCCCAGTGGGAAAGACTAAGAAAGGTCCCATTCAGCTCCTCTTGGCATTTCCAAGGGAAAGGATGGGGTTTGGATTGGCTGGGCTGGGCACATCTTTTCTAAAATAGCTTCATGCATATTCAACTGCTCCCTGAAATAGTTGGGTGGCTATTTTAAGCGGCTTCTACTCAGATGCCCACACATAATGGCATCTACCTTGAGCGTGTAAACCAGCAAGAAGCAAAGAAAAGGGTATGAGAGGACAATGCTAGGACGCCTTTGATGGATTCCTACCATTCCTCCCCCACCCCTTGGTGTGTTTTCCTCTCAGGGACTCGCTTGCATGAAATTGAAAGTCATGGTTACTATGACAACTGACTGGAGGAGTTCTCCCATCCAGTGACCTCGCCCACTGGGTCTCAGAAGGCACAACTACACCAGAACGGCCGTCACTTAAGGCACAATAACCGAAGTCCATCAGATTCCCCCTAAGAGAATCCCTTAGTACCTATTTCCTCGTGGTTTGCACACAGTTCTAACAAGTTCCCAGCAGAGTGGAAATGGAGGCAGTGGGCGGGCAGGAGGTTGAGATTACAACAGACAACCCGGCTCTTAGGGTAAAGAGAGAAGAACTCTACAAAGGACACATTTATTAACAAATATGTACTGAAGCATCAATGTGTACCCTGTGCTGTTTGCTGGGGAAATAAAGATAAATAAGACACAGGTCACGGGATGAACAGGTAAACAGTTGTGTTTACCTAAGCTCTACCTTTGTTTCCCCTGAAAAAGTTTCAAAACAGAGGTTGGAAAGACATTGTTAGAAGGGCTGAGTTCAGAAATACAATGTCACAGGCGCCACGGGTGAGGTAAGGACCCTGGATTTGCAAAGGAAGGAAACAGATCTTCTGAGGAGGTTGGGAAGGTGAGGCTTGCGCAGAGGGATGGGAGCTCTTGGAAGACTAGCAGGTGGTGGCCTCCGTGTGAGGTGGCAAGCACCGCACATGCAAAGGAAGAGAGCTGGGAAACAGCGGGTTTGTTTGGGGACTTCCCAGCTCAGGTGGCCAGAGCCTGGTGCTCAGGGGTGGGGTGGGGTGGGGGGAAGAGGAGGGCGGAGAGGGAGACCTATGAGAGAAGAAGTGGGAGGTGCCTCAGAGCTCTGTCTCTGGGGCCTTGGAGACTCTGCTCTAGCACAAGAGCTCTCTGGGGCTATTGCATGTTTGGGCAGAGATCCCTACCCACTCCAGTCACATCTGAAGGTCTCCCTCGGTCATAACATAGTACAGTAAGTAGAAGAAAATGAGATTATGTTAAAAGCCTGACATGGAGAGGTGCAGCTCTTAAGAATGAGTTGAAAGTTCATTCCAGCATCTCAGGACATGTATCAGAAAAATAAAATGAAGAGGGAGGCTGGAAGCCAGGGTCCCAGCAGGAGGGTGATGATGGAGAAGGACTGACTTGGGGCTCCAGGTCTCAGCTGGCTCAGCTGTATGTCAGGAAGAAGAAATGGCTTACCTATACATGTCTGAATTTATGCTTACCCTGTTGCCCTGTAGTTACCCAGAAGAGATTCTGCTTTGCGTAGGGCACCCTGGGAGTGGAAGGAAAGTGTGTGATACCTTTGAGAAAGATGGTCACTCAGAAGGGCTGGATGAGAGCGATAGATAAAATTTAAGGAAAAGAGTCCATGCTGCAGTCCATGGGGTTGCAAAGAGTCAGACAACACGACTTAGCGACTGAACAACAAGGGAAATGAGGTGCTCTCTCTGGAGGACACCTATCCAGTAAAAATTCACCACATGCTATTAATACATCTCAGTTGGCTTCTTTGAAGCCGATAGGAACCATCAGCAAGAATCCAGCTGTCCAGAGGTGCTGCATGTCTGTCTTTGTCCTGCCTTGAGTTCCTCCAAGCACATGCAAATTCTTTATTCTTCACTTGTTCATTCATTGCGTCACTCATTGATTCCCTTGGTACTACAGACAGAACCTGTCAGCATAGGCATTAGTTTCATTGCTGAATTTTCAGGGATCTGTGAAAGTCCTGAAGTCACAAGAGAATGAATGCATATTCGGTATTCATTTTCTGAAGAGATAGCGCATAGCTTTCAGCAGATTCTCAAAGGGGCAGGTGACCCACAAAAGGTTAAGAGCTACTGATACAGATGGGAATTGTTTCATTTTAGAACAATTGATTTCACCTTTTGGTAAACAAACAGGGCAAGGAAGTACTAAATGAAATTCCTAGTTCTGTGCCGAGCTGTCTCAGATGATGAAGTGACAATGGGGATTCCGCCAGTGTCCCCGGCATCACTGGGCACCCAGTGTGTGTGCTTACTGAAGCCAAACCAGGCCCAGAGGCCTTCCAAGCACCGAAGGAGAGCAGGATCCCCTGCTGAAGGCTTCTCTCTGTTTCTCTCTCTTTCCACCTACAGTCTCTCTGCAAGGCCCCTTTCCAGCCCACATTTGGCAGAACGTGCAGAGGTCCTCCTGGTTCGGGTCGATTTAGAAAGCTGGAAGAATGTGAGAAAGGAGAAAGCCTATGAGCTGGAGTGGCAGAGGTCTGAGTATTGAATAAAGCTTTGAAGGGAAGGAGTGGCAGAAAGGTATTGCTCAGTTATAAGAGTCAGGTTGTGTCAACCTGGAAAGCCTCCAGTGACTTCCTTTCTCTGAGTAAAAGCCAGAGGTCTTATAAATGCCTCCACAGCCCCAGTGATGCAGCCACCAACAACTTGAGATACCCCATATCTTCTGGCCCCTATACTGCTCTTCAAACTGGCCTTAGGGCCTTTGCACTTGCAGTGTCCTCTACTGGGAAAAATGTGCACAGGGTTCACTCCCTCATTTCCTTCAGGGCTTTACTAAAATGTGTCCTTGGTAAAAACTTCTCTGGCCCCTATTTAAAATGGCCATGCCTCCTGCTGCCCCCATCCTATTCCCTGCTTTGCTTGTCTTAATGCACTCACAACGGCATTGTCTGTATATTATTTCTGGTACCAGGAATAGCACGTGGCCCATGCATGCATGCTAAGTCACTTCAGCCCCATCTGACTCTTTGTTACCCTATGGAGCCCACTAGGCTCCTCTGTCCATGGGATTCTCCAGGCAATAATACTGGAGTGGGTTGCCATGCCCTCCTCCAGGGGATCTTTCCAACCCAGGGATCAAACCTGCATCTCTTCTTCCTGCATTGGCAAGCAGGTTTTTTACCACTAGCACCATCTGGGAAGCCTACCTGGCCCATAGTAGATGCTAAATAATGTTTGTGGAATGTCTAAATTGATGCTTACTGTGCTCTGAGCTAGTTGTTTGAACATCCTATCATCTCCTACTGGTCCTGTAGGAACTCTGCAGGAAGGGTTTGAGTTTCCCTCTTCCTAGGTGAAAACCAGAGACTCTTAGAAGCTTGGAACCACTTCCTGGCTCTGGGGTCTAAGAAACTCCTGCTCTCTGCTTGCTCTTCCCATCCCCCACCCCTGGAAGCCTTTGATACTGCTTTTCCCAGGGTTCCTTGAGTCAGACAAGAAGCGGGGTCTGTGCATGGTACAGTCAGTGGTTAAAAGGCCACAGCAAACTCTCATAATCCAGTTGTATGCAGGTCAGACAGTGTTTGGTATGTCCTAGAAGTGGCCAGTCATTCTTCTCAGAAGCAAAATAAAAGAGAAAAGAAAACTTTATAGGGCTTTTGATGAATCCCTACTCCTTGTTGTTTAATTGCTAAGTCATGACTGACTCTTGTGATCCCATGGGCTGTAGCCCACCAGGCTCCTCTGTCCATGGGATTCTCCAGGCAAGAGTACTAGAGTGGGTTGCCATTTCCTTCTCCAGTATCTTCCTGATGCAGGGACTGAACCTGCATCTCCTGCAATGGCAAGCAGATCCTTTACCACTAAGCCACCAGGGAAGCCCCTACTCCTTATTGCCATCCCATAATGGATCTTTAATATCAGCTCACTTTTCTGCAGAAGATTACTTAAACAAGGACTTTGCTCCTTGAAAATATAGCCCAGAACCCAAAAGTAAGCCCAGAATGTGTCAAGATATATATATATAAGCCAGTTCTTTTGCTAGTAGTGGAATCTATCAGTATCTGTTTTATTCATCATTCTGATACACGCCCAGCCTGTGGGAGTTGGGGGTATGGGAAGATGGTGAAACAGGACACAGGCTGTGTGGATGAAGGGAGAACCACACCACAAACCCCCACAGGCACCCTGTGCTGGTCTTTGAGAATTATAAATATGACACAGAATGAGCCTTCAAGAGACTTGCAATCCAGCAAGAGAAACAGATGGAAAACAATTAAGTTTAAGTGTATTTATTTATTCAAATCCTCCCCTTGCTCCAACAAGAATTCTAGGTTGAAATAGGACATATGGTATGATAATATGCTGCAGTTGAGGTGGGGACGGGGGCTCACAAAGGAGGGGATGCTATCTTCTCCCTGGGGAGTCAGGGGATCTTAGAGGTGGTGGTGATGGCCTGCTTGGTGACCCAGCAGGTGGCCCATGTGGCTGGAGCTTGGGGGCAGACAGTCCTTCATCCAACATCCAGGGCCTGTACTGTGAGCTGGTCCTGCCCTTTGGGGAACTTCTAGTCCAGTGAAGCAGAGAGACTTTTGATGTATCTACAGTCTGTTCCTCCTTGTTCTCGGAGGCCTGTTCTCAGCACATGGAAAGCCCCCAGGCTAAAGAAGCTGTGGTATTTTCTGTTGGTGACCAAGATAGACTCTCCTCGAGGCTTGGTCTTCCTGAACCCCCAGCTTCAGGCTGCACTGATCATAGTTCTAGTAGTTGTTCTGGTTGCAGGAATAACACTGTGCGTTCAGACACCATGGTTTGCAAGCTTGGGGCATTTCATTTGCTCCTCTGTGAAGAGGGCCAGGAGAGAGCCAATTTCCAGGCAGTGGATGGGACCACAGAGGCTCAGAGACTCCCAGTCTCACTCTTAGGAAGTGGCAGAGCCAAGACTCTAGTCCTACGGGAGGGGACAGAGGTCCTGCCCACACAAGCCTGTAGCCATGGTGGGGAAACACTCGGGCCCTGGAATCAGATTGCACCAGATTCAAATTTTATCTCCACCAGCCTTGAGGTAGGTGCCCACTCCTCCCTGAGCTTCGGGTGTCTCTCCAGTTAACTGAGAATAATTTATCTACTTCTCAGGCTTGCCATGGGAATTAAATGAGATGATGTATGGTAATCTACCTAGCAAAGGCAGCAATGACAGGGGCTCCCATGAATGGCTTAGTTTATGGTAGGCTTCATATGTAAGATCTCAGCTAATCCTCCAAGAAACTGACAAAGTAGGTGGGATCACTTTTTCTTAACTGATTTACAAAGAAACTGAGTTAACCAAAGCACCCAGAGACAGCAGCCGATGAGCCCAGGATACTGGCTCCAGAGCTCCAGTTACGAAACCCGAGGCTGTAATTCCTCCTGGTTTCATTTCATTCATGAGCCTTTGACCCACACAGGCTCGGCCACTTGCCAAGTCTGTGGAAGTGACCCCCTGACCTAGCAGAGGGAAGCACCACGGGAGTCCCTGGAGACCCCAGAGAGGTCAAGTGAGTCTCACCCTGGAGGAAATGGTCAGCAGCTGTGGCCTTGGGAAGGAAGGGCTAAAAGGTCACGCACACCAGGCAGAGCCACATGGCCAAGGTGGTTGGTGGCTTTGGACTAACAGAGTGGTGACCTGGAATCCAGCGGGCTGGGCTTCCCTTTCCCACTTCCTTCCTGTGCCGACTGTCTTGCTGAGTCACCTCCAGGAAGTCGGGGTGGCGAGGTGGAGAGTGAGGAGCCCTGGGTCCTCCTGCACCCTCACAGTCGCCTCACCGCGTGACCCTTAGGCAACCACTTCCCCTTGCCCGGGCTCAGTTTCCACATCTGTCACACAGGAGGCCTGATTGGATCTTCCGAGTCAGGAAAAGGGCTTTTTCAGAGGGCATTGCCTCCTGGAAGACCTTTTAGGACAAAGGGTCACTCAGCTGGTGATCAGTTAAGGATTGGATAGGGATTGGATAATCACTGTCTGATTAAAAAAAAAAAAAAAAAAGATGTATATGTGCGTATAACTGAATCAGTTTGCTGTATGCCTGAAACTAACACAACATTGTAAATCAACTATACTTCAATTTTTTAAAAAGAGGAACTTCCCTGGTGGTCCAGTGGTTAAGACTTCACCTTTCAAGCCAGGGGTGCGAGTTCGAGCCTTGGTCCAGGAGGTAAGATCCCACATGCCTCATGGCCAAAAAAAAGCCAAAACATGAAACAGAAGCGATATTGTAACAAATTCAGTAACGACTTTTTAACAATAACCCACATTAAAGATAAGTAAATAAGATAGAAAAAGGAAAAAGGAGCCATGGGGCCTCATGGAAACAGCCCTTTGTTTGCATACAATTTGCTGGGTTCTGCCATGGGTTCCAAGTGTCACCATTGGGTGCTGGGGCCAGGAGGGCAGTAGTGGGCAGCCCGTCCAAAAGCTGGGATGGTGGTAGCCACACAGGGTACCAGCCACATAGCTCCCGAAGCCTCTTCTTCCTTAGCTCCATCCCTTGCCAGCCTTCCTTGGTTCATGCTTCTGAGTTTTTACTGAGTCCTGGAGCCTGGTAAAGATCCAAGTAGTTCCTCCAGGATTCTTGTGTAGGTACAATCTTGTATGGAAATGCATGGCCAAAGTGGGCCTTCTCTCAGCTCCAAACAGTATCCCTTTGGGGCTCTGGCCCATGGAGTAACCCTTTCATTCACTCAGACCCAAGAGAAGCTGCTTTGGCTAAAGTTCCAAACCTGTTGATGAGGGCTTATCCCTAGCCTTCCCTGGTGGTTCAGACGGTAAAGAATCTGCCTGCAATGCAGGAGACCTGGGTTCAATCCCTGGGTTGGGAAGACCCCCTGGAGAAGAGAATGGCTAACCACTCCAGTATTCTTGCCTGGAGAATCCCAGGGACAGGGGAGCCTGACAGGCTTATCCCTAAGAACACCATATTCTGAAGTCAACTCATTTCTCCAAGTAGCAATTCTTAGCATAGCACAGCTCCTCCAGCATCTAAGATGCAAGGCTCTTGCATGGCCAAGAAGAGGGCCTGTGAGTTGAGAAGAGCTTATTCCAGGGCCCTGAGGGACTGCTTGGGTAAATGACCGAGTAAGGTTATAGCATCCTACCTCACTGGAGATGGTGGAAGGACAAAGGAAGGGGGATTGTGGGGCATATGGACTCCAGAGATAAGGTTTTTTACCTGCAAACTGGAGTCCAGTTGGATGAGTGTGGCTTTCAAGCCCCTCTTGACTTGGCCTTGACCTCTGCGCCAGCCTCCAAGCGCAGGTTCCCTCTGTACTGAGCACTTCAGCCTCACCGCTGGGCTTGCGCAGTTCCCCATCCTGCTGTATCATTTCGTGTTTGTGTGTCTTTGCGCATTTCTCTCTCACTGGACTACCACTTCCTTTCCTCTCTCTCATCTCCAACTGAGTCCTCCTCGTAAATTCTCATTTAAAACTCAAACTGGATGTCACTTCTTCCAAGATGTCTCTCCTGACCTCTTGCATCCCGCTGGGTGGTCCCTCTATGAATTTCTGTTGCTTCCTTTTCACCTGACTTTGCAGATCTTTAGGTACATGTCTGCGCAGCAACTTGAGCACCAGGCTGGGTCTTGGTGGCGTTTGTGTCCCAGGTTGAGCCCAGGATGGTGGCTTCATTGCTGAGGAGATGAATCCCCTAGAGCCTATTATCAAGGTTCAAGGGCAGCATGGTCGTACGGAGAAGCCTGGGGAGAGCTGGGTCAAGTCCCTGGCTCTGCCACGAACAGGTGGCACCCTTCCCCATCTGGGCTTCGGTTTCTGAAGGTAGATTGATTTCTCAGTCTCTCTAGAGACGTTATATGGTGCTTCTGGGAAGTCTGTAAGGCTGCTTTTACAGTGCTTCCCAAGCCATCTACTACAGGGCATCCTTCTCTTCATTCACTGACCCCCTCATCCACTTTCCCAGTGCCCACTCAGGACCAGATTCAGGTGCTGGGCACAGGGAGGAATCTGACTTGGCCCCTTCCCTGGAGAGGTCATAGCCTCCTTAGGCAGACAGATGCAGCCACGGGGAGCACATAGTGCTACGGGAGCCAGGAGGAGATCAGCCATGAGCCAGTGGTCAGAGAGGACTTCCTGGTGCGAGTGGGCCTGAATGACCCAGGGCATCGCATCGTATTTCACCATGAGCACAAAGCATGTTAGCTACTGGGCATGGCCGATTGCGTGGACAGAAGATGTGGCCTCAGCTGCTCCAGGGTGCCTGGGTGTGTCTGTGTGTGAGAGAGAAAGAGAGACCACAGTGGGGGTTGAGAGGTAGGAAGGCCTGGGCTGGCACAAGTTTCCCCAACACCCTTGGGAAAGAGCTTTCCAATTAAAGACCCGGTGGGTGGGGGCTGGGCTCCCCTGATTATGTAATAGCTCAGGAAATAGTGTCTGGGAGAGCCTGAGAGGGAAAACTGATGTGTCTGAGCAGGGCTCCCCCGTTCCCAGAGGTGAGCTGGGATCAGATTCATAAATGAACCAGATTTGCAGATAGTCAGAATATGCAAGCTGGGGCAGCCAGACCATGTCAAGAAGAGCGTACACATCAGCCACAGGTTGTGACAATGGGATTCGCATGGAGTGGGACACAGGATCTCTCTCTTGGTTCATCCTTCCTCAGGTGCCCGCCAGCTGGAGCCTCTGCCCATCCCATTAGGGTGGTCTCTGGGAACAGTGGGTGGGGAGAGGCCAGCTCAGCACCAGGCTGGCCCGGAAGATGGGTGCTGAGTAAGCTGTGTCCATGGCAGAAGGCAGTGCGAGGACGCCTGTCCCCTGTGGCTCCTAACCTGAGCCCAGGGTGAGGTGGGCAGGAGGCCTGAAGCAGGTGCGCGCCGGCTGAGCACTTCTGCTTTGCTTGCTGGGGGAGAGCACGTCACGCTTTAGCATCATCACTTTGAATCACCACCCGGTTTCCAAGAAACAGCTCCTGAAGGCCATTGATAAAACACACAGGTTAGTGCTTGCTCCTGGCGGGTGGGCAGGACTTCACAGTTTTAAATATGGACCCTGAGCTTTGTTTTCCTCACCTGTAAAGTGGGAATAATATTAGTACTGCTTCCTGGGGTTATTATTGTGAGGGTTCAATACAGGTGAAATTTTGGTGTGGAGCTTGGCACATAGTAAGTGCTCCCTAATTGGTGCAGTGATTATTTCCATAAAAGGCAAGCTTCCATGAGGGGTTTGTCCTTTTTGACTTATACTCTGCATACTGACATACTGCTTTAAAAAAATTGGGGTGGGGGTAAGTAACCAACGTAACAATGAGGTTACACAAAGCCATTTCTGGGCAGAAGGGCAAGTTGTACCTCCTGGACCAGCAGAAAAGACAGGCTGGGACTCAGACAGCCCAGCAGTCAGTTCAAAGAGAAATAAGATGGAACATGGCCTTGATCTATAGGCTGAGCCAGACCAGGTGACTAGGCTGAGACCCTGTACACTACCTGCCTGGGAGTAGCTCAGTGCCCCACTGTTTCCACTGAGTTGCCGCTCTGAGTGACACCTTGCTGCAGTTAGAGTTTGGAAGATGGGAATTAGAGTGCAGGGCCAAGGCCAAGGCCAGAGTGACCCCTTTGTCACTGCGGACCTGTTCAACACTGAGGAGAGGCGTGGCCTGGTCTCTGGCCTGCTCCCCAAGATGGCCTGCAGAGAAATGCTGGGGTCACAGCCGTGGCTGTCAGGGCTGTATGTGTTCTTCGGGTGTGAGAGTCAGTGCCTGTTAGGAGGGCACTCAGCAGTCCTGGCCCCTCTCCCTTCACGGCAGCGTCCAGACCTCGTCGCCATGAGTATGAGGCCCAGGTGCCAGCCTCTCCGTGAAGTGAGCTGGACTCAAGTTGTGATGAGGGCAGCAGGACCAGCCTCAGGTCAGACCCCTAAGGAGCTAAAAAAAGACCATGACAGGTGAGCCAAGGCAAGCCCAGGGCACCCACAGGGCATGTGGCTTATGGTGAGAAAATTAATTCTAGCCGTCGGTGGAACTGGGTTTCCCACATCCTCCCAGGCTGGGGCAGGATGAGCTCGGCGAGGGGCGGGGCTGGACCTTCAGGTGCTGAGCCCGGAGCCTGGGGCTGAGTGGTGCTGGCGAGGAAGAAGTGACATTCCTGGTCTGCACAGCGCCAGCGGAGCATCAGTGCCCTGTGGGCTGGTCAGCTCCCTGCTGTTCCAGGGGTGCAAACTGTCCCCCGAACCCACCAGCCCCCTTCCTAAATGCCTGCAGCTAGTCTCGGAGCCACTAGGAGAGGGTGGGGAGAGACCAGCAACTTTCATGCAAGTACAGGCACGAAAGAGTCCCAAGGCACCCAGCTGGGGAGACGGACTCTGTCTTTTCTCTGTTTGACAGCAGCCATAGTACCATGGCAGGAGTCCTGGTCTAGGGGTTCTGATAAATGAGTCCAAATCCAAGTTCTGCCTCATGCTACTCTGGGACCCTGGGCATAAACTTTGGTTTCTGGAAGCTTCAGCTTCTCAATCACAAAATGAGGTGGAGTTCCAAAAGGTCCATATCACAATAACTCTTGGATCGTCCAGAAATGGATGCATGTCAAAGGAATTGGGGAGTGGCTTTGGAGAGGTGAAAAAATTAGTGGGAGAAAAAACAATATCCACCCAGCCTCAAGGATGCCTCCACCACAAGGGTCTTTAACATTCCAAATGCCTAGTCCTGACATGAGGTCCCCTCACCAGGATCCTCACGGTCCATCCCTGGTGGAGCATCTTCTCCCTGAGTCCCGCGTACTGCAAACACCTTACTTCATGCCCGGAAATGTCCCTTCCCCCCATTTTTGTTGTTTCTCTCTCTCTTGATTGCCAGACGCTGATCCCACGAATTCCTCTCTCCCCAGAAATCCAGCCCCAGCAGGAGCAGGGAGCAGGCCCTAGGGTGAGCTGGCACAGAAGTGGGCCTGATGCCTCCACTTTTACTTACCTCCTCTTTGCAATTAGAGATGACTTCTTGGCTGGAGGACTTCGTGATCTGAGCTGGCAGAAACGAGGCATGCAGGGTCTCAGCAGCCCTAGGAACCTGGCCTCGGAGGGGTAGGATAGTTGTCACAGTCACTGTAACCAAGAGACATGGTATGTTCTGGCCCCTTGGGGATGGATTTTCTCTCAAGAGGCCTCGGATGGGTGGGGGATGGGTGGGAGACAGTGGCCTTGCTCAGACTGCACGGTGCCTGCTCTGTGGTTGTGGCTCCAGGGAAGAGGTGAGTGGGTGGAGAGGAGCAGGAGCAGGAGGCCACCCTGGGAAGAGGAAATGGACGAGGCCACATCTCTAGGCCCGCAGGAATTCCAAGCCCCTGGCCCAGAGCAGCTCAGCTAATTACAGTTTTCCCCTAGTTGGTGGGAACGAGGCTCCTAGGAGAGCACCAGCCTTGGCCAGCACTGGCAAAGGAGGGCAAGGTGGAACCGGAAGGTGGGGAGGGTCTGGTGGCTGGTGCCTAGGGCATCTTTGTAATCTGACCCCCAGGAAGGACTGGCCTGTACAGCCTCTGTGAGGAGGAGTATCCAGGTCCCAGCGGCCCAGGAGTGCAGCAGACACAGCTGCTTGCCAGGAACCAGCCGTGGGGATCTCGGGGAGTAAACAACTGAAGAGAATTGCCTTGCAAACCACATTCAATGGAAATCTCCCCCACAGTCACATCGCAAAATGCAACCAAAATATTTATTCTGAGCAGCAGTTTTCAGAATTGCTCTTTGGAAGGAGACACAGATTGTCCAGCTTCCCAGACAGCCCAGCCCAAAGGGGCATATACCCTACCCTCACTCCAATAAAGCCGACAACCCATTAGATGGGGAATCAGGGTCAATTCAGCCTTTGCAGAGCCCTGGACCATCTTTTCCCACCGTCCAGAGAAACTGGAAGCAGCTTAGACCCATGTGGAAGCCATAAACAGGCTCCTTGCCTTGGCGACCGGTCCCCTCTCAGCTGGAGCCGCCACCCCTATGGACACATCTGAGCGCCCAGCATGTGAGGAAGGAGACCCATCAGCCAACCTTGTGTCCCCACACAGCTGACAGCCAGTGGCCAATGTCAGACGTTCACCAGATATTGAACTCTCGCTGGGAGGGTCTCACACATTCCTTTCCTCTTTGACCCACGACCAACACTATTTCTTTTAAGTGAGACATATAGAACTATCCTTCTAGAAACGACTTCTGGATTTGCCAGGCTCAGCTAATGTGTATGAAGGCTCTCCTAGTCAGAAAGGCTGCTTGTTTGTTTTGTCTCTCATCATTCCTCACGGCTGCTATTCACACAGGCATCGCTACCTATCGGGGAGTAAAGGTAAACTCAGAGAGCTTAAGAAACCAGCTCAGCATCACACAGTTAGTGCCTGCCAAAGCCAAGATTAGAGCTGAGGTCTTTAGCACCCTGTTCTAGTGTTCCTAATGCCCATCACACCATTGTGTTTCTCTGTTATTGTGTAGGCTTGTTGTGAAGATTACACAGGATGACACACACGAGGCATGTTAGAGTGGTACAAGGTTCTTCATGCATGCTCGTCTTCACTACTACCGTCCTTAGCAGAGAGTGTTTGTTTAGTACTATGGGATGACTTTGGACCAGGGTGTATTAGGCAGCGTTCTTTCAAATGTAGTAGAAACAGAATTCCATCTGCCTAGAAAATAGAGAGTTGGGAGAGAGGAGGAAAAAAAAAAGAGAGAGAGATTTGTTATTGCCTCACCGTCTCATTTTACTGGATGGATGAATGGGTGGACGTCAGGCATGGCTGGATCCAGGAAGTGCTACAATGTCATCAGGTCATCAGACTCCTATTTTCCCTGCGTTTCTCACATTTACTGTTTCTCATGCTGACCTCAGTCATATCTGCTGCCGCTGGGCTTCTTCTTCCACATAGCTTGACACAGTGGGAGGCAATGAAGGGTGATAGGCTTCTGGCATTCACTGTCCCAGCCGGTGACCCCAGATAGAAACATGACCTTTCCTCCAAGTGGTTATTACAGGTGGAGGAATCCCAGGGATGTGCTCTGACTGGCCCTGCTCGGGTCACCTGGCTACTCCTGGTCTAGCGGACAATAGTGTTTGGCCAAGTAGGTAGGTTGCTGCCTGCCATGGACAGGGTGGTGGGGTCCTGTGATGGGGACCCCTGTCAGAATCACGACTGAAGTTGAGGAAGACTGAGTTCCCTGAGAAGCTCTTAGCAGGAGAAAGGGAAGAGGCAGATACCCAGCAGTGGGCCTCTTCCCCTGGGACTGGAAGAAAGAGCTGAGTTAATAATGTGATACAAAAATGGGAGTCATTCCACACTGGCACATCCTTTCAATCTTGCCGATTAGGAAACAGGCTCAGAAGCATTCTGTGACCTTGTCACTCTCTCATGGTGAATTTCTGAGACACCTCAAGGCTGGAGTCTGGGTCCCCTATTCTTCCACCTCACCCGGCCTGGGGAGGAGACTGAGGTCACTGTGACCCTCTCACCATCCCTTGCTGCCCTCAGGCCATGCTGGGAAAACCTGTGGGCCAGCAGTTACCGGGGGCAGGTTCTAGGGATTTAGTGGTAAGCAGAGTACACACGTCACCCAAATCATGGCACTTATATTTCAGAGAGGGAACTGGTCATCAGACAAAAATTTACAGGAATAAAAAGAAGTTACAAATGTTGATACTTGTTGGGCTCTGAAGAGGAAGCACGTGATGCTGAGCAAGTGTGTGCAGGGTATAAGAGTATACAGGTGTACTGGATGGACAAGTGGGTGAACATTAGGCATGGCTAGATCCAGGAAGTGATAGTTTGTAACGAGGGTGTATACTCGAACATAGGGTCAGGGAGAGCTTCTCTGGGGAGCTGATGTGCAAGGTGAGATTGGAAGTTTGGAGAGGAGTTAACTGGTAAAGAAGGGATGTTCAGGAAGAACATCCCAGGCAATGGACATGACGTGTGCAAAGGCCTTGAGGCAAAGGAGACTGAAAGAATACCCCTATGCCTTGAGTAAAGTAAGGGGGAGATGAGGCAGCAAAGGCAGGCGGGGTCCCTGAAGGAAGAAATGTAGTCTTGACCTCAAGAGCAAAAGGAAGCCACTGAGATTTAAGCAGGACAGGCCTGGGGGCCATGAGGGATGTGGATTAAAACCTGGAAGAGAGAACATTTGGGGTTTTGGTGGGAGAACAGGGATGCCCGTGGGAAGATGGATCTCAGAGGGGCCTTCTAGGCAACTCATGCCCAGAATTGCAAGAACCCTGTGTACTTAAAAATCAGATGCAGAGGATGGAACCTCTGGTAGGGGGAAGAGGAATCTTTGTTCTTTTCTAATAAGAGTGGATTAAAGATGAGCTGTTTTCTTTACTGGTTCCCTTCTGCATTTTCATCTGTCAGTGGGTGTACACTGGGAATCTCCAGGAGGTCTGTATAATAATCAGTTTTATCATGTTTCCCCAACATATTTGACCATGAGAAAGGCTGAGGGGAAAGATAGTCCCCAGAGGTACTTGGAAGGTGACTGATCTGATCCCAAGAGGAGGACACAGCCCTTGTGGCCTATGGCCAGGTCAGCCTGAGATGAGACAAGTTATAAAGGTACCTGGTAACAGGCCATTATAAGAAACCCATCAATAAACAGACCTTTCTGCAGACTTTCCAGAGAGTGCTGGGTATAGGAGAGTGAGGAAGCTCCAGAGTGGAGAGTCATACCCTCCCTGCCCCATCCATGTGCCCTTTCTCGTTTTCTCCGTTTCCTGCCCTGAGAATTTATTCCACATCCTTAGAATATCCTAAGCTTAAAATCAGCACCCCCAGAGCTCTGGACAGGATGTTAAGTATGTGTCCCATTGACAAGGCTCAAGTGTCACCTGAATAAATACATCGGTGTGAAGGCCTTCACCTGCATCCACATAACAATGGTGTGAGTGAGGGATGGAGAAAAGAGAAGGGGTGAGGATGCCTCCTACCTCTCCACCCACTGATATGTTTAATGCTCATTTAACAAGCATTAGGAGCTATTTTTAACTTATATGCAGAGTACATCATGAGAAACGCTGGGCTGGAAGAAGCACAAGCTGGAATCAAGATTGCCGGGAGAAATATCAATAACCTCAGATATGCAGATGACACCACCCTTATGGCAGAAAGTGAAGAGGAACTAAAAAGCCTCTTGATGAAAGTGAAAGAGGAGAGTGAAAAAGTTGGCTTAAAGTTTAACATTCAGAAAACTAAGATCATGGCATCTGGTCCCATCACCTCATGGGAAATAGATGGGGAGACAGTGGAAACAGTGGCTGACTTTATTTTGGGGGGCTCCAAAATCACTGCAGATGGTGATTGCAGCCATGAAATTAAAAGACGCTTACTCCTTGGAAGGAAAGTTATGACCAACCTAGACAGCATATTAAAAAGCAGAGACATTACTTTGCCAACAAAGTCTGTTTAATCAAGGCTATGGTTTTTCCAGTGGTCATGTATGGATGTGAGAGTTGGACTGTGAAGAAAGCTGAGTGCCGAAGAATTGATGCCTTTGAACTGTGGTGTTGGAGAAGACTCTTGAGAGTCCCTTGGACTGCAAGGAGATCCAACCAGTCCATCCTAAAGGAGATCAGTCCTGGGTGTTCACTGGAAGGACTGATGCTGAAGCTGAAATTACAGTTCTTTGGCCACCTCATGCGAAGAGTTGACTCATTGGAAAAGACCCTGTTGCTGGGAGGGATTGGGGGCAGGAGGAGAAGGGGCCGACAGAGGATGAGATGGCTGGATGGCATCACCGACTTGATGGGCATGAGTTTGAGTAAACTCTGGGAGTTGGTGATGGACAGGGAGGCCTGGCGTGCTGTGATTCATAGGGTCGCAAAGAGTCGGACACGACTGAGCGACTGAACTGACTGAACTGAGGAGCAAGCCTGGACACATGGGACCTGGCCGTGCACGAGACAGACTTGGTGCCAGCCCTCTTGATGCGGGGCCGGGCTTGTGTCTGTGTAGCATTTAATTCTCCTGAAAAGCCTGCAAGCCTGCTTCTGGTTAAGCCCTGGCTGGATTGGGGGAGGTAAGAGGAAGAGTTTAGGACAAGGGTATTGGCCTACTGTGGGAGGGGCCTGGGTTAGGAATGCAGCGGTGTACTCTTTGGAGCCTTACCTCAACTCTCTGCACTTGGGTGTCCTTCTCTGGGGAAGAAAATCAACTCTGCCTTCTAGACAGGGTGAGGGCCCAGGGAGGTGCCACGCTCCTGGCATCCACCACAGTGTGCAGTGGCTTTCCTTCTCATCCTCTCTCTTCTCCCCTAGAACCAGACCTGACAGTTTCTGATGGTCTTATTCTTCCCCACTTGAGCATCACAGACCCTCTCCCCCCAGCTCAACACCACGTGCAATTTAGAGTCACAACCAAACCTGATATATTTGTATCTGGGGAGTCCCCCAAAACACCCTTCAACTTTAAGCAGCTGACACAATCAGGGTTTGCTTTTTTTTTTTTTTTTTCTTTCAGAGTTAAACTGGACCCGGGCGCCCGTTTTTGGTTTGCTTCAAGCAGCGAGGTACAGTGGGACCAGCCCTGGGTGTGTGACAAGGAACTCCAGGCTGCGGTCTGGTTTCCTGCCTGCCAGCTGCGTGGGGCACCCAGCCCTTCCGAGCCTCAGTTTCCCCTCCTGTGAAGTGGAGGTGGGAGAACTGAGTGAGATACAGAAGCATTTATGAACGGAAACCTCACCTCAGAGTGCCTGACTCCCCGGCGCTTCACAGCGTCTTCTCAGAAAGCACTTACAGTTTTCTCTCTTGGGAAACTGGCAACCCCTCTGCCTCCTGCCACCTGTGACCACCCATCTGGTCTCTGGGAGACCCCAGCCGCTCCTGGCCCAGCTGTTTGGCACTAACTGTCCTGTGGTTAGAGCAACAGGCTGGCTGTTCTGGGAAGCCTCTTTCTTGGGCTGGGACCCGAGGGCAGGACTGAGCCCTGTTTGGTGGCGGGGAAGACAGAAGCTGGGGAGGGCAGGCGGGGAGGGCCAGCTGGGGAGCTGTTAGGTGAGCACTGTGTAATGTTTTTCAAATACCTCCAGGTCCACAAAGCTAAAAATGTGGTCTGGCCTTACATATTGTGTGTGTGTGTGTGTGTTCCTAGTACATTTCCTTCTAATTTTTAAAACCATACGTAACGTCAGGGACATTTAATCCATATGGTTCTGATTCCTTAACACTTAAATCATCCAAATGTTGTTTTGTAGATTCTATTTGCAAATCTCTTTACATAAGCTCTTAACTCCTTCTTTCTCAAGGGCATCAAGGTAGGATCTCTGAGAGAGGCTTCCTTTAATGCCAGCTTTCCATTCTCCACCCAAGTTGGCCAGAGGTCTTGTGACCGCCTATGCTCTGGGTACCGACTGCCCAGGTCCTGCCCTCAGGGCTGGGAGGAGGTTGGTGGGAAAGGAAGAAGGACAGACTGGGATCCGTCCCCACCTCCCCCACTTCCTGGCTATGTGATCAGCTGCTAGTTCACCTCATCAAAGCTTTTCTTCCTCACCTACGAAAAGGGATACGTAATAAACATCTGAAAGGGTTGTTAGAGGACTTAGACAAAGAAATGTACAATGCCCGTAGCCTGGAGAGCATGGTTTGCCTTCCCCTGTGCCACATCGCATTGCTGAGGTTAGAGCAGGCCATGTCAGACCGCAGGGTCCTGTAGGAATCTCAGATGGCAGCACTGGGTGGCAAAGCTGAGTCCAGAGAAGCCAAGGGGGAACCTGCCCACGGGACTTGGGGGTAGAGGCAAGGATGGAACAATGACCATAGTGGCTGGGGAGTGGAGGAGGTAAATGATGCCTGGAGATGCTCAGCCCAGGGCTCAGGTGGGAGTCTGGGAGGGGAGTAGGCATGCTGAGCATTCCCTGCATTTGCTGTGTGTGGGGGGGAGGTAGTAGGGGAGGACCCTATAGGCCATAACAAAAGGGGACAAGGAAGGTGGCCCTCCCAGATTCGAAGGCCCTGGGTTTCCCCCCTGGAAGATACTACACTCATCTGTTGGAGCCCAGGCTCCAGAAGCCCCTTCCAAGTCTCTTCCACATGCTCCACATGCAGGCACCAGCCCAATTCCTCAGCCTGGAGTTCAGTCCAGGGTCCCCAACATGCCTGGAATCCCCTCTTTCCCCTCCCTCTCTCCCTTGGGTCATTCCCAAACATTCAATGCTCTTTTGAGCTTTTTTTCTTCACCTATTTCCCCTGTTGTGGTGGCCTTTTCTCCTGATAAACACCTACCCATTCTTCAAAGTCCAACTCAAAAATCACCTCCTCTGAGAAGCCTTTCTGGGAAGATTTGCAAAACAATAGCACCTTCCTTAGTGCTTTTCCTGGTCTTGATCTTCCTAGGCTGTACCTACTTGGGATGAACTCTTGAGGGGGCTGGGAGCAGGGGGTGGAGGATGGCCAGGAGGCCTCAAGAGGTCGGCAGACCCCACACTTGATGCACCTGCTGGGAGGCAGACTGGAAATCCAAGATGGCACTCACAGGACTCCACGGCTGTCGGTGTGTGATGTGAGACCAGCAGGAGGACAGAGATGCCCTGGTGTGGCATAGCTCCTGGGGCCTCCCCATGGCAAGGGCCCATTGGCCAGCTCTGATCTGGACGCCACCCATGTCTGTACCTATAGAACAGAATTTGTTTCTCTGGCAATTCCAGACGGAGTGAATCCCAGACAGAGCTGAGTCTCCGGGACAGAAGCGCAGATGCTCCATCTAAAATTAGGCTGCTGACTGCGACTCCCATCTAGGCTGCATGCATGGATCTGCTTCTTACATCTGTCATTGTGTAGTGGAGGCAAAGCGGAGCCCCTGCCTCCTTGTCGAAGCTGAGTGGCGATGTGACAGCCAGCCAGGGGCCAGCATTGTAAGTCTACCCGGAGTGCTTCCCGCCCCTTCGTGGGTTGACTCCTCACACATCCCCTGAGAGGGCTGTGTCCCCTCGCAGACAGCCCTCAGAAGCTGGGTTCTCTCTGACTTTGGTTCTGAATGCTTCCCCTAGGAGGTTAACCTGTCCAGTACCATCCCCACCAGGGAGGGTCCAAGCTGCTCTGGAACCCAACATCAAATTCCAGCAGGAAGAAGACAAGGCCCATAGGAATGATGCAAGTAAAGTCACCAGTTGTCTGGCTGAAGCAGAGGAAGGTGATAATCAAGGAAAACCTCTTTGGGCCTCTTCTTCGTTGTTCCCTCCTCCTTACAGACATCCTCAAACTCTTTCATTGCCATCCCAAGCTGGGTCCTGCTCTCTGGGAAGAGGGGTACCCATTGGAAACCTGCTGAGGGGGCCCAGCCCCCAGCCCTAGCCTTTATTTCTCCGAAAGCTACAGTTCTCACAATGGCCTACCAGGCCTCATATATGCCTGACACTCTCTCACCTCAGGGTCTTTGCATTGGCTGTTCTCTTTGCCTGTAAAGATCTTCCGCCAGTGTGTACAGGACTCAGTCTTCACCTGCTTCAAGTCATTGCTCAAATGCCACCATCTCAATGAGGCTTACTTTAACTACCCTATTTAAATCCGTGACCCATCTCCCACCCCTGCATTCCTGACTCCCTAACTCTGTTCTACCTTGTACTTTCCACAGTATATACTTCCTGCTAACATGTTATATGACTCACTTATTTATTCAGTTTCTTTACTGTCTGGCTCTTCCTTCTAGAATATAAGTTCTACAGAGCAGGGATTTTCGTCCATTTTGTTCACCGAGGTACTTATTCTTAAATCCCCAGAATAGGGCCTCGCCTATATGAGGTGTTCACTGAGCATCTGTTAGAGGCTGCTTGTGTTCAGATGAGGTCCCACCTGGACCCAGGGCTGCATCCTTCCTTGGCTCCTCTACTACTGGGGCTACCTCTAGGCCCTCTTTGGGCCTCCATTTGCTCATCTGGCAACAGGGATTGATGGTCCCTCTCCTGCATCTCATAGAGCCTTGGCGATGACATGAAGGAACAGGTGTGATTGTGCCCAAATGTATCAAAAGTTACCCAACAGACACTGATCCTGGGAAAGATTGAAGGCAGGAGGAGAAGGGGACGACAGAGGATGAGATGGTTTGATGGCATCACAACTCGATGGACATGAGTTTGAGCAAGCTCTGGGAGTTTGTGATGGACAGGGAAGCCTGACGTGCTGCAGTCCATGGGGTCACAAAGAGTTGGACATGACTGAGCAAGTGAACTGAACTGACTCAAATCAGTATAAGGTGTCTGTTTTGTTCAGCTAGCACATGGAGAACCCACTGGGCTCTAGGCCCGTACTGAGTGCTGGGGGTCCCCAGAGGAGTGACAGCTTGTGTCCCCAGCTGCAAGGAGGCTCTCCTAGGATAATTAGGCCAACTCCAATGTGAGGAAGGTAGGAAATGCCCATTTATTAGAGAGTTGTCGGACAAAGAGAAGCAAATGTGGGACCCTCCTGAGATTTGGGAAATTTATACCTTCACCTTCTGTATTAGTTAGAGTTCTCTAGAGAATCAGAACATAAGATATACACACATATACACATATATATATCAGAAATAGTGTGGTTCAAAGGATAAAGAACCTTCCTTTGCAGGAGACCGGGTTCAATCCCTGGGTCAGGAAGATCGCCTGGAGAAGGAAATGGCAACCCACTCCAGTACTTTTGCCTGGAGAGTTCCATCAACAGAGGAGCCTGGCAGGCTACAGTCCATGGGATCACAAAGAATCGGACACAAACGACTGAGGGAATACCTTTCTTTCATATAAAGTATAGGCACACACAAGAGAGAGACTGAGACTTATTATAAGGATTGACTATGTGATTACAGACACTGAGGAGTCCCGAGATCTGCTGTTGGCAACTTGGAGACCCAGGAGAGCCGCTGGTATAAGTTTCAGTCTGAAAGCCTCTAGGCTGGAGACTCAAAAAGAGCTGATGTTTCAGTCTAAGTCCAAAGGCTGGAGGAAACCAGTGTCCCAGTTCAGTCAGTCAGGCAGCCAAGGAGTTCCCTCTTCCTCAGCCTTTTTGTTCTATTCAGATTTTCAATGGATTGAATGAGGCCCCCCACATTGGAGAGGGCAATCTGCTCCACCCAGTCTGTCAAATTGAATGATAATCTCATCCAGAAACAGCCTCATAGAAACACCCTGATGTTCAGCCAAATTCTGGGCACCCCAGAATTTGATGGCCCAGCCAATCTAACACATAAAATTAACCATAACATCATCCTCCCCACTTCCAGATTGCTGTTGACCCCACCAAATCCACGTGCCCACCCTTCCCTCCCCAGGTCCCCAGTGCTTCTGGTCTGCCACCCTTGAAGACATTGCCTCCGCTCCCACACTCCCCAGACTCAGCTCCTTCTATGTGGTACCCACTAGGTGCCCCAGGATACTCTGGGATTCTCATCCAGTCAGATTCAGGGTAGGGTTGAGGGCAGACTGCACAAAGTCAACAGGAAGTCCTGGGGGAGACAGTCCTCAGAGGGCTCGTTTTCAGGCTAGCAGGAGCATGGCTGATTGCTTTAAAAGTCTGAAGCTCCCAAGGGATCAACAGGGCTCCGTCCACACACCCAGGCAGAATAGAAGATGCTGCTGTGTTCCCCAGTTCTGGAAGGTATGGAAGGAAGCCGTCCAGGTGCTCTATATATCAGGCATTTCCAGGCATAGACCCCTGGAGCTCTCCCAACCTAGTGGGGACGTGAGACACAAATGCTTTGTTATTACATGATAGATGCTCTGATGATGTGTGCAAAGCAAGTTACAGGAACATTGACGGAGGTGATCTTTTAATTCTACTGAGGGTAGGAGCTGATCAGAAAAAAAATTAAAAAATAGAACATTCGAAGGAGGCTTTATAGGAGGAGTTCACTAAATAGTCAAGGAGAGTTAATAGGAGAGCTGAAGGGGAAGGGTGGATGGCAGTCTAAGGGAAGAAGGAAGGGCATTTCAGGTAGAGGGAACAGTATGAGCAAAGGCATGGAATGTGAAAATTCCTGTTGCATTTAGGGAACTAGTGAATGATCTAGATCAGACCAGGCCCTCCTTGTAGGAGGACTCCAAGACCGAAGGATGGAGGTTTGGGGTTCTCACCACCTGCGCTGAGAGAGCAGAAAGACCACAATGGAAGGGAGCCTGAACAGGGGTGGAGCGAGACCATTTCTAGATTTCTTTATTGTTGTTAGATGGAGGCTTTCATCTAACAAAAATTAGCTTTCAGGACAGGCCCCAGGCTTTCTCAGACATATCTCTCTTTCCCATCCCTTCTGCATCATCCATTGCTTTTATTCACTGTTATTGCAATTATTTTCTGAGTGTGCAAGTCCTCTCGGGAACCAGACTGGCAGAGGCACAGACCCCATCAGGCCTCACTGGTCCTGCCTGGGGGCTGCTTCTTGACCACCCCCTGCCCATCCCCAGGCCCTCAGATTCTGCTGGCCATATAGGCAGGATAAAAGTCACACAAGGGGAGATGTTTTTATGGCCATCCCAGAACTTTCCTATTCTTCTTGCTGCTCTTGAAACTTTTTCTTGTCAGACCTGCTACGGGTTATCTTGTCTTAATGTTTATGGGGCCTGATTAAATTCTCATTTCCTCCCTTCCCTCACTTTATGAGCTACTGTCAATGACTGAGTCTCATGCATCAGGATACCCTCCAAAGAGCTTGAATGGGGGTGGGGGGAGGGGGCTGTCTTTACTGAGCATCTACTACAGGCCAGCTGCTTGATACTCACAATACACTGACTCTAATTTCATCAGCTCTCATTTGCTCTTCATCATCCTTCCCTGAGATGCGTTATCCTCCGCATTATACAGCTGTGAAAACTGAGACTCAGGGGAGTTAAGCAGCTAGTAAGTGTCAGAGCCAGGACGTGCACACACACTGTCTTAATCCAAGCCTCAGAAGCTGATGCTGTCCTGATGAACCTCCCATTGGCAGACATGAAGCCATACTCAGAGCAAATAGTACCTGTTACTGATGATCTTGCAAGTCGGCCCCTAGGCTTGGGGAAAACCTGTTCTCACAGCTGCCAGGAGGAGTGACTAATCTGATTTCCTGGAACCAAAGGCCCCACCCTCCCCACCTGGGATTCAATGGGCCCTGCGGGAGTCCCCGGGAAATGCTGGTAGAAAGCCAGAATGAGGCAGACCTGGGATTCAGGTTGAGCCAAAGCCTCAGTCTGAAGTGTAGGAAAAGAGGACATTTTTGTCATCTGGGAAAGACTAGTCAGTGGCCTGGAGGACACGTGGCCTCTTGTAGTTGCCTACTGGATAGGACGGCCAGTGGCACATAAGTCTATCCTGGGTGTGCTCTGCATACCTGTGACGTTCCTGACACTGAATAAGAAGTGGTTGTGCATGGAGCTGCAGAAACTAAAGGGGCAAGAGATACATCATTGACATGACTGCATATAGTGGGGCACAAGCCAGAACATCTGTTCCACATGCTGGAGGTTCATGGAGAAGGAAGCAGCCAATGCCAGCTGGGGGACCCAAGAGGCTTTCACAAGGGAAGTGGCCTCTGAGCTGACCTGGAAGGCTGGATGGGAGCCAGCCAAGCAATATGAATGAGGGGAACATTACTGAGGACTGAATGCGCAAAATGCACTTGGCAGGTTTAGAAACAGTGAGCAGTTCTGTATGATGGGAGCATGGGGGGGTGTGTGCAGAGAGAGGTAGGCTTGGGTAGGTGAACTGAAGCTGTTAAAAGAGGCACTAATAGGGTAAGTTAGCTGAACAGGTACCCACTTGAATTTGTCTTAGAGAGTTCTGCCTATGTGGAGAATGGATACAGGGGGCGGGGGGAGGGCAGGAGATGGGCAGGGGGACCAGGCAGAAGGCTGTTGTAACTGGGAGGTGATGGTGGCCTGGACTGGGGCAGCAAGAATGCAGAAGGGATTCTGGTTCAGGCTTGGGATGATGGGTGTCCCCACTAATGAGGATAAACAATAATTAAAAAAGGAGCAGGATTCTGAGTGACAATATAAAGCAACCGTTACTTCCATTTATTGAGCACCTACTAGGTGCTGGATACTCCATCAAGGGCCCTATTGCAGTTTCTTGTCACATCTTCACAGCAGTTCTTTAGGATAAGGAAGTCAAGATCAGTGATATCATGTAAACATGCCCAAGATCACACAGTAAGTGTGGCTGGGAGCTGAAGCCAGATCCATGTGGCTCCGAGGCCCATGCTGTTACCCACAGCATCAGATGAAGGATGAAGTGAGTACCTGACTGAGACAGAAAGCCGGAAACACCGCTCTCAGGCTGGGAAGGGAGGTTGGGGCTGAGTCCTCTGGGACCCCTGGAGGTGATCTCCATAAACTGTAAGAGTCCCTCAGCCTCTGTCCCAGGAGAGAGATGGCTACCTCTGTGAGAAGTGAGGACTGATGTAACAGATCTATCAAGAGAGCACCCAGCAAACACACACACACACCAACAAACAGTAAAACAACACAAAGCATGCGAGTCCAGGGAATCAGAGCCATGGAGGAAAGGAGGTGGAGAAGGGGAGGATGGTAAGTAAGTACGAGACCCAAACATACAGTACCTAGAAAGCCTACTGGGCAGGGTGCTTAGCTCCACCCTGAAAGCTCTCCCAAGACCATGGCAGTCCCCAGCCTTTTGGAATCGTGGTGTGTTCCAAAACTGTGTCTGTAATTTGGTTGTTAGGAGTTGGAAAGAAAATTTCACAGAGACAGCCTCTTAGACGACAGATCCAATGCCAACCATCTCCTCTGCTCCAATCTCGTTTAGTCTATAAATTCTCTACAGCGTGATATTGGCTTCACAGCAGAACCAAGCCCAGTGTGTGTGTGTGTGTGTGTGTGTGTGTGTGTGTGTGTGTGGTGTACTGTTTCTATGGAAACAAGCGTTCAGCAATCTAGCCTGGGACACCTGGACCACAATCTCCCTGAATTGTAGCCCCAGAAGTAGAATGAATCTTATCTCTCACCTCATGTGCCCCTGCTCTGCCCCAGGCTTGGCAAACAGCGCTGTAGCATTTAGCAAGTTGTACTGGGATGATCTGTTTACCTGCTAGTCTCCATCCCTGGATGGAGCTCCTAGCACACAGGTTTGTGTGTGTGTTGCACGTTCCCAGAACAGAGAAGGAGCCTGATTCATGTTTGAGGAATGAAGGAATGTAGGAAAGCCCCCAGGGCCAGGCTCTGGGAATTTCTCAAGACCTGGCCCAGCTATATGCAGGGGAAGGGCTGATAGGAAGGGACTGGCACCTGGCACCACCTGCCTTCTCACCTGGGGCCCATCCAGCTGCAAGGTGGGAGAGGTGCCTGGGGCCCCAGGGCAGGGGAGGTGGCTCACAGAGCAGAGTTGGACTCAGGCTTCTTACCTTGAAGCAGGGCTGCCTGCCTGCATCCCATATCCCTGAGCTCTGAGGCTGGAGTCTTGAAGACCTTCTGGCCTTTGGTGAGAACGGGCACCAGAACTGGGATGGAAACTGAATCTCAAGACAGGAGATTGGGAGCTTTGGTTGAAGGAGAAGCTGAGTGAAGGCTTCTCGGTTGACACTCCTGGCCTGGAGGATGGCTACCAGCTGGGAAGTGTGACTTGAGGGGTAAAAAGCAGGGTCTTTGGGGGGAGTTTCAGAAAATCCAGAGTGACTGTGTCTGGCACGATGAAAGTACTCAATAAAACACCTTTCTCATGCCTTCTTTTCTACTTTGCTATAGCCAGTCTAGACTATATATTTGAAGGTTGGGATGGGAATGTCCCAGCCTGCCTTGATGGGGTGGCACAGAAGTTTACCGAGAGAAGGGAGGGGGAAGACAAATCCCAAGCCACAGAAAACTGGAACAAAGGAGCAGTCCAAGGAAAGGGCCTTGTCAGGGCAGCCTCTGCAGGGCTGGCCCACTGGCCCACTTTCTAAGCATCCAGTCCAGTTGAGAACCCACCTTCCACCCCAGGCCCCTAGCCAGGGCCCCTGAACCTCAGTTGCAGCTCTGAATTGGATCAATTCTGCCACTCCTTTGGTTAGTTTATCTTTCCATTTGCTCCCCTCGGCCCCCCAGGATCATTCATTCACTTAACAAACGTTTGTAGACTTCTCAGTCTTGGTGGGAAAGAAGAACCAAGATGGAAAGTTCCTGGCAGCTTACAGACTGGAAAGAGGGGAGGTCTCTCTCAGCTGACTGCAGCTTGGGTGATGGGCATGTTTCTAGAGGCAGGAAGCATTGAGCTGCCAGTGGCAACAAAGGAGGTTGACTAAATCCACTGGGAGCTTGCAGTGGGGTCAGGGCCATCTCTCAAAGGTGGAGAGGGTACTCATCCTGGGGTAGGAACAAGCCTGTTACCTGAGCCTTTCTGCCTGTGACCAAATGTCACCCCTCCAGGCAAATGAATTATAATGAGACACCCACTTGTTCCCACCTGGAGCTGCTCCCAGCCAGGGACAGTAAGCAGGGCAGAGAGGGAAGGACAGGAGTGGAGTGAGGGGCAAGGTCTTGTTCCATGGGGTACCTTGTCTCACTTGCCCTCATTAAGAGGAAAGTGAAGTTGCTCAGTCGTTTCCGACTCTTTGTGGCCCTATGGACTGTAGCCTACCAGGCTCCTCCAACCATGGGATTCTCCAGGCAAGAACACTGGAGTGGGTTGCCATTTCCTTCTCCAGGGTATCTTCCCGACCCAGGGATCCAACCCAGGTCTCTCTCATTGCAGGCAGATGCTTTACCCTCTGAGTCACCAGGGAAGCCCATTAAGAGGAAGACTATGTCAAAGGCAGGCTTCATTCAGGGTGTGAAGGACACAGGATGGGTAGAGAGGGCATTTCAGACAATGGAAAATCTATCCAAAGACCCCCCAAAAGTGAATGCTGGTGGAAGGTTGGACAGAGTGTTGGAAAAGGACATGGAGAGTTAAACCATGGGAGATGCAGCTGGTTGAGGGGGCCTTGCGTGCCAGATCAGAGTGTGGCCCTTCCCTTTGGAGCTTTGTCAGAAAGAGGATGACCCAATTGGAGCTGAGATGGAGCTCTGGGCGCTACTGGAAGATTGGGGGGTGGGGGTGGCGGCTGAAGTGGTGGTGATCAACAGAACAGCTGGGAGCCTTGGCAACTGGCCAGCCGGTGTGCAGTTGTGTGCATGAGTGCGCAGGCACAGTGAGTGTCCAGCTGTGATCACACCTCCCTCCACCCCCTGCAGGCCATGGAGTTGTGGTTTCCTCCTGCAGGCACCTAGGAGTGAGGTTCCCCTGTGGAAGCTGCCGTTCCTCTGTTAAAGCTGGTGGTCGGGGAGGGGCTTGCTTGCTCTACCCTGGCTTTGGAGAGAGGGAAGAGACTCTGCTGAAAGCTGTTGTATGGAGAAGGCACAGAAATCCCCAGGGCCACTAGCTTGTCCCCTGGGCCTAGAGGAAGCCCACTCCCTATGACAGGCAGGGTCTTGAATTTAGGCCATCACTTCGGAGCCAGAGGAAGCCTGGGGCCTCAAGGCCTTTTTGGAAGCCCTGGTCAGCTTCCCCAAGGTCAGCCTGTCAGTCACCCTGTGGGTCCTTGAACTTCTGTGACCTGGAGAGGGAGTGCCTCTTCAGATGGCGCTCTAGGCACTCTGTTCGCCTGACTCTTGTCCTAACTTTGGTCCCAGGCCCCACAACCTTTTGAGGCTAAGCAGAGGCCAGGCCTGGAGTCAGCCAAACCCAGGGTCAGTCCAGGTTCAGCAGAGTTAACCTCCGGCAAGTCACCTGACAAGTCAGAACCTCAGTGTGCCGCAGCTGTAAAATACAGATCCTGGTGGCCGTTCTGCTCCCTCGGGAAGCAGGCCAGCGGGGGCCCTGGTGGGCGCTGGCGCAAAGGTGGACCAGTGTGACTCAGGTCCCGAGCCTTGGGATCCGGTAGCTTCTGGCCAAGTCAGGCCACTGGGAAGCCCCGGGGAGCCCTCATCCCCACCCCCACCCCCAGGCTAGAGCCCAGGGAGCCCGGCCAGGCCCGCCCCGCCCAGCACTTGCGAAGGCATATTCCCGCCTTGGGAGGCACGGGCTTCCCGGAGCGGGGCTGGCACCCGGGGGAGCAAGGCGGGGACCTGGCACTTTGGGGACGGCAATGGACGCCCGCCGGGCCGGGTGCAGCCGAGACGGGGCCCCGAGGGGCACGGCCCCGGCGGCGGCGACGACCGGGGTTCCCTGACTGCCCTTCCCGGAGGGCCTGGGAGGAAATGACAGCGCGGGAGCCGGGGCGGGCGCGGAGGGAGGGGCGGCGCCCGGAGTGACACGGCCTGTCACCGCGGAGGCCGCTGCACAGACCCTCCCCGCGGCCGCCGGGAGCCGGGGATTCCCCAGACGCAGACCCTCCCGGACGGCAGCCTGCCCGACCGCCCTCCTGGGCCCGGCCACGCCGGGACCCCCAAGCGGCCGACAGCGAAGCCGGGTACGCTAGGGCCAAGCCGGCCGGAGAGGCGCCCGGTGCGGGCGCCGGGGTCCCCCGAGCTCGGCGACAGGAAACTCTGGGGAGTGAATGGAAAGAAGTGGGTGGTCCGGCCCCTGCGACTTCCCCTGACATCACTGCCCAAATAAGGAGCTTCCAAGCGGCCGCAGGGCGGCCCAGAGCCGCGCCCGCCGCCGGCGCCCGCCCGCCAGCCCGCCCCGCGCCCACCCCGCGCCGCGTGGGCCGCCAGCGAGAGCCCCGGGCACCGCCGGGCGGAGCCGAGCCGGGCGGAGCCGAGCGAGCGGGCGCTGCCGAGCCGCGCGGAGGCCGGGCGCGCAGCCCAGCGCAGCCCAGACCAGCCCAGCGCAGCGCAGCCCGGAGCCGCGGAGTCGCGGCCACCCGCAGGTAAGCAGCGAGCGCCCGCGCCCCGCGCCCCGCCGCGGCCTGGCAGCCGGGAGCCGGGCACCCCCAAGCGCGTCAGCAGCCCGACCGGCCCGCAGCGGGGCCACCCTCGGGAGAGGAGCGGTGAGAGAGGGCTGGGCGCGGGCGCGTGCAGGAGCGCGTCGGGCCAACTCCCTGGACCTCCGGGACTCCTCCGCAGCCTGGGGTTGCCTGGTGCACGCGCTCTCCGCCTGCGTTTCCCAGACGCTACTTCTGTCACCAACCCGGGGTGACACCAGCGTTCCCGCGTTCACACTTCTCTCGCACACCAGCGCCTGGCACAGCCTCACTCGGCCCCTCTGCCCGGAGCAGCCCCGCAGCCCGCCCCGCCTCTCGGGCGTCTCACTGCCGGACAAGACGGGACAAGGCACCCCGGTGTGAACCGCTGAATGGCTTTGGCCGTCCTGGCCACGCTTCCCCCTGGAGGCGCTGGCAGTTTCAGACTGTCAGAGCAGATCTCACTTGGGCTCCTCCGGCTTATTGGGAGTGAGTGAAACTCGCGTTGATCCGGCTCTTCTTGCCCTCTTGCAGAGTGGCACCTGGCGCGGGGGGTACAACCCTGAGGGGAATGTACCTGGCAATCGGGAGGGTGTGGCCACCGGCGGGGAGTGACTCCCGGCCTCCCAGCCTGGGTGTTTCCAGAGCGGCTCTCACTCCTTGGGCTTTTCTCTGAGCGTCCTCCCCTCCCTTCTCAGCCGGGGCCGCGGCCGGGATCCTGGACAGCAGCGGTGGCTGCTGCAGAACAGGTGCTCTGGCAGGGGGCTCCGCAAAGTGGCTACAATTGCTTACCTATGAAATAGAGAATGTATTTATGGACAGCTTGATTAAGGTCATAGGGAAAATTGATAAAGGCAAGTACTGGGTCCATCATTTAGTGGCTCTGGGCAGATTCCTTAATCTCTTTTGGGCTGCATTTTATCATCTGAAAAATGGGGATGAAGATTCTCAGCAGAATGTTGTCAAGGAAGACTGAGATCATATAAGTTAAAATGTTCTGTAGATATGAAGCCTTGTGTACAAGCCAGTTGCTGTGGTTTGGATGATTCTGGGCTGATGTTTGCCATGGCTGTGCTCTCTGATTTAGGGATACTAAACACCATTTCTGTTCCGTCATCTGCAAGAAAGGGGGCATTGAGAAATGTCCCATGTGCCTACTAGCAGATCCCCCAAAGTAGGTTCTGTGGAACATTAGTTCTAAAAGTTGTGCCACAGGTTAGATTTCCCTGTGCTGGTAAGTCTGGCAAATTCTGCAAGGTTTCTATAACCCTTCTAGCCAGTCACAATTCATATTGGCAAGTTAAAGGCTCTGAGAAGTGCTGCAATAAAAGAACCCGTTTAACTTTGTCAGACCCAGCATTTCTCTGGTTTATCCTGTTGCTCTTTTTGGGTCACACATGCTCTCCCAGGAAGCAGTGCTTCAGTAGCTACCAGTAGACATGATGTGTTTTCATCCAGTCGCTGAGTTCTACTTGCCTTCTTGAGTGAAGAGTAAACAGAGGCCCAGAGGAGCTGAGTGCCTTACCTGAGATCACAGCTGAACAGTGACCCAAGATTACCCAGGAGTTAGCAGCAGAGCAGGGAACAAAACCCAGACTCCTCATCCAGTGCTCTCATTCCATTCAGTTACGTCCAGATGTTGACTCTTCTCTTCTGAAACCAGTCTTGCGGCTTTATGTGGACACCCTGTGGAACATATTTGGCAAACATAAAGACTCAAATGGATTCGATGATGATCGGGTCCCTACCATGCGTCATTTGCGGGGTGGAGGGGAGATCTTGAGCAGGTAAAGTTCTACCAGATGTGGAAGCTGTGCTGAAGAGTAATGGCCCCAGAGTCCACACGCACACACACACACATACACGCACACACGCACACAAACGCACGCGTGCATACACACACACATGTGCATGTGTACTCCCACATCAACCCGTCCACACACTTACACACTCGACCCCATATACTCACACATGTGCCACTGCACATGAATACACACTCCTACACATGCATACACACCCTCACTCGCTGGTCTCACCTCCCTCACACCCACTCCTGTCCGTGCTCTCATGCCTAGCTGTCCTGCTGTGCTCCAGGCTGCAGCCAGGAGGCACTTGTGGAGATGGGCGTGTGCCCTTGTCCTCATGTCCCCAGAGCTGGGGTGGTGGGGGGGTGCCTGGCACCAGCTCCCCAAGAAGAGTACTGTATCAAGCATGTGGGAGGCCCTGGCAGGGCCAGTCTATTTGCATTTCCCCAGTGTTTTCTCATTTCTCCCGTTTTCTGCCATACTTCTCCCCCAACTTTCTTTTGGTCAACTGTCGTCTGGTCACACATGATGTGACCAAAATAGCTCTGGTTTCTATTGTGTTGATTATTTTAATCAACTGTCAAAGCTTGATTAGGGCAAGGGCTTTGTCTCAGCTGGATTGGAATCCCCAGCTCCTAGGAGAATGCCTGGCACAGAGGAGACATTCAATAAGCATTTATTGAATGAGTGAGTGAGTGAGTGAGTGAGTGAGCAAGCGAGTGAAGGACTGCTGGCTGCTAGAATGCCCGTGACCCAGGCTGATATCCAGGGGGACTCGCTGAGCATGTTTGCTAAGTGCCTGCTGGGACCTAGGCACCATTCTGGGGGCTAAGACAATGAAAGTGAGTGAATCCTCTGTTCATGGAGCTTGCATTCCAGTGGGAAGAGAGAATGAATAGTAATGGACAAGGTAATACTCACCGGTGATACACACCGTGAAGACACCATGAAGACAAGGCCGTGTGGTGGGGAGTGTCAGGGAGGACCTGGGAAAGTCAAAGCTAGGGTCTAGGGCATCCTCTCTGTGGAGCTGACTTTTATCCTGAGACCTGAATCATCAACATGTGATAGCCGTGTCAAGATCTGGGACAAGAGTTCTCCAAGCAGAGGAACAACAGGTACAAAGGCCCTGCAGCTGGGTTGATGGTCAGTGGAGAGGCCACACTTACAGCCACTGCTGATTCGCTTACCAGCACACTTTGGAGTGGTCAAGTGCTGGTGTCAGATTATCTTGGTGGTCAGTCACAAAAGCCAAACTCGGAACACCCTGGACTTTGGGATGCGGGGCTGCCTCATCTGTCTCAGAGGGCTGCCCTCCCATCTTGCCCACTCCCCACCCCTATAAACAAGGAAAAGATTGGACTCCTAAGACCCCTCCCAGCTCTGCCATGACAGAATCTGATGCTCTGTGTGTGGGAGGTTTGCAACAACTCAGGTGGTCCCTCTGCAGGAATGGCGAATTTGTTG
Source organism: Cervus canadensis (assembly GCF_019320065.1). Classification (NCBI taxonomy): domain Eukaryota; kingdom Metazoa; phylum Chordata; class Mammalia; order Artiodactyla; family Cervidae; genus Cervus; species Cervus canadensis. The sequence goes on from NC_057387.1 coordinate 99,176,212, forward strand.
TGCCACTTCCATTATTAATAACCATGATGTCATACATCTGTGCGGTTCCTGATGGACTGCAGAGCATTCTCTCCTGTTATCCACTCACTCTGTGGACTCATCTGCCAAGTGGAGAATGGTTAAGAAGGGGGGCAGTGGTGGCGGTGGGCGGAGAGACCACAGATAGCGCCACACGCTGCTGTAGGCTCACCCCAAGCCACTTCGCTCGTGAATCCCTGCTTCCTTACCTGCAGAGCAGGACACAGGACAACCTGCTTCCTGAGGCCCTGGGGCTGTGAGTGAGACCCCATCAGCATGTGGGGGCCTGCACGCCATCATATACACTTGGCAGCTGTTGGTTCCCATTTTACAGGTGAGGAGCTCAGCGCTAAGAGCATTATGTCTTTTCTGGTCCACTTCTGTGTCTTCATTATTTCAGCCCAGAGCCTTGAATAACTATTTTGTTGAACTGATTTGCCTAAGGCTGCCTGGCCAGTAAAGGGCAGAGCTAGGACTCAAACTCAAGGCTCTGGGCTCCCAAGTCCTTTTTGTCAGCATCACACTCTTTGGGAATAATTGTCATGGTTAACAAAGATCTTCACACCCCATCTGTGGATGATCAGAATTATTGTTATTTTGTTGAGAATTCTAGAATTGTAAGGTCTTGGGTTCTGAGGCATGAAATCCTTTGTAAATAATGCAATGAACATCTTAAGAAACATGTTGGAACCTTCTGGAAGAGCATGTAGATGTGAAAGCATGACCCCCTGAGAACTGAAAGCAGTGGTTTAACTATGGGTGTCTTTTCCTGTCACCTGAGGGCTTGTAACATAAGAATTCCTAGCTATACCCGCACTGTCTGATTGAGAGGTTCTAGGGGTGGTTTCTGGGCATATGGAGAAGCCCCCTGGCACTAGAAGTTCAGCCTGGGGATGAGAAGCCTGGCCAGCTGTATGTCTGGGAGCCCTGGCAGGCCCTGCATCTGCCTCCCCAACTATGGCTCTAACCCCCCAGTCCCCAGCTCACATCAGCCACGTAGGGGGAGCACCTGCTATGGAGCCCCACAGACCTGAGTTTGCATCTCCTGTCTTCTAGTACGTACCTTGGCCAAGTTCCTTTACCTCTCCCAAGCCTCAGTGTCCTCATCTGTAATATGGGAATCCTCACTCTTCCCTACAGGGTGGCTGAATGGGTTACTGGAGACCATTTACGTCAGATATCTTATGAGATATCTATGCCTGGCACATAGTAGGTGAACAGGAAATAGTCTCAGTTTTTATTATGATAAATGAATTATAGTAATAAAAACAATTGCAGTATCTGTGAATTGGTTGCTACTGAAGGGTTCACTGGACTTCCCTGGTGGCTTGGTGGTAAAGAACCCACCTACCAATGCAGGAGACACAGGTTCCATTCCTAGGTTGGAAAGATCCTCTGGAGAAGGAAATGGCAACCCATTCCAGTATCCTTGCTTGGGAAATCCTATGGACAGAGGAGCCTAGCGGGCTACAGTCCACGGGGTCACAAAAAGAGTCGGACATGACTCAGCGACTAAACAACAACAACAGAAAGTTTCACTAAAATCAGACCAATTTGCTCCAAATACCAGACTTTTGAGAAGAGGGTCCAGTCCATGTTGTAAACACCAGTCCTTGGGCCAAAGAATGACCAGTTCGGCCGTCTTCCCGCCCCTCTTTATGGCTCAGTTCCAGTTCTGGTGGGGAGCCGCAGGCGGCACGGGGACCAGTGCCAGCATCACTAACCATGCCTCTGATAGATCCGTGGATTCAGACAGGGGTATGTGGGGTTTGAAAGTCATTGTTGAGTTCAGGTGGTGCTTGCCTACATCAGCCTGGTCTTGAGTTCCTGAGGTCACAGTTGAGGGGCAAGCACATGGCATGTGGGAGTCACAGAATGCTGTGCTTCTAACCAACTCTGTCATTCATTCATGTATTCACAGACAGTGGGTGGAATCCTTCCATGGGCTCAGCGCAGGCCTAAACTCTAGGAGTGTGCCTGCATCCACCCAAAACTCAGAGTCTAGCTGGTCCAACCACTCCCTGGCCACGTGGCCACAGACAAGTTGCATTTCCTCTCCAGATTTCAATTTCCTCATCTCCAGAATGGGATTGTTCTGGCTACTTCACCAGGGGCATAGCTGGGTATTTTGAGGTCCTGCCCCTCTCTGGAGTGCTGTCGAGGTTTCAGGGTCTCTCCTAGAGCTGGCGGGCGAGGGACAAGGCTTCAGAACCAGGAAGACCTCCACTCTGCTTCTGGTTCTGCCATGTGCTTGCTGTGCAGTTCGCTGCCCTGTTCAACTTCTCTGTTTCCTTTTCCCTGCTTATCTCATGTGGTTATGACACTTTTGTCGCAGGGCACTGTGAGAATGAGGGGAGACAATGATAAAGAGGACCTGGCTCTCAGCAAATGTGACCCCCATTTCCTTTCTATCTGGCTGTTGACTGTCCTGTGCTTTGCTGCTTCTGGAACATGACCTCCACCCACCGCTGCCCATGCTCATCAGGTCCCCAGGGTCAGGCAGGGGCAGGCAGACAGCCAGCCTTGGTGCTCAAGGAAATAAGCACCTGCCCCTCGTGGTGATTGGGGAGGTGGTTCCAGCCCAAGAGGAAGCAGGACCAGGATGCAAAGCCAGGAGTCCTGGCTTCTGTCTGCAACCTGCCACAAGGTCACACTGTGTGTCAATTTCCAGTTCCCCCCTCCTCGCTGAATCTCATTGTCTTCACTGAGCCCAGCCTTCCAGATCCCCTGGCATCTCCCTGCCCTGGCAAGCCTGTGGGCCTTTGATGTGCATGCTGAATAGCCTCTATAATGGAGCACCACAGCGGGCTGTGGGGGTTTCACGAGCTTCTTCCAGCCTGGGCTCCACAGGAATTGATTGTGTGGAGAAGCCAGCAGACAGACTCTGGACAAGGAAGAGACTGTGGTTTCTAATTGGCAGAACTGCTCATGGAGGGGGAGGTAGGTGAAGGGACATTAATGGCATGAAATTATATTAAAGGAAGGGCATTACTTCTTTTTTTCCCCCTTAAAGAAGACCCAGAAGGCTCTAAGCCACCTGCTCCCCAAATAGCTTTTCTCCCATTTGAATTCAACAGTGTGTTCGGATGGGGATCAGTTTGTTTACAGATGATCGGGATGGAGGCAAAATGTTGCAAGGTGACCCTGGAGATCCAGTCATTTACTGAATATCTGTCGCACGCTTCCCAAGTCCTCAGACCAGGGATAAAGCAGTGATCAAAACAGATGATGGTCAGTGCTCTCCTGGAGCTTATAGACTAGCAGAGAGAGGCATACCATGAACAAAGGAGTGCATGAATGTGTAATATGTCAAGTAGGATAAGTGCCGTGAAGGAGAAACCAATAGGTTAAGAAGAAAGAGAATGCCAAGGGAAGGATACCAGGATGTATGTAGGATGGTTGGAGAAGTTATCACTACGGTGGCATTTGAGCACAGCTGTGAAGGAAGTATAGAAATGAATAGACTAATTTAAGCAGAATTGTCTTTCTTTATGATGTACCTGAGAGCCTATGGAAAGATCTCATTTGTAGCTGAAATGGTCAGCTCAGCCAGGCAGCTCAGACTCTGGACCATCCTACTTTAGATACAGGATACCAAGCCTAATTCATGATCCCCCTGTCAATGATCACAACAGTAGGCTGGATAGGACTCTAAGTGAATTGGGCTTTAAACCTTCAAAATGCCTATCCTCATAAACTGTCAGCCTTCTAACAAGAAAAAGGTTCCATCTCCATGTTGCAGCTGTGGTTCGAGAACTCTGTATATGGAGTGACAAGACCAGGATCATTCCCCAGGTGAGGGATAAAGTGGGCACTCAAATCTAGACAATGCTGCCCGGCAGATCTGTGTTTCTCCTGACAGGGCATTTGGGCACCCAGCATACCACCTTGCATGCAGTAGAGAATGATATTTGTTTTTTTGAAAACAAAAGCAAATCCATAGACTAAGAAGATATGATGACTAAATGCAATATGGGATCCTGAATTGGATCCTGGAACAGAAAAGGAACATTAGCCGAAAAACTGGTGAAATATGAATAAAGTCTGTAGTTGAGTTAACAGTAACTTATGAGTGTCAATTTCCACTTGACAAATCTACATTGGTTATGTAAGATGTGAATGTTAAAGGAAGCTGGGTGATGGGTGTATGGGGACTCTGTCTTTGCAAGTTTTTGGTCAATATAGGATTATTCCAAAGTGAAAAATGTATAGAAAAATAAGTGAGTAAATCCACATACACTCCAACTAGCTGGCCTCCTCAAGGTTAATGAGGAGAGTCGTAAAGGGTCATCGGGTAATTGAATCCCTAAGGCTACTCTCACCCCTAGAGTTGCATGTGTGAGAAGGAGAAAAATTATAAACCAATGCAAATAACCATGATGAAGGAGGAATTTTCCCTGGGAGGTATCGCCCCTGGAGACTGTTCCCAGGTGAACGTCTCCTGTACCACATAAGATATGTTTTAGGCTTTACCAAGTATGCCCTTTACATGTGGTGAAAGTTCACTAACTCATTTTCAACTGATGCTGTAGCAGACAGATGGAAACCTAGTTTTATTTGTAGGGCTACCGCACATGATTTTATGAATCGGAGTGACTAATGGCAGTGAAGGAGTGGTGTGAAGCAGTGAGAATAGAACTGGAGAGGGAAGGGGTAATCCTAAGCCAGTTTTCTCTCATGGGAGAAAACATCAGGGCCAAGGAACAGTGTCTTTCGGAATGAAGGAAAGAGACCAGGGTCAAGGGCTTCCTTTCAGTGATTTTGCACTCACAAAGCAAGCAACCTAACTTAGATGAGTCTCTGGGGATCCTCCAGCTGAAAACCACCGAGTCCAGAACAAGCGACTGGGCCAGCGTCTCTGTGCAACTGCTTGGGAGGCACAGCTTAGCCTGTCTGGGTGACCTGATCTCCTTACAGTTTCTGGAGGGCCTGTGCCTTGGCATGTGGGCATTTGGTGTCGCCCTGAAATATAGGAAAGGCAGAAGATGCTCAAATGAACAGGAAACCATCACCACGAGTCTGTTAGAAAGTATCTAATGTTCAAAAGAGTAGGGGAGTCACTCCAAGATAGACTCTTCATTTTAAGCAGGCTCTGATCTTGTGAAGTAAAGCCTGGCGTTTCCTGTAGTGTGTTTTCTAGAACACAAGTGCCATGGATGGAAAGAAATAAAAGTGCTCTAGCCAAATCAATAGACCCTTATATACTGCAGGACTTCTGAGTCTTTAATATGTGACAGAGCATTGAAAATCTCCCAAAAAGTGTGTGTGTGTATGTGTGTTTGTAGAGGTAGATATTGTGTGCAGTTTTCCAAGCTTGATTAATCAAAGAGCTCATATATATATACGAGTATGTGTGTGCATGTTCAGTCACGCCTGACTGTGACCCCATGGACAGTAGCCCGCCAGTCTCCTCCGTCTGTGGGATTTTCCAGGCAAGAATACTGGAGTGGTTGCCATTTCCTACTCCAGGGCATCTTCCCGAACCAGGGATTGAACCCATGTCTCTTGTATCTCCTGCATTGGCAGGTGGATTCTTTACCACGGCACCCCCTGGGAAGCCCATACATATGAGTATATATATGGTTTTTTTATATGTACTTATATCAGTACATATAAGGGATAGATTTTATCTGTGTGAGTATAAGGAAGATGTACACATATATAAGATTGCTGAACTGGAGTTCGATACAAAAATATTTTGGGAACGATTAAGTTATCTGAGGTCAAAGCTGAATAACAGTAACAACAAAAAAAAAAGAATGCTAATTTGTGCCTCTAAAACTTGTTTCTGCATGTTGGTTTTAGCAAGTCAGTTTCCCACATTTTTTCCTATTTCGTTAACTTAATTTCTCTTTTCTCAGAAGAAAAATGGCAAATGGCATGCAAATGATCCTTCTCTCTCCACTATGTGTTGTGTCCAAGGAAGTCAAAAGTATTGCGTGTGTTCCTGAGATGAGGGTAGCCGAGCCATGTGACGGCTTGGTGGTAGGTCTCTAACCCAGAAACCCACATGCAACACTGGTGTTTTGGGAGCTAAAAAAGAACCTCATTAAAAGTGCCACTAAAACCCAAAATTCTGCCTCTGTCAAGTGTGGGTTTCATACAAGGGATCCCCAGCACTTCCACACACACACATATGTCTGTCACCCTGAAATATGAGCATCTTTACTGTTCCGAGTGCCAGGTCACTGGCCGTGCTGGGCTGGGTGAGATCGCCCTTTGATTAGGTGATGAGTTCTAGCTAAGCTAATCTCACCCTATTCCCTGGTCCCAGACTTCCTCACCCTATGTTGCCCCCGGGGGAGAGTCCCAGAAACTGCCTGCCTGCCCTTTGGAGCCCTTCACAGAAGGGGGTCCTGCCTCAACCTCCATGTCCGCTGATACTTAGCCCTATGCTTAAATCCTGACCCCACCCAAATCCTGCTCCTCACTTCAGGCTTGTTCTCAACATTTCCCTGTCCCGCTTAAGGTACATGGTCCAATTCCATGTTGTTATTGACTCTGTTAGAAAGTGAACTTCAGTTTCCTACCTGGAATAGTAAGTAAATCAATATGCACTTAGATTCCACAGATAAAGTGAAGAACAAATAACAGAAAGAGGGAAAATTTAACGAGGGAATTTTCTTTCTCTGTAGGTTAGGGAGCAGCTTTTCAAATATCTCGTTTGAGGATGAAATGGTTGGTTCAGCTAGTTCCTCAGACTGGCCTGTCCCTCATTGGACGTGCATGACCTCAGACATCATTTGAAGTCTCCGAGCCTCTCTTTCCCCCGCTGTAAACATGGACTGACACTACCACTTCCCTATTGGAGTTTTGATTCAATGCTGTGAAGCTTGCAGAAAGCCTAGAGCAGTGCTGGGTGCATAGAAAGTGTTAGTTGTTATTCTTATGATGAGAATTCCATCAATCAACTAAAAATACAGCCAAGTTTAAAAAAAATGTGCAAAGATGTAAACAGGTAGTTCAGAGAAGTGAAAATAGCTCATAAACATATGATTGATGCTCTACCTACTAAAAAACAAAGGATTATAAATTAAAATGGTTAGAGATGGCAAAAATGTGAAAAAATAGAGACAAGCTAGTGCTGGCAACGGTCAAGGGCACTTTGAGCCTAATTTGGTGTCAATGAAAATGATAAAGGCACGTATTCAGGTTTGATCCCTGGGTTGGGAAGTTCCCCTGGAGAAGGCAATGGCAACCCACTCCAGTCTTCTTGCCTGGAAAATCCCATGGACGGAAGAGTCTGGTGGGCTATGGTCCATGGGGTCACAAAGAGTCAGACACGACTGAGCACACATGTGTATATGTATATATGTATATACATATACACACACACACATATAAAGGGTGTTCCCTTGCACGTTGTTTGCAATAGAGAGAACTTGGAAATGACCTCTGTGTCCAGCATTGGCAATGCTTAAGAAAATTATGGTGAATTTGCACCACGGAATACTTTTCAGCCATTTAAAAAGAAAGAAGTGAATCTGTAGGTCCTGACATGGAGGACGTTTACAATATATTCTTAACTGGAAAAAGGGTTTTCTGCGTGATATGTGTTACCTGATCCCATTTTGATGCAGAAATTGTTAAACAGTTGTATATGTGTGTGCATGTGTAGACGAGATTCTGTGTTCATGGAAACAACATGGGAAAATACCAGGGAACTCTTAGTGGTACTTTTATCTGGGGAGGAGAAATTGGGAGGGTAAAAGGTGACTGGTCCACGTTTTACTTTATGTACTTCTGTATTTTTTTTTAAAGTTATTTTTGAACAAAGAGAGCAAAAAAGAAAGCCCAGGAAAATAAAGAGCAAAGACTAATCTTTATAGCACAGGATTATTGAGAAGATGAAATGAGGTCATGCTTGGCAAACATCTAACATGGTGTCTGATGCTTACTAAGTGCCCAATAAATGCTTCTATCCTCTTGGCCCTCCCTGCATAGACTCTGTGCCACCCCTGCCCGTCCAAGTCCATCCTGGTGTTTTCTGCAAACCATGAGCTCAGTTAACACACAATGGTGATCACAGGTTGCACAGCACACAGGGTGCTGTGTGCACCACCCCGGTGCCTACCCTCCTGGGACCCCTGGTCTGGGGAACCCAGCCTGTCTTGTTTCCTAGCCATTCCCTGGGTCCTTTCTTCTTGGTCTTCTTGTGAAAGGCTGCCTGCCTTCACTGGTTGCTACTGGCCATACCTCCTGTCTCCTAGAAGGAGCCTCTCACCACCTCGCAGGATGGGGCTGGCGTTGTCGCCGAGCACATTCCAAGGGTGAATCTAATCATCTGAGTCAGGTCTACTCCCAGGTTTGTTTCTTTCCCATTTCCTCTCACAGCCAGGCTTTCCTACCCCAAGGTGGATGTGTGGGCTTTCCTGGGTCCCTTCCCCCACTAGCTTCCACCTGGCTCTGATGAATTCCATCATGTCTGCTTAAAATCATTTTACTTCCAATTTGCTAATTTAATTCTAGTCTTACAGAATTTTGGCAACCCTGCCAAATTGGGTGCCAGATGCAGATTTAATGAGCATATTTTCAGTTCTTTCTTTCCTGTCTGCATGAAGGTGCTGAAGAGACCGGGCTGTGGAATGAGTCCCTTGGGGGCCCCCGGGATCACCCCTCCCTACCTTTGACCCTGAGCACCCCCCCACCCCCGCCTACCCCTACTCCACCCCAGCCTGACTCTGCAGCCAGGTCTCTCCCGTCTGACAGGAAGCACTCAAGTCTGCTCCTCGGGGAAGGGAGTTATTGCGTCATCTTCTCAGTCCTAGAATCCTCAACCTAGTTCCCATCATTTGGGCTTCACAGGAAGTGTATTTGGAGAAAATTACTTATTTCCTCCAGCCCATGTCTTCCAGCAGCCATGTGCAGCTCAACAGATGTTCACAGATTCCTGTCTTCTACAAACACACATTGAGCGCTTTCTAGACCGATTTCTCCAGTGGAGAAAAACCTGCAGTGGAATTACCGTAGGGGTGGAGGGGGCGGGGAAATGCATATTCCTGGGCTGTGCCCCACAGCATCACGGGCCTGCATTCCACCACCAAGGGAATGCATGTACCTCCAGCATTACCACGTGTTGTCTCATTTCAAACTCCTACCGACCCCTTACCGAGACACTGTCGTCTCCAAGAGTTAAGACTCAGCAAAGCCCGTCTTCTCTGTGTGGGTGGCTCAGTAGCCACAGTGGCGAGTATCAAAGCTGGGACTTGGCTTGAGGCTTTTGGTTCAAAGTGAAGCAGCCAAGAGCTGCTGTTCTCCATCATGACGGGTTCACCGCAGGCCTATGCCTGCCCTCATGCTTCCACACACGCCCTGCTTCCCAGAAGAGGGAACGGAGACCACGCTCTCACCACCCAGCCAGCAAGTCTGCCACGTTGTCAAAGCAGGGGCCACGACCCACACCACATCTGGTTGTAAATTCTGTGCCAGGAGGGCAGGGGGCTGAGGGGGAGAAAATGGATGATCCCCCCCAGGATGGGGAGAAACGTGGACCTCTCTGGCTTCAGTTCGGAGGCCTGCCCTGCTTCTGGGCAAGTCGCCGCTGCTCCTGAGCCTTGGGCTGGTCATCACTATGGGACAGGGTTGGCTACGGTCAGTGATTTCCCGTGGCACCTCCCTCACCCTCACTTCTTCATGGCCCCAATAAAATCTTATTGAATATGTACAGAGAGACAAAACTGGAGGTGCCAGGAGTGGCTCAGAGCTTTCTAGGAGGCAGTCTGGGACATCTCATGTAGCATTAGCATGCATCATCTGGGTGCTTCCTCTGCTCACCCCACCCCTCGACATGACAGGTGGCTACAGCCTAGGTTTGAGGTCTGACACCTTGGGCTCAGACTGGGCCCTACCACTTTCTGGCTTTGTGACCCTGGCAAATTGTTTCCCATCTTTGAGTCTCAGTTGCTTCCCTGTAAAGTGGGGGTGATAGTAATTGAGTTGAGGTGAGGATAAAATGAACCAGTGCACACAGATTGCTTAGCACCATGCCTTGCAGGTAGAAGGTTTGGTGGCTTTTGTTTTCCTTTGACAGGATAGGACCTAACACATGAGAAATTAACCAGCATGGCCGAGACTTCCCAGGGCCCTAAAAATACCATGTCATATGAGTGAGTGGTGTGGATGCTAAGGCCTGCATATTTGTGGGTCTATATATTTCAGCAAAAATGTTGAGCCCATGTAGGGGGTGAGCTCTTCTTAGAGGGGAAACTCCCTGGGGGGGGGGGGGTGAGGCGTTGGGTTTCGATCAATATTCCCAGGTGGGAGTTGCGGGACAGGAATGCAGAGCAGCCTGGCGGGGCTCGCCCTGGAACAGAGGCCAGGCTGGTGTAAGTAGCCACTTGCCTCTGTGGACCCGGCTATCTTGGGGCAGGGCCCAGCCCCATCTCGGGGCACCAGATCAGAGCGCCGTGGGCTTCAGGCCCAAGGGGGTGCTCAGTGGCTCGTGGTCACAGGTCAGAGAAGGAGAGATTGGGACGCTGCAGGGAGGGGCCTGCTGGAACCTCCTGTGCCCACGGTGCCACAGGGTGGGGAGTGAGTATGAGAGCGAGTGGCTCTGAAGGGATGTTTTCCATCTCAGTGGGGCTATTTCTGGCTCTGCTTCTGCAGTCACTGTGGAAACTGCACGTGCCCGGTTCAGTGTAGAAACATGACGAGTTTTTCAAGGGTGATGTACACTAACCAGCCGGCCAGGAAGCTGCCGCCACCGCTGCTGGCAGGGTGTGAGTATGTGTCTGCCCGCCTCTCCCCTCCCCCATCTCCTTCTCTCTCGGTCTCTCGGGCTGGGGCCGCCTTTCTCCTGGAGCAGTATTTAGGGGAGATGTGTTCCTTGCAGCGTGATAGGTAGACAGAATAATGGCCTTCAGAGGATGTCCGCATCCTCATCTCTGTGCACGTGTGTGCTCAGTCGTGTCCGACTCTTTGCGACCCCATGGACTGTAGCCCACCAGGCCCCTCTGTCCATGGGATTCTTCAGGCAAGAATACTGGAGCGGGTACTGGAATGGGTTGCCATTTCCTCTTCCAGGGATCGAAACCACATCTTCTGCAGCTCCTGCATTGTCAGGTGGATTCTTTACCACTGAGCCACCCTGGGAAGCCCGTCCTCATCCTAGAACCTGTGATGCATCACTCTACCTGACAAGGAGGAATTAAGATTGCACATGGAAATACAACTGCCAATTAGCTGCATTTTGGGTACAGAGATTATCCTGGCTTCCCTGGTAGTTCAGATGGTAAGGAATCTGCCTGCAATGTGGGAGAATCCAGGTTCGATCCTTGAGTCAGAAAGATCCCCTGGAGAAGCGAATGGCTGCCCACTCCACTATTCTTGCCTGGAAAACTTCATGGGCAGAGGAGCCTGGTGGGCACAGTCCATGGGGTTGCAAAGATTCGGACACGACTGAGTGACTAACACACACACTCCACCTGAGCCCAGTGCTATCACAAAGAGCTTTAGGTGTAGAAAGGGAAACCAGAGGCTCAGTGTCAGGGATGTGATGGGAGGAAGGCTCCACTGCCCTGGCTGGCTTTGAGGGTGGAGGAGGGGGGCTGTGAGCCCAGGAGTACAGGCAGACCCCAGAAGCTGGAAAGGGTGAGGAAGTGGACTCTTCCAAGAAGCTCCAAAAGAAACAGAGCCCTGCTTGCACCTTGACTGTAGCCCAGTGATCCATTTTGGACTTGTGACCTCCAGAACTGGAAGAGCAGACACTGGCGCTTTTTAAGCCACTGATGGGCACGTGTTATGGTGGCTGCAGGCAGTGACCTGGGAAGCTGACTGAGCCTATCATGGGGAGAGGTCCTCAGAGAGGAAAGCTGCAGGCATGATCTTTTGTTTTCTTGGGGTCTCATCATTGCCTGTTGCCTCACTCTAGATGCAGGTCCCCTCTGACTAGCTTGCTCTCTGAGGGGAAAGTGACTGTCCCCTCAGTAAGCACCCAGCTCGTTAGACCCCAGAGTAAGGTCTCCTGCAAGCAGCCTGTGCAGATGATCTGTTCAGTCTGGAATGCCACCCCCATGTCCCTCTATAAGCCCTCCAGTTCCTGAAGGCCCCCATCCTGTCTTCTCTAACTGACTTCTCCTTCTTCTGACATTAGTGCCACTCATGGGCTTTCCTGGTGGCTCAGATGGTAAAGAATCCATATGCAATGCTGGAGACCCAGGTTCAATCCCTGGGTCGGGAAAATCCCCTGGAGATGGAAATGGCAACCCACTCCAGTATTCTTGCCTGGAGAATTCCAAGGACAGAGGAGCCTGGCAGGCTACAGTCCGTGAGGTTGCAAAGAGTCAGACACAACTGAGCAACTAACACATGTTAGAATTATGTCACTCACTTGAGGACCTCGCATTGTCTGTTTTAACCACCAGCAGGCTGCTGCCCCTCCCACACTCTACCCTCCCCTCTCCCTGCCACCCCCCATGCCCCACGACAGCCACAGGCCTAGGGCATCGCTAGAACCTAGGTGAAGAATAAGTGACTTCTAGCCGAGTTTCAATGTTATGTGGCAGCTTGGATGGGAGGGGAGTTTGGGGGAGGATGGATCCATGTGTATGTGTGGCTGAGTCCTTTTGCTGTTTACCTGAAACTATCAGAAACTGTCACAACAGTGTTCATCAGCTATATCCAATACAAAATAGAAAGTTTTGGAAAAAAAAAAAGAGTGACTTCTGCCTGTTGAAATCAGTTGTGCCCCCTACTGGTAGAAGCTGTGTTCTGTGCCACGTGCTGAAAGGGCCCAGACTTGAACACAGGATGCGCGGGGTCTAGTCCTGGTTGTGGCGCCTGGTACCGTCGGTCCTGGTCAGATTACTTCCCTCCTTCCTCACAGACGGGCTGCAGGCAAGCAGGGCTGGTGGGAAAGCCTTTGACAACACTGCTGTCTTGGCGAGTGTGGCTATCCATGTTGCTTTTCTGTCCCAGCCAGAGTCCAGCGGGAATAGCTCCACTCCCCACTGTGGCATCAGTCTCCACCCTGCCTGGAGCCCTTGTCCCCTAAATTTAGACATTTCCTGCACTCCCGGACCTGGGGGAGCCCGCACAAAACATAGAGAACCAGGGTCTGGACGTAGGTAAGGCGAGTGAGGTGCCCAGGGTGCGAAATTTCCAGAGATCCTAACCTTCAGTATTGGGCAAATGTGGCAGGGACATCTAACCCCACCCTCCCTTAACAGAAAAGGAAACTGAGGCCTCACTCAAGGGCACATGGGGGCCAGTGGTAGAGCTGGGACCCGAACGCAATTCTCTCACTTTCAGCTCCAGGGCAGGTCTACTCTTCTTCCAATTAAATGTACCAGCGAGTGGTTGAGTGACTTTATTACTCCAATACCTATCTGTGGAGAACTTATTCTGTGTTAATAGGATGCTAGGGTCTGAGCTTCAACTTGGGAACAAGACAAACAGAGTCTAGTCCTTCCCTGAGAAAGTATATTCTGTGAGGAAAGAATAAGTAATGAGGGAGTTAGGTCTTTAATTATAATGATGATGAATGCTATGCAGGGACTGATCGGAAGTTGTGAGCTGTGGACGGTTGTGCAGGTTGTCTGTTGCACAACTGCACATAGCAGTCCTTCCATGGGGCCTCCAATAGGGAGTTTATAATTTGGAAGACCGGACCAGTGTATCCTTAAAGCACCAGTGCAAGATCATGGATGACAAATGGGAACAGGCTGGAAGAAGGGACCAGAACTGCAGCACTTGTTCCTTCTTCCCTAGGACTCTGGGCCCCCATGTTTTCTCCTGCCCTGTTTGATAATCAGATCACATGCAGTCAGGCTCTCACTGGGAGTCTCAGGGGAGGAGCCCTGCATCCAGAGGGCCTGGAAGACCAGGAGGAATGAGGTGTTGCCCGATCTTGGGGGGCATAGATTCTGTTGTCCTGGACAGGTTCAAAGGCATGGAGGCCTGTGATAGCAGGTGGGACTGGAATCTTCAGAAATAAAGGCTTCTCTACTTGGAAGAGCTGTCTGACCAGCTCTCAGCATCATCTATTTTCTAGAATAGTGGGTGTGGGAGGAGCCTGGCTTCTAGACATTCGGTGTCTCCCTCCCACCAGCGTTCTGTGTGGCCTTGTACTCCACACATCTTTGAACGTGTCCACGTGTATGAAGAAAGCAGGTGGAAAAGCATGGGCAGCTGGGTGTTGCTTTTCTAGACTGTCCTGACTGTCTGTCGGGCGAGGCCAGCTCCCTGGCAGCCGTGCTGTGAGGTCCCGGGGGCCAGTGCCACTCCTTCCCCACACGAGCTGGGGGACTTTAACCATCCCCTCACCTCTCTGAGCCTCACTTTATCTGTTAGATGAGAGTGAGAAAGACCCATCTCACCAAACTGTTAAATTCAAAGGGAAGGACCGATGTGTGCAAGGGCGTTATAAATCCCTGGTTTATATGGACATAGAAATTGCCACCCAGTGAGGGCTTTCCTTCAAGAATCAGAAGACCATATAACATATTTCCAGAGTGAGAGATCCATCCTGGCTTACAGGAGAAGCAAAGAAAGACACATGGTTTTCTCTGCTTGTTTTCCTTTAATTGGGAAAAGTTACTCTGACTAGTAAATACATCAACTCCTTGGCAGGGAGTTGAAACAGAAGGGAACCTCAGAGGTGGGCCTGTTCTGATCTTTGACAGAGGGGAAACTGGGGGCTCGGGGGGTACATGACTTCTCCTCGGTCACATGGCCAGTTAAAGGCAGAGCTGAGGTCCTGTCCATTTCCTGTGTGCCCCACACCCTCCCCTATATCCTGGGAGTTTAGCTGTTTAGAGAATGGGTAGGTAGACTCAGCCTGGCAGGGATGGCCCCTGTGAGGAGTAAGAGGACTAGAAGGTGGGCACAGTCTGGACAGGAGTGGTCAGGCTGGGCAGGAGGGACGCAACAGTGTGGAAAGTCTTGGTTCCGAGTAGCCAGAGCCAGAATACGCTTTAGATTCTCCTCCTGGAAGGGCCCCAAAGCCTCAACCCATCTCCAGGTTCCCAGGATGTGCAGCCGCCACAAAGGCAAGCCTCAGGCTGTCCAGGGCCTGGGGCTGCAGCAGAGACGGGGATGTTGGGGTCCCTGGGAAAGCCCTTCGGTCTCAGTGGACCCCAAGCCTGCCGCTCGGGCAGAGTCACCTGTTGCTTGTCCTGGAGAGGGAGTTCCTGAATGTGATGATGTCAGGGGCCACACCCTGGCAGGCAGGCCAGGAGGGCTTGTTTACTGACTGTTACTCATCACTCATTCACTCCGCACACCAAGCACTGTGCTAACAGGCACGGAGGTACACAGATGGTACACGTTGTTCTTGCCCTGAAGGCACTCGCTGTCTGCAGGGAAGACGGACTCACATGAAGATAATATCACAGCATAATGGGGTCAGTCTTGCACCACAGCTCTGGGTGGAGGGTCAGTGGCAAGAGAGAAAGAGGTTCCAGCCCAGTGCCTGCATGTTGGAAGGGCTAGGGGGAAAGGAGGAATTGCCAGGGCTGAGCTTTCAAAGGGTGGGTGGGAGTGTGCCTGGCGGAGAGGGGAGGGAGGACCTTCCTGAACAGAGTTTGGAACCTGGGTAGAAGGTGGCATGTACAGGTATTAGGTAGCTGAAGAGTAAGGAGTGAGCAAGAGTGTCATGTGATGAGTGAGGCTGGAAGGCCCTGGTGACCATATGGAGAAGAGGGTCCGACACTCTCTTAAGGAATCTGGATTTCTAAGGGTGGTCAGCAAGCATCAGAAGTGGTTATGGCACACCGTGATACCCACCTACTCTGCAATGTAGGAACACCATTCTGCATGGCGTGGAGACTGGAGCCGGGGCAGTGGGTGCGCAGGAGCCCAGGGGCTTGAGAGACTCTTACGGAGCGAATTCACTGGGAACCTGGGGAAAATCGGGGGTGTGGAAAAGGAAGAAGTCAGCCACGGCTCCTGGACTTCTCAGGATGTCTCGTGGGGTCCCTGTGCCGAGGTTCAGGGTCCCGTCCAGGACTATGGGCTGCTTACTTAGGACTCAGCAGTGGAACTAGGGCTGGGCTGGAGCTGTGAGCCCATGGAGGTCCTGACTGACGGTGCGTCAGCTGTTTCCCTCAAAAAGAACACGTGGATGTTGTGGCGCTGTTGATTCATCTTCACCAGCACACCTACACCCAGGGGCGGTCAAGTGAGAGAACTCAGAGTATCTCTTCTCATTCATTCTCATGAATGATGCTCAAAGCTCCGTGTGTGATACAAAGATGAATCACACACATTCTCGTCCTGTCCCCAAAGGTCGTGTGGTTTGTGTGTGATGCTGACAAACATTTGTATAAGTATTATATTCCACAAACACAAGGGAAGAAAGGGAAAGGCCACAGGAAAGGGACCACTTGCTGTAAATAAGAAGTCATTTCTGGTCAGAGAGGGAAGGTCATGGAGGGCTCCGTGGAGGAGGTGGCATACGCGCTGGGCTCAGTTGGGTGATTGTGGTTGTATTTGGCCACAGTGAAATGGAGAAGAGCGTTTCAGACAGACAGCGCTGTACAGAAACAGGCAAACTGTGAGCATAGTAGTTTGGCTGGAGCAGGGAGAGCATTGATGTCAGGGGCAGCCAGGCTATCAGTGGAGGAGATCCCAAGTATAGACTTTATAAGAAGAACCACTGAGAATTTTGGGACAGGAAAGAGCATGGTCAGAGCTGAGTGTTGGGACAATTTATCTGACCTTATGGAGAGGGTGACAGTTCAGAAGCTGCTATGTATTGGTCCAGAGGAGGGGATGACCACTGAGGTCTTTACAGGGTGATGGAAAAAGAGGACTCTATCCATATTTATTGACTTTCATTGAGGCTTTAGGCTGGGCATTGTTCTAAGCACTTTATGTGGATAAACTGAGTCTCCCCTTAGTCCAGCCATGCAGGTGCTACAGTTTTTCCCGTTTTACACATTAGTTCACTGAGACTCAGAGATGTTAGGTAAGTAACCTATCCCTAGGAAGGTCACTCAGCGAGGAAGTGGAGGAGACAGAGATTCGAACTCGGGGCCTGTCCTCTTAAATTCCACCTTAGAAATAGCTTCCCAAGGGGACTGAGCCATGAAAGGTGGCCCAGCTGGGGCTGAGACAGGTCCTCCCACCTGTCAGGCCCCCAACCCCAGACCAGTGGGAGTCTCGGGCTCTGAGGGCTGACCCTGGTGCTCCCCATCCCTCTGTGGGGAGCAGGGCGGAGCCTGGGCTTGGGCGTGATTTGGTTCACCGATTCGAAACAGCCTACGTATATAGGTGGTGACAATGTAAATAACTGATGCAATGGAAACTTTCTATGGAAAAAGGTACCCGCTCAAACAGCCACAAAGTCCAAAAAAAGGAAGAGCAGAGCAGACCCAGAGGGCTCTGTAGCAAACAGCTTCCTTTGGCACAGCCTTTTCTGTCGGCCTGAGCTCCTGAGCTGGTGGGGGAGGGGATCAGCAACACTGGGCAGATGGAGAGCTGGACCAGAAGCTCGGCCCGATCCCTGGAGGATCTGGGGTCATCAGGCTTCCCCTCTTAGCTCAGGAGGCAGCCATGTGGATGCAGAAAGCAATAATTCCTCCAAATACACCCCCTGGTTCTCATTGCTGCCCTGAGGGCCTTGATTGTGATGCCTTCCCACTGTGGGCCAGTGGTTGGGGTGTTGCAGTCCCCAGGTCTCCCAGGGCCTCAACCTGCTTTTTTTTTTCCCCCTCCTGTGCCATCCCTGTCAATAAGTTGCAATAGTCTTGGAATCTGAAATCTTAATTTAGCGCACAAAGTTTTGTCAATATAAGTAAAGCTAAAAGATCAGTAATAACCGAAAGAGGAAGAAGAGAAGGTCATTTTTTGGAAAGTTGACTCGGTATTATTCAGCTCTTACACCCACCCGGGCTATGCACTATTGCCCCCATTTTAGAGATGAGAACACTAAGACTTGAAGTGTTAGGTGACCTGCCTGAAGCCGCCCAGCAGCAGAGACCAGTGGTGCCTGGTTTTAATCTAACACCAAAGCCTAGGACTCTCCTTCTGCTGCGCAGGACTGTCCACATGCCCGTGTTTCCTCAGCTGTCAGATGGTAGCATCAGTGAGACGATAAGGTAACAGGACTAACGCCGGCCCATGGTAGGCATTCAACAAATGCGAGCTTCCTTCCCTGCCCCTTTTTTCTGTCTCTGCAAACGAGAGGTATGTGATGGGCCTTCCGGGTGGGGAAGGGGTGGGAAACAGCCTGAGTTTGGGGCTCCCTGGGAGAAAGGGTGGTCATCACTGATTTTCTGGCCCATCTTCCCTACTGGTTGGAGAATACTCTGTGGCAGGGGCCAGTCCTTCTTCACCTTTGCACCCTAGGGTCTAGCCCAGTGACAGGGAGTGTCTTGTCCGAGGTGGCTGGATGCAGCTGGCCCTTGAGTGTGGACCAGTCCAGTGGGTTGTCTGTTGTACCCAGCTGCAGGAGACTTCCGGTGAAAGAGGGCCGCCACTAGGTGTGGCCTGGCATGGCAGGAAACGAGTCCTTTACCCCTCTACCCCTGGTAGCTCTCAACACCTCAACCTCACGTGCAGTCCCTGGGGTTTCATCTGCACCTCCTCTTCCTGCCACTCTTTATTCTCCGAGACTCCTGGGCTGAGTGTCCTCCACGTGCATTCATTCAGTGTCTCTCTCTCCCCATTCCCTGCAGTGTCTGAAAGCCATGGGTGTTTCTCCTGCCTAATCCCTGTATAGTTTGTGGGACCGGATAGTCTCACCTATCACTAAACGGACTCCATTACCCTGCACTTGAAGTTCCTCTTTTTCTATCCTCAATACAAGTGGAAATATATCACCATCCTCTATTTTTATAACCTCTGCTTTTACTGGAAAACATTTCCCAGGTCTTCTCAAAGTATGTCCTGTCTATCTCAAAGGCTCTGAGCTCCCTGCCTTTCTTTCTGCTCATTTTCCTTGTTTGGGGTCACCTCATTACTCCATGAGAGAGAGAAGCTTCTTGTCTGGAGAATGGGGTCAGGAACCAGGAAGGATCCAGGGGTGGTCCCATGCATGTGGCAGTGTTCTCAGACTGGAATGCAGGCGTTTGAAGCAAAGGCGTGCGTCTCAGCAAAGGGAGCTGAGCCTGAAGCCTGATCACAGGGAAGGAGGCAGGAAAGCTCTCAGAGCCCATCCCAAAACAGGATCCAGAATGAGGAGAGGTGGGCACCAGGGAGGACGGCTTGGAAGGTCCCCCACTGTAACTGAAGAAGAGCACAGACATTAACCAAGTGCCTCTTGTAAGCCGGGTCCACGCTAGATCTCTCACACTTTGTCTCGTCCAGTCTTCACAGCAAACGGGTGTTCTTCAACTTTTTACTCATGAGGAAAGAGGCTCAGAGAGGTTAAGTAATTTAGTCGAGGTTGCACAGCTATTAATGAGTGAAACCAGGGTCTGTCTGAAACCAAGCTCCTCTGATATCAGGGCTGAATCTCTGGGCTTTTCCTGTGCTACTTCTCTGGTGTTAGGTAAATGAGGCAGTAATTCTCTCCATTTCCCCTCCCAGTTGCTAAGTAGCCCCTCATGATCTCCCAAGATTATTCCATGGGATTCTGCATGTGTGTCCCAGTGTCCTAGATTTTGGGGTTTTCTTATTGATTTATAGACCACCATAACAGAAATAAAAATAAAAATGAGAAAGATCCATTCTGCAGTTCCCTGCCCCAAGCAGATCAGACTCAGCTTATCCATGTGCCGGCCCTGTCTGCAGATTCATAGTGGAGGACAGGCTGTGTGTCAGGAGGGCAGCTGTGGCCTCAGAGCTGGCCTTATCCACTTCCTCTGGGATTGGGGTCTGAGGCCCTTTGCTGGAATCCCAGGCCCCCAGGCTTCCCTGCCAGCCCTTAGAAAGTGGCTTTGTTGTGATCTAGTGAGGCTGGCCCCTGTGGGCATCCGGGGTTTTTCTTTAACTCTTCATCAGCTGAACTTCCCCTGCAGGGATGCACCTCCAGTGCCCAGGCCGGATGTGGGGCGCCTTCCACCTGCCAGCAGAGGCCATGCTCTGATGCTTTGGTTCCACAAGGAGGGTGGGGAGGGGAGAGGATGGGCCTCCCTCCTTGTGGTTTTTGGGTGGGGCCGGCAGAAGAGCTGGCCCTGGTCGTTCCTGCCCTGGGTGGATGCCACCTTGCAGATGGGCCCCTCTTGCCCTAGTAAGACCTGCCCTGTTCAGCTGCTTTCTAAAAAGAAAACAGTTTTATGTCATCTTAAAATTACAATTTTTAAATTCTAAAAGCGATATGTGATTTGTTTTTTTAAAAAAGGAAAAGAGTATAGGAATATGTAAGGAAGAAAATGCATGCTCTGAGCCCCATTCATGCAGTCTCACCCCTAGGATGTGCTGACAACTTCATCCTGCAGGTCCTCTGTAGCATTAACAGCTACACAGATATGTGTGTGTCTGTGAGGCTGCTTTCCCCCTTTTTGCACACCATCCCATTGGTGCAGTCATAAAGAATCTGCCTGATGATGCAGGAGACATAGGAGATGCAGGTTCAGTCTCTGGGTAGGGAAGATCCCCTGGAGCGGGAAACGGCAACCAGCTCCAGTATTCACATCTGGAAAATTCAATGGACAAAGGAGTCTGATGAACTATTGTCCATGGGGTCACAAAGAGTTGGGCACGGCTGAGCACGCACACACACACTCATTGAGGGAAAGTGTGTGTAGCAGCTAAGTGTGTAGGCTCTGGAGTGAGACAGGAACCAAGGTTCACCACCTGTCAGGTCTCATTTCCTCACTAAGTCTCATGTGGAAAGTGGGACCAGCAATAGTGCCTTCCATCCAGCAGGCTGTGAAAAGTAGGGGAGGCCACCCAATAAATACTGAACACATAAAGTCACGATGAATCTCTATTATCAGTCAGAGTATGTGTTTATTTTTAATTAGGAAAAAATATTGTCCCATTATTATACCATTGGGTGGATTTATCATCATTTACTTATAGACCAATTCCTTGCTGATGGATATTAAGGTCGTTTCCATGTTCACTGATAAAAATGGTGCTGCCGCCGTCGTGTGTGCACCTGCGTAAGATGATTTGTGTATTTGTGTGTGTGCACTCGTGAAGCTGCTGGATCAACATAAGTTGTGATCACTGCTTTTCATCACTACTGGATGGTAGCAGTCATTTTCCTCTTTGCATGTCAAATGGGCAAAAGGTGATATTGATTTTTAATATATATCTTTTGATTATTAATGAGGCCAAGCATCTTTGCATATATTTATTACACATTTTAATTTCTTGAATAATGATCTGTTTACTTCCTCTCTCCATTTCACTAGCTGTTCATCTTATTGTTTTATGGGTGCTCTTTATGTATTATAGATATTGACCCTGTTTTATATATGTTGCAGACATTGTCTGTTATTTACTTGGTATCCGTCAGCAGGGTCCTCTGTTATATGTGGTGCTTAATTTTTTTGTGTGTAGTCAATTCTGTTAATCTCTTCCTTTAGGAGCACTGATATCTGCTTCAGGCTTTGAATGTTATTTTCCAACACTGAATTATACAAATATTTTAATAGTTTTGGTGTTTTCATGGATTTGCTTATATATTTTGTTTTTATCTTTAATTCTATTGTAAGTGTGCTGCATGTACTCTATTTAAAATCGAATTCTCTGTCCTCCCTCACTCTGTATCCCACTTTATTGTCATACCTTTTATTTTACCTACATGTTTGTTTCCTGCTTATCTTCCCTGGCTAGACCCTCAGCTCCTCCAAAGGCAGAGACCTTTATTGTTTTGTTCATGCTGCGGTGCCAGAATAATGCCTAACATATAGTAGGCACTAAGTAAATATTTGCCAAATGAATATACAACCAGCCAGTTGTCACCATTTTGTTATTTAAATACTCCATTCTTTCTCACTAATTTGGAATTCCATCTTTGGTAGCCTTTCCTGTTTCTTCAATTGTTACTGGCCTTTCCAGATTTCCTCCCTCTTCTTTAGTTATACAGTTTATAATTTTCTAAAAAGTCACCAGTTTTCAAATTCATTGACATCAAATTGTGTATTTAAACTTAAAATAATTTCTCTTAAATTCCCTTAAATTTAAACCCGTGTTAATATACATGTTAATAATGTCTTTCTTAATGCTTATTTGTGATTTACTGTTCACTGCTAGTCAGATTAACCTGTGGTTTGTCCGTGTTGTTTGTGTCAGAGAACCAATTTCTTTCATTGTGGTTGCTGTACTTTTCTCATAAATTCGTTTTTGCTTTCAACTTTATTCATTTCTTCCTTCTAGATTATTTTGCTTTATTTTATTATTTTTCAGCTTCTTGGATTAGATGCTTGATTCATTTAGTTTCAGTCTTTCTTCTTTTATTGTGAAAGTATTTAAGGTTTAAATGCAGCTCTGGTTACATTCCACAGGTTTTTTAAGTAGGATTCTCAATCTTGTATGTTTATAAATATTCTGCACTTTCAGTTTTGCTGTCCTCTTCGACTCAGATTTAGTTAGCAAAGCATTTTAAAGTTGTCCTGTGTAATTTACTTTTTTATTTGCTTCTTGTTAGTTTCTAATTCTATTGTATTGAGAACTGAGTTTGTGATATCTATTTTGGAATTTGAGATTTTCTTGTAGTCTAGTACAAGAACATTTAAGAAAAAAGTGTTTTGTTTCTTGAGTATATATGAAGTTAAGCTTACTATCTGCAAATCCTCTGTATTTTCTTATATAAGGTTACTTGTACCTTTAAATCTTGAGTCATGAGCTTGTTTTGTTTTGTTTTTGTTTTGCCTTCTCTTTGTAGTGCTAAGAATGTGTTATTTCATATACTTTATGATTCTGTTGTCCAGGGTGAAGGTAAAGGTTCGTGATTTTTGTTTCTTCTTGGAGACTCATTAGCAATATAAAATGCCCCATTTTATTCTAACATATTTGCGTTTTGTCAGATATTAATACTGACTTAACTGAATTCTTTTTGTTACTATTTTGCCTCTTGATGTCTTTTTGCTATTTCTTTGATTTCAACCTTTATTAATTTGTATAAATAGCATATGGCCAGATTTTTTTACCCAACATAATCTCTTGCCTTAAAATAATTTAATTTGTTTGCATTCTTGTATTTATGATGTTTTGTCTTACTTTATATCTTTTGTTTATTATACTTTTCCTTTCTTGTTTTCTTTTCCCTTTCCCAACTCTCGCTGGATTAATTGAATTTATCTCCCCTCCCCCACAGTGGTTTAAAAAGGTCTGTATTTTATCTTCCTTCTAAAAATGGTTACCCTTAAATAAAAAACTAAAACCCGTGTTTCTATGTCAATGTCAAGAATTAAATGTTATCTAATTTCCAACAAGATGAGACCATTATTACCCACATTTGTTTAGATTCAACTGTACATTTTTCTACTCTTACTGTTCATCATTGTTTCCTGCATATCCTGCCTTGACCTTTCTTGAATTACTTATTCTGATACAGTTTTTATTTTGTTGGAGTAATTCCTTGAGTAATTTTTTTTTTTAAAGAAGAGATAAGTGGGTGGCATACTATTTTTAGTGCTTCTCTGTTTGGCTTTGAGACTCGGCTGAGTAACAGTTCTCAGGGTTTTAACTGTTTTCCCTCAGATCTCTGTAGTCTTGGCTCTGTTGCCCTCTAGCAGTTAATGATGTCGATGTCAAGCCCAAAGTCACTTTGATTCTCAAAATTTGTATAGACACTGTCAGAGAGGAAGCTGAGTTCATCGCTCACTGGGTAAGGGGGAACTTCACTTCTATAGCGTCTTGGCATGTCTGGAGGAAAGAGGCAAGTACTGGATTTGTTGATGGTTAGAAGTCTCTAAAACAAGTATGTCAATGTAGGGCTTGACTAGGATCGTGTAAGGAATACATTACAGCAGTCCCAGACCGGTGGAAACAGTGAGGAGGAATTTTGAGATGAGGCAAGAGAATCAGAGAAGAGCTGATGGAGCCTTCAGCACGTTTCTGGAATGAACAGTCAATCCATCTGCCAGGGCTGGAGTCTCGTGGAAGTAAATCATGCTCACGGAGGCAGTAAGGTGTCTGGGCTGGTGGTTTCTGTCCCCTGCCCTGTGCCCCAACTTTGGTGTTTCTGGCAACCAGAGGCATTCACTCATTATCTTTGGCTCTCAGGAATCCCATCCTTCCTGCCCTGTCCTGGCTCCGCTGCCTCTGTGCCAGTTTCCTGGGTGCTCGGCAGGTGGGCCGTCCCTTGTCCATGCTGGGTGAGACTGACTGAGCTCTGATTAGATTCTCTGTGCTTCCTTCTCATCTGCTTTTCCTCAGACTTGCTGGCCAGCTGATGCTGCTATGGATCTGCTCTTTCTTGTACATGTCTCTTTTCATCCCAGCGGTGTTTGAGGGAGAGGAGGTAGATGGATGAGCCCGGTTTGCCATGTAGAACCTCAGGCGTGTGTGACATTCCCGGTGACCCGGATGCAGGTGTGTCCACCTGGCTCTCCCACCGGCCACCAGAGGCCAGAGTGGCGTTGAGGTGATGCTGAATGAGAGAGAGGAGAGCTGTGGCTCAGTCCTCCTACCTCCTCCCATCTTCTCCTCCAGCCACACCCTTGGGCCTGACTGCATTACCTCACTGACTAACAGGGTTCAGTGACCTCACTGCCCTACAAGATCAAGGCCAGACTATCACATATACCAAGTTCTTTCCCTCCCAACTCTCCCCTCCTGAGTTATCACTGCCCCTCACCTCTAACCAGAGGGACAGAGTGCAATTTCTCGAACGTTCGGTCAGTGTGGGGGCACGCCCTGTGTTTGAAACGCCCTCTCTCTTTCTCACACATTCGACACCGTCAGAACTGACTGCTCCTTCCTTTACACCTTTACCGCACAGCAGCTTAGAACCAGGGATGCTATAACGCATTCCTTTGACTTCTTGCCCCTCCCACGTCCTCACCCTCAACTGTGATCCCCTTGAAGGGAGGGACTGAATCTTTGCTGTCTTTAATCTCCAGGATCTGCTCCCCAGCCTGGCCCCAAGTAGGCACCGAATGCACATCAGTTAAATGAAGGAACAGCCAAGTTAGGTTCTAAAGAGAATTGTTCTGCGCTGACTGTGTGTGACACACCATGCCAGGTCTAGGGGTAGGGGGATGAGTCTGATGACCCGCCCCAGGTGTATGCTCTGTGCGTGTGTGTGTGTGTGTGTGTGTGTGTGTGTGTTTACTGTCCAACTCTCTGACTCCATGGACTATAGTCTGCCAGGCTCCTCTGTCCATGGGATTTTTCAGGCAAGAATACTGGAGTGGGTTGGCATGCCCCACTCCAGGAGGGGGTCTTCCCGACCCAAGGATTAAACCTACATCTCGTGTGACTCCTGTATTGGCAGGCAGGTTCTTTACCACTGTGCTGCCTGGGAAGCCCTACCAAGGCTTTAAGACTCCTGGAATCTGTGGGCATAGAGGGTGCTATTACGTATTCTGAGAGGCCAGCAAATGTGCTGTGGGTATTCTGGGGAGGCAGGACTTGAGTCCAGTTTGGGGTGAGCTGGCTGAGCTTTCTGAGAAAGGTGTGTGGGATTTGGCCAAGTAGACATGCTTATAGGGGAGGGGAGTAGATGTGAACAAGGTTCAGAGTTGGGAAAGCATGGGCTATATTTATAGGATAACATGTTTGGAGACCTTGGTGTTTCTATACTGGGAGGGATAGAGATAACTCTTTTTATTAATAATTTGAGATCTATTGGAGGGTGTGAGGTTGGATCTGGGGATGGTATAAAAATGTGAAGTTGTGACAAGTTTTGGATGACTTGGACAACAGAATCAGGAAAGAATAGACAGGAGCCACGGAGCAAGTTCCATTACACTGCTGTGTGGTGCTGTGATGCTGCTCTGGAGTGTGGGATGGGGTTGACTGGATTTGAGAACAGTGGGTAAAGCAGAGGGACTTTGGTTAGCTGTGCCTTCATAGGAATCAGCAGTAAGATGTAGTTGCCAAAACATGAACTATTCCAAAGCTGGGTCAATAAAAACATGGTGCCCGAAAGAAGGAAGGTGACAGTGCCCCAGACCTGCATGCAGGTTACCCCAGACCTAGATTACTAGAATAATGAAACAGTATCCATAGTATGACATGGGCCAAGCCACGTGCCAGGCATTGGTCCAGACCTTTTAGGTGTATGGAATCATTAAACCCCTGGGAGGTATTTGTCATTCTTAGCCCCTCTTATCAGGCACAGCAAGGCTCAGCAACTTTGCAAAGCAGAGGTAATGAGGAGAAGGCCCTAAGTAGAACCCAGGTATCCTGGCCCTAGGAGCCAGGACACCCATTCTCAGTTGCCACTCCACATTGCCTCCAGCAGACACACCAGAGTACAGAGTGGTGACTCTAGATTCAACTAGAAGGCCTAGGCTTTCTTGATCATGAAACACATTCCTCTGCATGTTCTTGTTTGATTCTTGAATCAGCCTGGTAAGTTGGTTATTAAAAACTGATGCAGTAAACGTTGCCTCCCTTGGCCCTCAGTGCTCTGTTTTGTTTAGTGATTTGGGGAATACAGTGAGCTCTTATGTCTATTATTGTGTTTAATTCTCACCCAGGCCCCACTATGAGTCACTTCTGCAGGTTGTCTTGGTTTTCTCTTGCTGTGTAACAAATTACCTCCAAGCCAGTGGCCAAAAACAAGCCTCCTTTGTACGCTCGAAGTCCTATAGTTCTGA
Source organism: Cervus canadensis (assembly GCF_019320065.1). NCBI lineage: Eukaryota > Metazoa > Chordata > Mammalia > Artiodactyla > Cervidae > Cervus > Cervus canadensis. Next base: position 99,202,836 of record NC_057387.1, read on the forward strand.
AGTCTGGCACAGAGTGGCTGGGTTCTCTGCTAAGGGCTGCAATCAGGGTATTTGTAGCCTGAGTTCTCATCTGGAGGCTCAGAGGGAAATTTCACTTTTCCAGACTCATTCACTTGTTTGAATCCATGTCCTAGGGAGTTGCTGGGGTTCAGCAGGGGGTTGTTCTCAGCTCCAAGAGGCTGCCCTCAGGTCTTTACCAGATGGCCTCCTCCATCTGCAAGTCAGCAAGTGCATGGCGAATCCTTCCCCTGATTCTAAGCCCTATGACTTCCTCTTTTTGTGACCAACCAGAGACAACTCTGCTTTTAAAGGATTTTCTCAATTAGGTCAAGCCCATGGAATAATCAGACAAGGCAATGGCAGCCCACTCCAATACTCTTGCCTGGGAAATCCCATGGACAGAGGAGCCTGGTAGGCTGCAGTCCATGGGTTGTGAAGAGTCAGGCACGACTGAGCAACTTCACTTTCACTTTTCACTTTCGTGCACTGGAGAAGGAAATGGCAAACCACTCCAGTATTCTTGCCTGGAGAATCCAAGGGACGGGGGAGCCTGGTGGGCTGCCGTCTTTGGGGTCGCACAGAGTCAGACACGACTGATGTGACTTAGCAGCACCAGCAGCAGCATGGAATAATCTCCCTATTTTAAGGTCAAGTGTGCCTATAACATAACCTAATTGTTAAGAGTAAGATCCATCATATTCACAGTCCTGAGGATCATGCAGGATGTATTCACCAGGGAGACAGGAAACCTAAGCACCATCTTAGAATTCTACCTGCTTGCTGATAAAGAAATAGAGGCTCAGAGAAGTTCGGTGTCTGATAAAAGGTAGAACATGGTAGGCACCTGGGGCACCACACCACACCGTCTCCCCAGGCCACTAGGGAATCTGTCCCTGCCCCAAAACAAGCAGCCTGGGAGGAGCTGGGGGCCTGGGCCATCTGGGACCAGCGGACATTGTTCTATGTGTAAAGAAGTTGACCAGGCAAACTCTCTGATCACGTTTCTTGACCATCCCCTGCAGGATTGAAAGCACGAACCCGGCAGCCTCCAACTAGTTCATGGAGGAGCCTCGAGAGATACTGGCCAGGTGAGCTCTCCCTTGCAGAGGGAAGAACACAGTGTGAGAGGAGGCAGCTGCCACAGCAGTGGACATGAACGCTGGTTTTCAAAGAGAACAGCGTTTTAGTTTTGGTCATCGCAAGTGGTGCCTTCAACACAGGTAGGAAATGCGTGATCCTCAAATACGCTTGCTGGGGGCTCCACGTGGTCTTTCTTGCCTGAGCTTGCTAGAGTCCTTCCTCTTTATAATGGATGATGGTGATGATGATGGTGATGGTGACAACAAAATGGATGATGATGGTGATGAGGTTTGATGATGATGCCTTCCTTGAGCCTCTGTGAAAGCTGGACCTCCTCGGGACGTCCTTGGTCGGGAGTACAGTAGAAACCTTGAAAATCAATACTCTTTTACTGCCACACACTGTCTCCCCTCAGATGTAGTTTTGTCTCTCCAGTCCCTCAGTTTCCAGTTTGTCCTTGGCAACAACTCTTCTTAAGGGACCACAGTCTCCCTGCAGACCAGCCTCACTGTATCTCCTGTGGGCCAGAGCTCTGCCCACTTCTCTGTGCTCCCTGCCCCGCGATGGGTCTTGCCTAAAAAGCCCCCTCCCTAGTCAGAGGATCACAACAGAGCAGCATCTTTCTGGGTCCTCCTGGATGTGAAGAAATGAAAGGATATTGGGTTCTCGATTTGGCCTGCATATTAGAATCACCTGGAGTTTTTAAAAATTCCAGTGGCAGGGCCCCACCTTCAGAGAGACTGACTAAATGGGCCTGGGAAAGGCCCCAGTATGGCTAGGCGCTCTCTCTCTCTCTCTCTCTCTCTATATATATATATATATATCTCCATTTAATTCATTTTTAGCTCTTCAGGTATGAGTTGTGGTTTCAGGTTATAAGTTCAGGCTGTGGTTCAGTTTAGGTGTGTAGCATTAGAAGCTCTTTGGGTCAGGAATATAAATCTTCGGATGTTTTGTCTGGCCATGGAGTATATCAGAATCATCCAGGGATAAGGAGAGGGAGGGAGGGAGTGCCTGGGTTTAAAAAAAAAAAAAAAGGAAGAAAATAGATTTCTTGGCCCACCCAGACATGCTCTCTGCATCAGGCTCTTGGGGGCTGAGGACACAGGGATCTGTATTTTTATGTTGGTCTAGCCGAGGTCTGGGTGCCTGGGGCCTCTCTCTGGGTCCCCTGGAGATGCCTGTCCTGTATCTGGGTCTGTGGGCTCAGCTGTGAGTCTCAGCGGGTGCTTCCCAGCCTGGCGTGCCATGAACGGTGCTCTTTCTCTTCCCCTGGGCAGAAGTTTTCTCACCTACAGAGAGGAGGATAGGGCCTCTGGCAACCCTCAGAGACAGCCTCTCTGTAGCTGCTTGAACTGTGGGGGGTCTGGGCCTGGGCCTCTGCGCACAGCTCAGCAGTGCCACATGGACCCCCTAGACCCAGGCTATGATCAGGTTCTCCAGTAGAGGTGGAAGAATCATCCCCTGGACTCTAAGGAAGGGTGCCCTGGCATTTGAACCTCAGTTTCAGGGGATGTGTAAATGTGGAACTTAATAGTAGAGCCTCTGGATCTTCCCAAGTTCAAATCCCAGCTTCAGCATTTACTGGTTTGGGAGGCAGGTTGCTTGGTTTCTGCTTCGTGTTTCTTGCTTGGAAAATAGGAGAGTCGAGGCCCTTGCCACACAGGGCTGCTGGGGAGGTACCAGTGAGGCCCTGGAGTGTTGCCAGACACCTAGCCAGGGCTCCCCAAGATGGGCAGCCCTCCTGCAAGCAGGCCGGCTGCCACTCCTCCCTCCTCACTGCCACCCTATGTGTCAGCCAGGCTCTGCTGCCTGGTCCCAGTGCCTGAGTTCCTCAGAGAGAGTCAGGGCGAAATTAAGGGCCGATGCTGCATATGGGGCCTGGGCACACTGCAGACAAGATTTGTCCTGCAGAAACCCCAGCGAGGCTGGTTCTATTGCCTTTTTCGTACAGATAAGAAAACTGCACAAACAGGTCCAGTAATTTAAAGACAGTCACACATCTAACAAGGAGCTGAGCCTCTGGCTACAAAAGATCCAGTACTTTCTTCTCCACTAACATGCTTCCTGAAGAAGGGCAGTAACAGCTTCAAGGATGACTCCTGCTCCAGGGATGTCTGTGTTTTAACAGAAATCAGTAGTACCATAATACATACGAATGGGTCCCCTTCCTCGGCATCCTGGGATACCTTGTGGTACCCTGATTTAGCTTTTATCTCTTTCATACCCATCACAGTTAGCTGTACATGGTCTGCTCCACTGGCAGTATCAGGGCAGGGTCTGGGTTTAGGCAGCTTGGTGTACAGGAGATATCTGAAGTAAGCTGGAAATAGAAACTTCTGAGGGTTGAAGGCAGAGACCTGGGGACACTGTCGTGGGGAATCAGATGGAGAATCCTCCCCAGACCTGGCACTAGCCCTCTCTTACTTTACTCTCAGAGTCTCTTTTTCTGTCCATGGAGTCCCTGCCAGCTGCATGGAAGAATCTAGGAGATGGGACTGACCCAGAGGCAAATGAGCTATCAGTTCCAGAGAGAAATCTGGTCCCCACCCCTTCCCGTGCTCCCTCTGGGGAATACAAACATATGTGACTAATGGGGTGCTGACTCAGCGCTTCTGAAGTGTCCAGACTCACAGGGCCCACTGCGGGCACAGCTTCCCCCAGTCACCGGCGGGGAAGCTAGAATACCTGGCATCTGAGTGAGGTGGAGGGCTCAGGCCCAGGCTGGCAGGGGTGCCAGGCAAGAGCCAACCATGTGCCAGCCTTCAGTGGCCTTGCAGAATCCCTCATGCTGGCGGCGGGGGTGGGGGTTATGGAGGGGTGGTAATTAGCACCATTTGAGGCTTGGAAATGAATATGTTGGATTATGTATTTGTGGAGTCGTGGCCCCTCACATTTAGTATGGTCCTGGACTGAGGCTCTCTCCAGAATAAATGTGATTTCTGAATGAGTGATTAGAGGGTGGATCTAATTTGGAAATGGGTATGAAAGCATTTTCTCAACAGCAAAGCTTTCTCTAGTAGTTTTCAAGCTTTTAGAGTTTTAGGAGCCATTTAAAAAAGTAAAATCCTGCATGGAATGCCAAGTTAAAGTGGTAGTTTATTAACACCCATTTATTTTCTAAGTTCAAAATTTTTACATCTATTTATTATGAGCATCCATTAACAGAGCAATGATTCAGCTTTGATGCATAAAAACATTAGAAGCTCAGGGTCTAGATCAGGCATCTGCAAACTACAGCCTATGGGCCTAACCCAGGCTGCTGCCTGATCTGTGTAAATGAAATCTTTTTGGAACACCGCCATGTCATTCGTTTAAACATTATTTATGGCGACTTTCCCACTCTAATGGCAGAGTTGAGGAGTTGTGACAGAGACTGTCTGTCCCACAAAGCCAAAAATATTTACTCTTTGGCCCTGTATAGAAGAAGTTTGCTGGTGTCTGTTCTAGATGGTCGTTGAATCAGTATATCAGCTGTAACATCCAGGATCACTTTGTCTTTTTTTTTGTTTTGTTTGGCTTGGTTGCATGGTATTAAGAAAGTTCTAAATCGTATCAATAAAATGATGTGAATTGGTAACAGATTTCTCACAGCCGACTGTGCAGCCCAGGATGGGCCTTTAGTTTAATGTTATGTGGACATTTTGGGAGGAGGAGACGGGGATTCTGGTCTGCATCACTAACAGTATCAAACATTTGCTTGAATTCCTTCTTCTTACAGCACTCAGGAAGCACACAGTCATTTGTGACATCTTTGTGGTAATCCATGTAACCCATTCTCATATCACTGAAAGCTTCAGCATGTACTTGTTTGTGTGGTTTTACAGAAGTGTGTATTGTCCTGAACTTCAAAAACAACAATATAAAGATGCCCTGTAAAGAGCTCCAATCTTTCTAGTTGAAGACACATTTCAATCCTGAAGTTCCAGATCCACCAAGATCTGCACAAACCACAGCTGGCCACACCCGTTGTGAAGTGTGCCATCAAACACCTTTGGATGTGCAGGTCTGTTTTTCCTAACAGTTTTAACAGGAGTCAAACTATATTTTTAGGGTAAAATTCTCACATGACATTTGAAGAACCTCTGAAACACCTCTGCAGAACATGATTTGAAAACCGGTCCTTCAGCAAACATTGGTGGTTCTCTTTTCTGTGCTGAAGGACAACAGTGGAGCCAAGGATGCTGAGGGTTGGGGTTGGGAGGCTCAGGAGAAAGTAGAGAAAGATGGCAGAGGACAGAAGCAAGGTGATGCTGTCAGTGGCAGAGAGGCTCATGGGGCAGGGGAGGGGCATCAGTAATGGAAAAAGTACTTGGGAAACACAGAGAAGTCCCAGGAGCCCCTGCTGAAGCTGGGAGGTGTCTCCTAACAATTGATGACCTAACACAGTTCCCCAGGGCTGCTCTAACAGCGTCCAGCCGTAGGCTCGGAAGAAAAGGTCCAAAAGATTAAAATATACTGAAAAATGGTAGGGGGGGGGATGGGGAAGGCACATACAAATCGCTTCTAATCATCATGCTGAAGACCTTTGAGGCCAGTCAGCAGATCAAGACAGGGGAAGGGAGCAAGGGAGATGAGAAGGGGTGGCAGAGGGGTCCTCTGGGTCAGCTCACTAAATCAGTTTATGCAGTAGGCGGAGCACGAGCATGGGTGATAACTTGCCAGTGACCTGAATGGGGACAGATGTCAAGGCCCCAAGGAGGGGGTGACTGGGGCTGGACAGTGGCTTTGGGCATTCGAGGCAAAGCCCACACAGCCAGGAATAAAACCCAGGAGTCCCAGCTCCCGGGCCCCCTGCCTTCCCTTGGTGGGCTGGAGAAGGGAGGGGCAGGCCGGTGGCTTCGGGAGGCTGTGGGCTGGAGAAGGCCTCTCACAGATAAAAAAGCATGAGTTCTTTCTGAGGTTTTGCTGCTCACCCCATAGAAAAAGAACATTTTTAGATTTTAAAAGGATGACCTCATTTTTTTTCTTATTTACATAGCCCTGTTTGTTTATATAGCCCTTTAAAAATAGCCAGCGTGTGCTAAGCTTAGTGCTCCCTCCCACCACCAGCGGCAGAGCCACTGTGTGGGGAGAAACACCTTTTCATCTAAGAGAGGGGCAGCCTTGTTTCCGAGGACAGATGGGAGCAAAACGGGACAGGTAGGAAGTTTCGTGGTTTTTCATGTCGCTCTTCCAAAATAGCCACACGCCTGCCTCCCACTTCCTGCCTGACTCGACTCAGATCGATTTTCTCCTGCCGAGGACTTGTGTTCCGTGAATTCTCAGCTAAGCTTGAAGGGATCCGTCAACAAGCAAACAGGCTGGAGCCCAGAGACCTTGAGCTTGGCATTTTGCATCCCAACTCTGCTGCTTCCCAGCTGTGTGACTTTGGGCAAGCTGCTTTACCTCTCTGTGTCCCATCTGTGAGATGGGGATAACAACACTACCTGCAGTGGCTGTGCAGATTAAATGAGGGAGTACATGTGAAAGGCTTAACCTGAGGCGGGCACGCAGCAACTCTTAATAACCCTCCTAATCAGCAACAGCAATTGTGACAGCTATCCCCTCACCTGGACAGTTTGTTACAGCAGCCTCCCAGCCGTGTTCCCTTCCTGCCGGCTTGACAGCTCCAGCCCATCGCTGTGCTGGCCCAGAGTAATACAAAGATGAAGCACCAATCTGACCATGCTGTCTCTTGCTTAAAATCGACCCACAGTTTTCAACCACTATGGCCGGGATCTGCAGAACTTTCTCAAAATGGCCAGATGTAAATCTTTTAAGCTTGGCCGCCCGTACAATAGCCTTTTGCAGCTACTCATCTTCGCCACTGTAACGTGAAAGCAGCCATGAACAATGTGTAGCAGAATGGGCGTGCCTGAATTCCAGTAAAACTTCATGGACAAAAACAGGCAGCGGGCTGGATTTGCCAACCCCTGACCTACAGGACGAGTCTAACTCCTTAGCTCAGCATTCCCAGCCCAGCGGTTCCTGTCTTCTCCGTCCCCCTTACTCCTCCTCCCCGGCTCTGGTGGAAGTCCTCATGCTTGACCCCTTGCACATTCTTTCTGGGCTTTCCTCCTCTGCCTCCGGGGTGACCCTGCCCCCACGCATTAGGAACCTTTGCTCTGGGATTCTGTGGCCCCCTGTCTTCACTTCCATGCTGTTTTTACTGTTAGAGAGGGTATCCCCAGGCAGGGACTCTGCCTTCCTCCTTCCTATGACACAGCAGTGAAGCTTTGGGCTTTGTACATGCTCAATAAGCATTTGTGTTTGAACACAAATATCTGTGAGACAGATGGGTACTCTCGGGGAGCTTACGGGCTGGTTAGAAGCTAGAATGTGAGCTGGTGAAAAGCCAGCCAGGGTACCGATTACAAATCAGAAGAAGGAGAAGGCATTTGAGTCGGACCCTACAATGTAGACAAAAGACTATCAGAGATAGGGAGGTCAGGAAGGCTTTCTGTGCTGGGGAAATGGGAGGAGATCAGACCCAGATTTGGGTTCAGGGTGATGAATGGACAGACCAGTAGGGTGAGGGTCTGATCAGGGGCTGGGGTGGATCATGAGGGAGTTTGGACTTTCTCCTGTGAGCCAGAATTTCCCTAAGTGTGATCCACAGCTCTCTCTCTACTCCAACAGAATTTCCTGGGCTGTTACTTTTAAAATGCAGCTTCTGGGATTCTGTCTCAGACTGGAGTCTATGAGCTACAGGGGGGTCTATAAAAGGCTGTAACATGTTTGGGGGTGATGGTCATAAACTGATGGTCTTCACATGGACATCACCTGCGGGTATCACCACCAGGCTGAGGAGAGGCAAGGTAGGAATTCTT